>NC_071555.1:4828690-5142498 GCF_026979565.1 Vidua chalybeata | reverse complement strand
CTCTGCAGAGAGGGATAAATGTGCTGGCTCTTGGGATGCACCGCAGTCACTGGGCACAGGCACCTCGTCCTGGGTGTGACGGCATTCCCTCACTTTTTGCTGCTTCTCTGGGCACTTCTCCTCAAGTAACAGCAAAGAAATAACAGGAAAACACCCAGGGAAAGACTCAGCCGTTCCTTTGTTCGCACAGGGGTGGAGGTGAATGGTTTAGTGTCCCATGACTGTGTCACCTTCTTAATTATTTTCCCCATCACCTGAATTCTTTGCATTTTGTCTCTTCCTGAAATTCTTCTTCTTTATTAGGGATGCATCGGTAATTGAGGGCAGGAGGACTCATCCTGAGAGGGACACACGCAGCAGTGTGCAGCAGCTCTCCTACCTTCTCTGTGGCTCTTGATCCTCCTCCAGAGCTGTGCACCTGGAGATGTTCTCTTGCAGAGGACACTGGCCCACGGGATCAGAGGCTCTGTGGGTCTCTTGCCTCTCACTGAGCACCTTTAGAAGCAGCCCGGTCTTTGAAACCATCTTGGGGCAGGCTGCAGTCCTTCCTCAGGGCTCGCTCCACGTGGGCCATGAATGTCTGCAAGCTTTTGTCTGGCATCAGCAAGCGCAGATGAGGATCAACCATGGCTTCCAGGAGTTCTGTGGAACCGGCGCAAGGTCTGGACTTTGGGGGCTCCAAGGTTTATTGAGGAACCTGGATCCTTCTTCCTGTTGCTTCCCGTGCGTGTCTCTGGTATCAGGCATGATCAGGAGGTGCCCACCTAGAGAGGACTGCTCCTCTTCAGCCGTGGCTCCTCCTCCGCTGCTCGCAGCGGGGCGGCTCTGAACCAATGAGTCAGAGAGAAAATCCAGGTTCCTTTTTAGAACGCTGCTCATCTTTGGTGCCAGTGGCTCTGGGCTCTCCCTCTGCTTTCACAGGGCTCAACACCTGGTAGAAAGCCGATTATGTCCAACCCAGTACTGGCTGTCCTGCTTCTTTGGCTATTTGTGAGAATTGACATAGTTCTGCCTTCGAGCTTGAACTTCCTCCTTATGTCAGTGTTGTTTGCAACCAGACTTGTCATGAGTGGGGTTTAACCCCACCACTCCATCCCAGTTTCAATGATTGTCTATTCAAATGTGAATCCTGCTTCTGACACCACGTACAAAAGCACAACCCTGCACACATATGTGCAGCACCACAGAAATGGGCCCAGCCCAGCAAACATGGACACTTCCAGGACCCTCTGCCTGTACAAAATCACATTTATTGGGAAAGCATTCCCAGCTGGGAACAGACACAGCGGCTGCACATGGGGCTGTGCAGGGGGACCCTGTCACGTGTGCAGGGTGCCTGCACGATGTCGTGGCCCCGGGAAGGCTGTGGCTCCAGAGGCTGGGCTGCAGTGATTGCTTGGGACACCTTGGGCTTCCTGGATCCTCCCTGTCCCAGTCCCCAGGGGGACTTTGGGGTGTCCTAAGCATGGCACCCACCAGCAGCATCCTCCTCTGCAGAGAGTGGTCATGGAGTCATGGAGTCCAGATCTTGGGGTGCTGGATGCAGGGCAGGGCCCAGGCAGGAGCACCTTGTCTTTGGTAGCAGCATTTCTTAGGCTTCTTCCATCTGGAATGACAGCAAGGAACAACATCTGAGGAAATAAAGGCAAGAAAGACTCAAGGAGACAGCACAAATGAAATAGCCACCAAGTCAAGAACTAGATCCAAGGAAGTAAATAAGGAATAGCATCCAAGGAAAGTTTTAGCAGTTCTTCATCAGAATAGGAGTCAGAGAACAATGCTGGCATCTTACTTTCATGTTCTCCACACCTTGGAAATCTTCTCTCCCCCACTCGAGTTCTTCACATTGTGCCTCTTCCTGCGAGACATCTGTGTTCTCCTTCTGCATTTGTTTCCTGCAATTCTTCTTCCTCTTTGTCAAGGACGTCCATGATGTATTGAACCAACAGCAATTCAGCTTCGCTGAGCTCAGGCAAGTACTGGAAATTGCCGTGGAAGGGAAGGATTTGGAGAGGTGAAGAGAGCAGGTGGTGCAGGCAGAGGAGCAGAATTGGCATCTGCTCCCTGCCCTTACCTGCTCTTCACCCTCTGCCTCCCTGTACTTGTTTCTTCCTCCATCTCTCTTGCAGTTTTACAGACAACCTGAAAACCAAAGAAAATAAGCAGGGAGGTTTGGCCAGGGAGGGCTGCAGGAGGTGCAGCACCTCTCCCTGCTTGGGGGCATTTCAGCTGAGCCCAAGGAAGATGGGGGCTCCAGAAAGGACATCCCGGGCTGGCCCAGCACATGCACCCATCTGGGGGAGTAACACTGGTGCATGAAGGGCTGGTTGGGCTGGGAGCCCCTGGCCGTGCCCAGCGCTGTCGCTCAGGAGCCGCTTTCTCGGGGCTCCCCCAAACGCGACATGTTGGAAACACAGCCAGGGGAGTCCTGGGCAGCAGCACCTGCACGGCTGTGGGGCTCCAGGAGGAGTTGCTCTGCCCAGGAAAGACTCTGGTGGCACAGCAGTGGCATGGACAGGGAACAGTTACCTTCTCAGCCACGATTTCCTTCTGAGTAGCTGTCGACAAACAGCTGCAGCACATCGGGAACACACCTTGGAAAGGAGACAGACTTTTAACACCAAAGTTTTCTTGTCATACTCTACAGAACATGGGAAACCAAAAGATCCTTCATCCAAACCAGCCTGTTCTACACATGTGCAAGTCTGTGCCAGCAACAATGATTTTAAAAAGACCCTGTCCTTCCTTCCCAGTTTCCTGTTCCTCTCTGCAGGAACTCCAAGAGCTGTTCTGAACTCCCAGAGCTCCCAAACTCATTGCTGTGGCTGAAGGCAGAAGAGCAAAGCCGAGCTGGGGAGAGCTGGGACACAAGGCAGGACAAGCTTCCTCCAGGCAGGCTGGACCCTACTGAGCTGGGTGCTGTGGATGCTGCCACAAGCTCCAGGCTTGGGAAAACATCTCCTGTGGTACCCAGCACATGCAGGGCCATCTGCAGTGGCACATGGGGCTCATCACCTGGGCACTCCCAGCTACAGGACAGACAGCTGTGTGTCAAACAAGATATTGACTTACATGGAAGAGACCCTTCCGTATCAGTAAAATGACTGCGATGACAGACAGCAATAAAACTGTGATCATGTCATCCATGGTCTCAGGCTTTGGCTGGGAGAAGAGGAAAGAAGATCATGGGAGGCAAGAGGATTGCTCCTTTGGTTCTCTCTTGCCCAGAAGGACAGACACAGCAGTGCCTGCAGCTCTCCTACCTTCTCTGTGGGCTCCTGATCCTCGTCCACAGCTGTGCCCCTGGAGATGTTCTCTTGCAGAGGACACCGGCCCATGGGATCAGAGGCTCCCTGGTTCTCTTGCCTCTCACTGAGCACCTTTAGAAGCAGCCTGGTCTTTGAGACCATCTTGGCACAAGTCAGCTTGAGCTGGGGCAGGCTGCAGTCCTTCCTTAGGGCTCGCTCCACATGGGCCATGAATGTCTGCAGGCTTTTTTCCAGCAGCAGCAAGCGCAGGCGATGATCAACATTGGTTTCCAGTTCTTTTGGAACTGGCACAAAGTCTGGACTTTGGGGGCTCCAAGGTTTATTGAGGAACCTGGATCCTTCTTCCTGCTGCTTCCCGTGCGTGTCTCTGGTGTCAGGCATGATCAGGAGGTGCCCACCTAGAGAGGACTGCTCCTCTTCAGCCGTGGCTCCTCCTCCGCTGCTCGCAGCGGGGCGGCTCTGAACCAACGGGTCAGAGAGAAAATCCAGGTTCCTGTTTAGACGCTGCTCATCTTTGGTGCCAGTGGCTCTGGGCTCTCCCTCTGCTTTCACAGGGCTCAACACCTGGTAGAAAAGCCGATTATGTCCAACCCAGTACTGGCTGTCCTGCTTCTTTGGCTGTTTGTGAAAATTGACATAGTTCTGCCTTGTAGCTGGATCTTTCTCCTTATCTCTGTGGTGTCCAGAAATGGAGTCATCATCATTAGGGTGTAACCCACCAGCTACATCCCAGGGGTTTAGTATTTGCCAGTTCAATCTTGAGTCCAGTTGCTTCTGCTGGCTGTCCTGCTGCTCTTTGATTGTCATAATGTAGTTCTGCCTTGGAGCTTGACCTTCCACCTCATCTCTGAGGGGTCTGTCAAGCGACTTGCCATGAGTGGGTTTTAACCCACCAGCTACATCCCAGGGGTTTAATGCTTGCCGGTTCAAATGTGACTCCTGCTGCTTGTGATCCCAGCTTGAGGGTGTCTTTTCCACCACATGCTTCAGCCAGGCAGGCTGGGGCTGGTGTGGGACAATGGTTTTTACAGTCTTGGTGCTTTTAGACTTGTGCAGCTTCTTCTTGAGCTTGGCCCTCAGGTCATCAGCACTTGTTTTGCCTTTGTGCCCCAAGAGATGCTGAGGGGCAAATGAATTTGTTCTGGAACTGTCCAGGCTGCTGACATCACCCTCAGTGCTCGGGGTCAGGGCAACCTCAAGCGTCACAGTTCCATGATCTCCCAGTGAAGGCTCCTTGGGCTTGAGGCTCAACACTGGGCTGCTGTTCAGCTCTCTGCGTTCTTCCATGTCCATTATTTCTCCCCGTGTCTGTAGCAGAGTTGTGTGAGCTGGAGAACACCAAGAGAGCAGATCAGCGTCTGGGCACAGACACAGGCTCAGAACGTACCTCGAGCAGCAGGAGCTCATCTCAAGCCCAGGGAGCACAAGGGCAGAGTGGGGGATGTGTTGTGGAGAGGAGAAGAGCCCTTCAATCCAGCCCATTATCCCCTTGGGGCAGGGCACAGAGCTGGTTCTTTCCTGGTGTCTCCTGGGGTTCTGTTTGGATGGGAAGGAAACCTTCCTGGGGAATGGGTTGGCTGCCAGAGAGGTTCCCACAGCTCCCGATGAGCAGGCTTGGGTTGCTCTGCAGGAGCCAGTGAAGAGCCAGAGACCCCAGAGGAAAGATCAGCACTGCAACAGGGGCGCAGACTGGCAGGGGAGGAAAGCCAGGACTCCTTTGCTCCGGGGCCATTCCAAGAGCAGCAGCTCAAGATGTTACACCATGAAAACTCCCCTACGGCGCCAGAGCTCTGGGACTGTGCTATGGGAACCTGCTTTCTTGCATGGGGCCATGGTGTGCATAGGAAATTCGTAGGTTTGGGGGCCCCAGTGAGCTGTTCCTTCTCCAGACAGTATGTGACACACAAGATATGTACAATCACCAGGAACTTCCCATCCCAAGGTGTTTTGTCCAAGGCCTGTACTCAAGGGGGAGATCAGGACCCCCCAGCACAGGGCAGTGCTGCAGCATCTCCCCAGACTCAGGAGAAGTGGCGGATTTGGGCTCCCCCAGCCCCTCCAGGCACCCACCGCACTGCGAGGCGCTGGTGCTGCACAGCTTCTGGCACAGGAACTGGATGGTCCTGCAGGGGCTCTCGGGCCGGGGATGCTCCTGGCACAGGCAGCAGGCCGCCTCCTTGGGCACTTGGCTAAAGACAAGAGGGGATTATTGGAGGAACACCTGCCCACCCAGTCCATGGCTCAGAGCCCAACTCAGGGAACACATGGATACCACGCATGGGGCATGTGCTTCAGTGTGTGCCACAGCTCTGGGAAAGGCCCCTGACTCCCAATGCAAAACATTAAAAAGGGGATTTTAACCTGGAAAGTAGAAGTGCTCCCAAAACACCATGTGACACAGAAATGCACCCGCCTGGAGTTCAAACTCCCCTTTGAGAAACCTGCAGCAAGTCACCCAAAAGGTGAAAGTCTGCCGCTGAGCTGGTGAGTTTTGGCACGTTCCCAGAAGGAATGGCAACTCTTGAGCTTACTGAGCTTGTTCTGGTTTTGTGGCACACGTAATTGTTTCCCAAGCAGAGCCCTGGTCCCAGCACTTGGGGCCTGCTGGTGGCTGGGGCTCAGTCCCACACACTCACAGGGTTTCCAAGCTCACTGTGGACTGCAGCAGCAGCAGCAGCGACTGTGGAGTCACTTGGGTGGCACTCAGGTCTCTGCAAGCATTGGAAAGAGCTCATGAAATTCTGCGCTGACATTGCCAGAACTCTGCATCCGCTACTGCCTGCTCCAAGAGCAGCCATTCCGGAGCCCAGCTTCCCTCTGCCTTGCCCTGCTCTAAACCAGCCCGTTGGAATCAGGAGGGCAATCCTGCAGCTCTTGTGGCAGACAGATGCCACCAGAAAGGATTGCCCCTCTCCCCACTCTCCTGCTGCTTTCCCCTGAGGGCAGCTGAGTCCCTGAAGGAGGCAGGAGCCTGAAGCTGCTGGCAGGAGTGCAGGTTATTCCCAGAGCCCTGCGGCCACTCCACCTGGCCCCAGACCTGGATGGGCTCTCATCCCTGAATGTTTGTGACCCAGTTCCTGGGTTGCTTTGCAGCTGGGCACACACCAGCACTGCTTGGCCTTTGCCTTGCTCTGCTGGAGCCGGGGTAGTTGTGTCTCCAGCAGACTCCGGCGGGGCAACGGGGAGATTTGCTCGGGCACTTGTGCTGCTTTCCTGAGAACAGGGCACTCGAGAGAGACACAGATCTCTGGATCTGCTCCAAATGAGCCAATACTTACAGAGAGCTCACTGAGGGCAGCTTGAAGAAGGCAGCGTCAGCAATGACAGCCAGCGGGTTGTGGCTGAGGATCCTGAGAAACAACAGAGCTCTGTCAGGGCTGATGGCGAGGATGTGAGCTGGGTGTGCCAGGCACGTGGGGACGGCCTGGCTGCATTCAAGGAAGCCTTGCAGGAGGTGAGCAGGGCAGGGGAAAGGGCTTTTGCAGCTGCACACTCCTGGTGCTCCCTGGCTGACATCCAAGTCGGAATCAGGACTTTCCTGAGGGCAAGTCTGCTTTTGCCCACGGACCCGAGAGAGACCCTACAGAGACTCGCCCTGGCGTGCCTTTAGCCCTGGTGCCACTTACAGCTCCTGGAGGAACTGCATCCCATGCCAGGCCTGGAAAGCGCCGCTGCGGATCCGTGTGAGGCCATTCCCGGAGAGATTCCTGGGCAAAGAGGAGGTCACACAAAGGAATCGACCCTGCCCTACAGAAAGTGGGGGCAAAGCGGGATCCCTTTGCAGGAAGGGTGCAAATCCCAGGTGGAAGAGGGAGGAAACTGCTGCTTTCTGAGTGTTTTAGCCTGCCCAGGAGGGGCAGTGCAGGGCACACGTGCTGAACTCTATTTCTGTTCCTGGATGCAGCCAAGGCTGCAAGAACTGGCAGCTCTGATGGCTGTGTGTGGACAAGCCCGCTGGGGTCTGTCCCCTGGCGTGGCCATCCAGCCATCGGCATTGACCTCTGCAGCTCAGCTGGGCTCTGGGCAGGGCAGATTTAGGGACTGTGGGGAAAAGAACAGCAGCATTTTCCTACACAGGAAGGGTGCCCAGTGCAAAGGCTGAGCTAAAAACAGAGCAGAAAGAAACTTGATCACTCACAGAAACTTCAGGAAAGGCAGTGGCTCAAAAGCCCGTTCCTCAATGGACAGGATCTCATTGCAGGACAAATCCCTGTTCCAGTTGAACAACAAACGTCACTTCCATTTGTCCTGTTGCTTTTACTTGCCTCTGCAGCCTGGATCCCAGGAGGGACAAAAGCCACATGCCCGCAGCCGCTGCCGGGCTGAGCAGCAGGGCCCCAGGGAGGGGCAGGCAGGAGCCCCCTGCCATGGGCAGGGCACAGTGCTTACAGGTGCTTCAGCAGGAACAGCCCCTCCAGGGAATGGCTCTTCACTGCCCGCAGCTTATTGTCCCTGAGCACTCTGCAGGGAGACACAGGGACACTGTGACAGCGGCCACTGGCCAGCAGCAAATGGGATTGTCATGGGAAAATCTCCTGCAGCAGCTTGACTGAAGCATCTCTTTGGGTCACTGCAGGGATCATCTCCACTCCTGCCCAGAGCAGGCCCTTGCTCCTGGCCGGCTGAAGCAGACCACAGCTTGATCCCTGGGCAGACAGACATGGGGATGGTGCCCTGGGCTGCAAGAGACTCACGGCAATTCTTGCCGTGCTGGGAAGCTGTGGTGATTCACACCCCTCCTTGCAGAGCAGCCGAGCTTTGAATTCCAATGGAAGTGGGTGGTGTGCGGGCCGCTGCTCTAACCCCAGACCAAAGGATGGAAAATCCCCAAACTCCTGCCATTTGAAATGCTGCAGGGTACTTACAAGGTCTCAGTCCATGGGTAGTCCTTCCAGGCTTGTTTTCCAACAGCAGCAATGGAGTTACCAGTGAAATCTCTGCAAAGAGACGAAAGGCCCGGTCCCCCCTCAGGAAAACCCATTTCCCTGCCATTCGGCTGCTGAGCTGGAAGCGGGCTTTGCCTGGAGAAGTGTGCCCAGCCTGGCTTCACCCTCATGCTGAGCTCAGGCCCCCACAATCCCCCTGTCTCTGGCCAGGGAGTGCCCCGGGTGTCCCAGGTGCGCTTTGCAGACACAGGGAGCCGAGGAGGGGCAGCTGCAGGGCTCTGTGGGGCCGCAGGACTCACAGGACGGCCAGGGCTCGTTGGCGACTGGACGGGGGCACGGTGGCCAGGCCGGCGTGGCCGCAGTTCAGCCGCCCGCGGCCTGGGCAGCGGCAGGGCTCTGGGCAGAGCTCCTTGGCCGCTCCTGGCAAGGGGGCTACTGCCAGCAACAGGGCCAGCAGGAGCAGAGCGCGCACGAGACGCATCACCAGGTCCATGGCGAGGCAGGACTGGCTGCAGTCACCTGGGATGCAGACCTGAGCTGGAGCTGTGGCAGTTCCTGTGTCACAGTGGTGCTGCCAATGTCACAGTGGTCCTTCTCATGTCACTGCAGCATTGCTTGTGTCACTGTGCTGGTGCTTGGCATCAGAGCTCACAGCAAACCGCAGTTCAGGCCATGCTGTCACCAAATGACTCTGACTCAGAGCCATCAATCTGCGGAATCATGGAATGGATTGACTTGGAAGGGGCCGTAAGGCTCATCCACTGCCACCCCTGCCATGGCAGGGACACCTTCCACAGTCCCAGGTGGCTCCAAGCCCCCTCCAACCTGGCCTTGGACACTTCCAGGGATCCGGGGGCACCACAGCTGCTCTGGGCACCCTGTGCCAGGGACTCCCTGCCCTCACAGGCAAGAATTTCTCCTGAACACACCATCTAAGCCTCCTCTGTGTCACTGTGAAACCATTCCCATTTGCACTGGGTTTGTGTGGCCAGCTATTGGCATGGGTTTGGGGTACAGGTGCTGTTGAAATGTCTTTTACTTCTCATTATGCTGCCCTGATTTTGTTGGTAATAAATGTAATTAAGATCCCCAAGTTCTGTCTGTTGTGTCCGTGACGGTGACCGGGGCGGGATCTCTCCCTCTCTTTCTGTAAACTCATGAGCCTTTCGCTGGCTTTTGTCTCCGCTCTCCACTTGCACAGAGCGGTGACAGCGCCTTTGGTGCCGGGCACCCAGCATCCAGCCAGGGCCAAAGCCCGCCTGGCGCTGGGAGCGCGGGGAGCTTGCCGAAAGCCGGGCAATGTCGGAATGTCCGCCGGAGAGCCTGAGGGAGCCGCAGCGCCAATGGCGGGAAGCGCTGCGAGCCTGAGGGGCGGCAGCTCCGCCTCAGCGCGCCGGCACCGGCAGCGGCGGCGGCCGGGCCGAGCCCGCTGCAGGCGCCGCCGCTGCAGCCGAGCCCCTGAGGCGAAGCGCTCCGGCCCCCGGGCTCTGGAGGCGGCAGCGCCGGGACACCGGCGGCAGAGCTCCCGCCGCGGCCGGAGCGCCACATCAGCGCCGGCAGACACCGAGGGGCAGCGACCGCCGTGCAAAGGAAGCCGCGGGCAGCTTTGGGAAGGCCGGCACAGCCCCGCAAGCAGCGCCCAGAGAGGCGCCCCGGCCCGGCCGGAAAGCGCGGCCCCCCGGCCTGAGAGGAAACGCGCGGGCGAACAGCTCGGGCCGGGGCGGCTCCAGCAGCGCTTGGGCAGGGCGGCCTCCAGTCCTGGCCACAGAGTCACGGAGCCCCAGAGTCACTGGCGATGGAAAAGACCTTCAGCGAGTCCATCCTGTGCCCCATCCCCACCTTGGCAGCCAGGCCAGAGCACTCAGTGCCACCTCCAGCCGTTCCTTGGACCACTCCAGGCATGGGGAGTCCACCACCTCCTTGGGCTGCCCTTCCAAGGCCTGTCACCCTTTCCATGAAGAAATTCCTCCCTGATGTCTGTGTTTCCTGTCTTACTGGACACCCTGACACTATTTTAAGGCTATTGTGAGCCATATTAGACAAAGGTGCGTTTCATGCATGTGCCTTAATCCTCCTTGAGAAGGTGATTCTGCTCAATGACAGCAGCCCTTCAGCAGGAGGTGCAACAATGCAACCATCAGCCTGGGAGCCAAGCAGGTGTGAGGGAGGACAAAAAAACCTCAGGGATGCAGAGGGGACAATGCTGCTTGTGCAGCTCCAAGCCAGCACCATGGGGACACCAGTGTGCCATGGCCTCTGCAGGAGGACACCGGCCATTCCCCTTCCCACCCAGAGCTCTTGTGCTCACAGGAGACATCTGGAACACAAAAGTGTTGACCCTGGAAAGCTGCAGGGGCCTTTGGATGTTCTAGAAGCCCATGGGGATCCACGGGGAAGCAGAGATTCACCTGCGTCCTGTGGAGGAGCCCGCACCAGAGCGGCAGATGGATGCCTGGAGGAGGCTGTGGATGCTGTGGGAGACCTGTGGAGAGAGGGGCCGTGTTCCCAGGCTGGAGCATCCTGTCCTTGAAGGACTGCACCTGTGGAAGAGTGACCCACACCACAGCAGTTTTGGGAGGACTGTTGCCTGTGGGATGCACTCACGTTGCAGAAGTTTGCAGTGAGCTGCTGTTCATGAGATGGAGCCACGTTGAAGAAGTTCCTGGAGAACTGTCTCCCATGGGAGGAACCCACAGTGCAGCAGGGTAATAATTTCTCTCCCTGAGAGGGGGAAGCCTCAGGTGATGAACTGACCATAACCCTCATTCCCTGTCTCCTTGTGCTGCTGGTGTAGGTGGTAGAGCTGGGGAGGAACAGAGGGATGGGGGAAGGTGTTTTTAAGGGCTTCTTTTATTTCTCATAATCCTGCTTTGATTGTGTTAGTAATAAATTCATTTTATATCATTAAGTCAAAAATGTTTTGCACTTGATGGTATTTGATGAGTGTTTTTTTCCTGATCCTTATCTCAACTCATGAACCTTCATTAAATTTTTCCCCTCTGTCCAGCTGCAGAGAGGAGTGAGCAAGCAGCTTTGTGAGTGCCTGGCATCTGGCCAGGGTCAACCCACAGCAATCTCAAACTGAATTTGGCCAATTCCATAAGGGAGAACAGAAACTGCTTTTACAAATACATCAGCAATGCCACGAGGAACAAGAACAATGTTGGTTTTATTGAATGCAGAGAGAAACATTGCCAGAAGGGATGAGGAAAACCCTGAGACACTGATGCCTCCTCTCGGGGTCCCGCTCTCGCAGCCGCAGCACCCTCCTCTGCAGAGAGGGATAAATGTGCTGGCTCTTGGGATGCACCGCAGTCACCAGGCACAGGCACCTCATCCTGGGGTGATGGCATTCCATCACTGTTGCTGCTTCTCTGGGGCACTTCTCACTCAAGTAACAGCAAAGAAATAACAGGAAGAAATATCCAAGGAAATTAGAACAGCAGTCAAAGAAATAACACTGAAGTAAAGTTTCAGCAGTTTCTACATTGGAACAGGAGGTCAATGGCAATCTTCTTTAAAGTCTTCTCACTCTCACCCAAGTTCTTCACATTGTATCACACTGTGGGAGACACCTGCATTCCCTCTCTGTGTTCCTCTTCTTGCTTCCTTTCAAGGCACCCAGGAAGTATTGAACTACCAGCAATTCAGCTTCACAGCTAAGGTAAGCCTGTTCGAGCACAGGCTTCCCACAGGATCACAGCCTCCTTCATGCATCCACCTGCTCCAAAATGGGTCCTCCATGGGCTACAGGTGGATCTCTGCATCCCTGTGAATTTCCACAGGCTTCAGGGGCACAGGTGCCTCACCATGGCCTTCACCCTGGGCTGCAGGGGAATCTCAGATCTGGTCCCTCAAGCAGACCCTGTCCCGCCTCCTCTGACCCTGGTGTCTGCAGAGCTGTTCCTCTCACATGTTCCCACTTCTATCTCCGCCTGTTGTCCCACAGGAGTTATTAATCTCACCTTCCTAGAGACATCAACCCAAGTGTGTTACCACCATTTCAGATAGCCTTAGCCTTGGCCAGAGACATGTCCACCCTAGAGCCCACTGTCATTGGCTCTGGCGGTTGTGGAGGAAAGTTCTGACACCTTTTCACAGAAACTACCCCATGTGCCCCTCACCAACTTCCACTACCAAAACCTGGCCAGACAACCCAATACAAATGGGAATGGCTTCACAGTGACACAGAGCAGCCTTAGATGGCGTGTTCAGGAGAAATTCTTGCCTGTGAGGGCAGGGAGTCCCTGGCACAGGGTGCCCAGAGCAGCTGTGGTGCCCCCGGATCCCTGGAAGTGTCCAAGGCCAGGTTGGAGGGGGCTTGGAGCCACCTGGGACTGTGGAAGGTGTCCCTGCCATGGCAGGGGTGGCACTGGATGGGCCTTACGGCCCCTTCCAAGCCAATCCATTCCATGATTCCGCAGACTGATGGCTCTGAGACAGAGTCATTTGGTGACAGCATGGCCTGAACTGCGGTTTGCTGTGAGCTCTGATGCCAAGCACCAGCACAGTGACAATGCTGCAGTGACATGAGAAGGACCACTGTGACATTGGCAGCACCACTGTGACACAGGAACTGCCACAGCTCCAGCTCAGGTCTGCATCCCAGGTGACTGCAGCCAGTCCTGCCTCGCCATGGACCTGGTGATGCGTCTCGTGCGCGCTCTGCTCCTGCTGGCCCTGTTGCTGGCAGTAGCCCCCTTGCCAGGAGCGGCCAAGGAGCTCTGCCCAGAGCCCTGCCGCTGCCCAGGCCGCGGGCGGCTGAACTGCGGCCACGCCGGCCTGGCCACCGTGCCCCCGTCCAGTCGCCAACGAGCCCTGGCCGTCCTGTGAGTCCTGCGGCCCCACAGAGCCCTGCAGCTGCCCCTCCTCGGCTCCCTGTGTCTGCAAAGCGCACCTGGGACACCCGGGGCACTCCCTGGCCAGAGACAGGGGGATTGTGGGGGCCTGAGCTCAGCATGAGGGTGAAGCCAGGCTGGGCACACTTCTCCAGGCAAAGCCCGCTTCCAGCTCAGCAGCCGAATGGCAGGGAAATGGGTTTTCCTGAGGGGGGACCGGGCCTTTCGTCTCTTTGCAGAGATTTCACTGGTAACTCCATTGCTGCTGTTGGAAAACAAGCCTGGAAGGACTACCCATGGACTGAGACCTTGTAAGTACCCTGCAGCATTTCAAATGGCAGGAGTTTGGGGATTTTCCATCCTTTGGTCTGGGGTTAGAGCAGCGGCCCGCACACCACCCACTTCCATTGGAATTCAAAGCTCGGCTGCTCTGCAAGGAGGGGTGTGAATCACCACAGCTTCCCAGCACGGCAAGAATTGCCGTGAGTCTCTTGCAGCCCAGGGCACCATCCCCATGTCTGTCTGCCCAGGGATCAAGCTGTGGTCCGCTTCAGCCGGCCAGGAGCAAGGGCCTGCTCTGGGCAGGAGTGGAGATGATCCCTGCAGTGACCCAAAGAGATGCTTCAGTCAAGCTGCTGCAGGAGATTTTCCCATGACAATCCCATTTGCTGCTGGCCAGTGGCCGCTGTCACAGTGTCCCTGTGTCTCCTTGCAGAGTGCTCAGGGACAATAAGCTGCGGGCAGTGAAGAGCCATTCCCTGGAGGGGCTGTTCCTGCTGAAGCACCTGTAAGCACTGTGCCCTGCCCATGGCAGGGGGCTCCTGCCTGCCCCTCCCTGGGGCCCTGCTGCTCAGCCCGGCAGCGGCTGCGGGCATGTGGCTTTTGTCCCTCCTGGGATCCAGGCTGCAGAGGCAAGTAAAAGCAACAGGACAAATGGAAGTGACGTTTGTTGTTCAACTGGAACAGGGATTTGTCCTGCAATGAGATCCTGTCCATTGAGGAACGGGCTTTTGAGCCACTGCCTTTCCTGAAGTTTCTGTGAGTGATCAAGTTTCTTTCTGCTCTGTTTTTAGCTCAGCCTTTGCACTGGGCACCCTTCCTGTGTAGGAAAATGCTGCTGTTCTTTTCCCCACAGTCCCTAAATCTGCCCTGCCCAGAGCCCAGCTGAGCTGCAGAGGTCAATGCCGATGGCTGGATGGCCACGCCAGGGGACAGACCCCAGCGGGCTTGTCCACACACAGCCATCAGAGCTGCCAGTTCTTGCAGCCTTGGCTGCATCCAGGAACAGAAATAGAGTTCAGCATGTGTGCCCTGCACTGCCCCTCCTGGGCAGGCTAAAACACTCAGAAAGCAGCAGTTTCCTCCCTCTTCCACCTGGGATTTGCACCCTTCCTGCAAAGGGATCCCGCTTTGCCCCCACTTTCTGTAGGGCAGGGTCGATTCCTTTGTGTGACCTCCTCTTTGCCCAGGAATCTCTCCGGGAATGGCCTCACACGGATCCGCAGCGGCGCTTTCCAGGCCTGGCATGGGATGCAGTTCCTCCAGGAGCTGTAAGTGGCACCAGGGCTAAAGGCACGCCAGGGCGAGTCTCTGTAGGGTCTCTCTCGGGTCCGTGGGCAAAAGCAGACTTGCCCTCAGGAAAGTCCTGATTCCGACTTGGATGTCAGCCAGGGAGCACCAGGAGTGTGCAGCTGCAAAGGCCCTTTCCCCTGCCCTGCTCACCGCCTGCAAGGCTTCCTTGAATGCAGCCAGGCCGTCCCCACGTGCCTGGCACACCCAGCTCACATCCTCGCCATCAGCCCTGACAGAGCTCTGTTGTTTCTCAGGATCCTCAGCCACAACCCGCTGGCTGTCATTGCTGACGCTGCCTTCTTCAAGCTGCCCTCAGTGAGCTCTCTGTAAGTATTGGCTCATTTGGAGCAGATCCAGAGATCTGTGTCTCTCTCGAGTGCCCTGTTCTCAGGAAAGCAGCACAAGTGCCCGAGCAAATCTCCCCGTTGCCCCGCCGGAGTCTGCTGGAGACACAACTACCCCGGCTCCAGCAGAGCAAGGCAAAGGCCAAGCAGTGCTGGTGTGTCCCCAGCTGCAAAGCAACCCAGGAACTGGGTCACAAACATTCAGGGATGAGAGCCCATCCAGGTCTGGGGCCAGGTGGAGTGGCCGCAGGGCTCTGGGAATAACCTGCACTCCTGCCAGCAGCTCCAGGCTCCTGCCTCCTTCAGGGACTCAGCTGCCCTCAGGGGAAAGCAGCAGGAGAGTGGGGAGAGGGGCAATCCTTTCTGGTGGCATCTGTCTGCCACAAGAGCTGCAGGATTGCCCTCCTGATTCCAACGGGCTGGTTTAGAGCAGGGCAAGGCAGAGGGAAGCTGGGCTCCGGAATGGCTGCTCTTGGAGCAGGCAGTAGCGGATGCAGAGTTCTGTCAATGTCAGCGCAGAATTTCATGAGCTCTTTCCAATGCTTGCAGAGACCTGAGTGCCACCCAAGTGACCCCACAGTCGCTGCTGCTGCTGCTGCAGTCCACAGTGAGCTTGGAAACCCTGTGAGTGTGTGGGACTGAGCCCCAGCCACCAGCAGGCCCCAAGTGCTGGGACCAGGGCTCTGCTTGGGAAACAATTACGTGTGCCACAAAACCAGAACAAGCTCAGTAAGCTCAAGAGTTGCCATTCCTTCTGGGAACGTGCCAAAACTCACCAGCTCAGCGGCAGACTTTCACCTTTTGGGTGACTTGCTGCAGGTTTCTCAAAGGGGAGTTTGAACTCCAGGCGGGTGCATTTCTGTGTCACATGGTGTTTTGGGAGCACTTCTACTTTCCAGGTTAAAATCCCCTTTTTAATGTTTTGCATTGGGAGTCAGGGGCCTTTCCCAGAGCTGTGGCACACACTGAAGCACATGCCCCATGCGTGGTATCCATGTGTTCCCTGAGTTGGGCTCTGAGCCATGGACTGGGTGGGCAGGTGTTCCTCCAATAATCCCCTCTTGTCTTTAGCCAAGTGCCCAAGGAGGCGGCCTGCTGCCTGTGCCAGGAGCATCCCCGGCCCGAGAGCCCCTGCAGGACCATCCAGTTCCTGTGCCAGAAGCTGTGCAGCACCAGCGCCTCGCAGTGCGGTGGGTGCCTGGAGGGGCTGGGGGAGCCCAAATCCGCCACTTCTCCTGAGCCTGGGGAGATGCTGCAGCACTGCCCTGTGCTGGGGGGTCCTGATCTCCCCCTTGAGTACAGGCCTTGGACAAAACACCTTGGGATGGGAAGTTCCTGGTGATTGTACATATCTTGTGTGTCACATACTGTCTGGAGAAGGAACAGCTCACTGGGGCCCCCAAACCTATGAATTTCTTATGCACATCATGGCCCCACGCAACGAAAGCAGAAATGCCCCGTGCCCTTCCCTGGTGCGGGAAGGCAATGTCTGCTCATAAAGCCCCCAGATTCCCCTAACAGCCTGGTTTCTGTGCCACCCCACTGGCCATTGCAGGACAAAGGGCAGGGCCCCTGATGAGCTCTGCAGGGTGAACACCAAGCACTGTCGTCCCCTCGTTGGCCTGTGCAGGGGGAGCAAAGCACTGTCCTGCTCTAGCTGGGCACAGGGCACAGAACACCCTGTCCACAGCAGGGCCAGGCAAACAGATGAGCTCCTGCTGCTCGAGGCACCCTCTGAGCCTGTGTCTGTGCCCAGACGCTGATCTGCTCTCTTGGTGTTCTCCAGCTCACACAACTCTGCTACAGACACGGGGAGAAATAATGGACATGGAAGAACGCAGAGAGCTGAACAGCAGCCCAGTGTTGAGCCTCAAGCCCAAGGAGCCTTCACTGGGAGATCATGGAACTGTGACGCTTGAGGTTGCCCTGACCCCGAGCACTGAGGGTGATGTCAGCAGCCTGGACAGTTCCAGAACAAATTCATTTGCCCCTCAGCATCTCTTGGGGCACAAAGGCAAAACAAGTGCTGATGACCTGAGGGCCAAGCTCAAGAAGAAGCTGCACAAGTCTAAAAGCACCAAGACTGCAAAAACCATTGTCCCACACCAGCCCCAGCCTGCCTGGCTGAAGCATGTGGTGGAAAAGACACCCTCAAGCTGGGATCACAAGCAGCAGGAGTCACATTTGAACCGGCAAGCATTAAACCCCTGGGATGTAGCTGGTGGGTTAAAACCCACTCATGGCAAGTCGCTTGACAGACCCCTCAGAGATGAGGTGGAAGGTCAAGCTCCAAGGCAGAACTACATTATGACAATTAAAGAGCAGCAGGACAGCCAGCAGAAGCAACTGGACTCAAGATTGAACTGGCAAATACTAAACCCCTGGGATGTAGCTGGTGGGTTAAACCCTAATGATGATGACTCCATTTCTGGACACCACAGAGATAAGGAGAAAGATCCAGCTCCAAGGCAGAACTTTGTCAATTTTCACAAACAGCCAAAGAAGCAGGACAGCCAGTACTGGGTTGGACATAATCGGCTTTTCTACCAGGTGTTGAGCCCTGTGAAAGCAGAGGGAGAGCCCAGAGCCACCGGCACCAAAGATGAGCAGCATCTAAACAGGAACCTGGATTTTCTCTCTGACCCGTTGGTTCAGAGTGGCCCCGCTGCGAGCAGCGGAGGAGGAGCCACAGCTGAAGAGGAGCAGTCCTTTCTAGGTGGGCACCTCCTGATCATGCCTGACACCAGAGACACGCACGGGAAGCAGCAGGAAGAAGGATCCAGGTTCCTCAATAAACCTTGGAGCCCCCAAAGTCCAGACATTGCGCCGGTTCCAAGAGAACTCCTGGAAACCACGGTTGATCATCATCTGCGCTTGGTGCTGCTGGAAAAAAGCCTGCAGACATTCCTGGCCCACGTGGAGCGAGCCCGGAGCAAGGACTGCAGCCTGCCCCAGCTCAAACTGGCCTGTGCCAAGATGGTTTCAAAGACTGGGCTGCTTCTAAAGGTGCTCAGTGAGAGGCAAGAGAACCAGGGAGCCTCTGATCCCATGGGCCGGTGTCCTCTGCAAGAGAACATCTCCAGGGGCACAGCTGTGGACGAGGATCAGGAGCCCACAGAGAAGGTAGGAGAGCTGCAGGCACTGCTGTGTCTGTCCTTCTGGGCAAGAGAGAACCAAAGGAGCAATCCTCTTGCCTCCCATGATCTTCTTTCCTCTTCTCCCAGCCAAAGCCTGAGACCATGGATGACATGATCACAGTTTTATTGCTGTCTGTCATCGCAGTCATTTTACTGATACTGAAGGGTCTCTTCCATGTAAGTCAATATCTTGTTTGACACACAGCTGTCTGTCCTGTAGCTGGAGTGCCCAGGTGATGAGCCCCATGTGCCACTGCAGATGGCCCTGCATGTGCTGGGTACCACAGGAGATGTTTTCCCAAGCCTGGAGCTTGTGGCAGCATCCACAGCACCCAGCTCAGTAGGGTCCAGCCTGCCTGGAGGAAGCTTGTCCTGCCTTGTGTCCCAGCTCTCCCCAGCTCGGCTTTGCTCTCCTGCCTTCAGCCACAGCAATGAGTTTGGGAGCTCTGGGAGTTCAGAACAGCTCTTGGAGTTCCTGCAGAGAGGAACAGGAAACTGGGAAGGAAGGACAGGGTCTTTTTAAAATCATTGTTGCTGGCACAGACTTGCACATGTGTAGAACAGGCTGGTTTGGATGAAGGATCTTTTGGTTTCCCATGTTCTGTAGAGTATGACAAGAAAACTTTGGTGTTAAAAGTCTGTCTCCTTTCCAAGGTGTGTTCCCGATGTGCTGCAGCTGTTTGTCGACAGCTACTCAGAAGGAAATCGTGGCTGAGAAGGTAACTGCTCCCTGCCCATGCCACTGCTGTGCCACCAGAGTCTTTCCTGGGCAGAGCAACTCCTCCTGGAGCCCCACAGCCGTGCAGGTGCTGCTGCCCAGGACTCCCCTGGCTGTGTTTCCAACATGTCGCGTTTGGGGGAGCCCCGAGAAAGCGGCTCCTGAGCGACAGCGCTGGGCACGGCCAGGGGCTCCCAGCCCAACCAGCCCTTCATGCACCAGTGTTACTCCCCCAGATGGGTGCATGTGCTGGGCCAGCCCGGGATGTCCTTTCTGGAGCCCCCATCTTCCTTGGGCTCAGCTGAAATGCCCCCGAGCAGGGAGAGGTGCTGCACCTCCTGCAGCCCTCCCTGGCCAAACCTCCCTGCTTATTTTCTTTGGTTTTCAGGTTGTCTGTAAAACTGCAAGAGAGATGGAGGAAGAACAAGTACAGGGAGGCAGAGGGTGAAGAGCAGGTAAGGGCAGGGAGCAGATGCCAATTCTGCTCCTCTGCCTGCACCGCCTGCTCTTCTTCACCTCTTCAAATCCTTCCCTTCCACGGCAATTTCCAGTACTTGCCTGAGCTCAGCGAAGCTGAATTGCTGTTGGTTCAATACATCATGGACGTCCTTGACAAAGAGGAAGAAGAATTGCAGGAACAAATGCAGAAGGAGAACACAGATGTCTCGCAGGAAGAGGCACAATGTGAAGAACTCGAGTGGGGGAGAGAAGATTTCCAAGGTGTGGAGAACATGAAAGTAAGATGCCAGCATTTGTTCTCTGACTCCTATTCTGATGCAAGAACTGCTAAAACTTTCCTTGGATGCTATTTCCTTATTTACTTCCTTGGATCCTAGTTCTTGACTTGGTGGCTATTTCATTTGTGCTGTCTCCTTGAGTCTTTTCTTGCCTTTATTTCCTCAGATGTTGTTTCCTTGCTGTCATTCCAGATGGAAGAAGCCTAAGGAAATGCTGCTACCCAAAGACAAGGTGCTCCTGCCTGGGCCCTGCCCTGCATCCAGCACCCCAAGATCTGGACTCCATGACTCCATGACCACTCTCTGCAGAGGAGGATGCTGCTGGTGGGTGCCATGCTTAGGACACCCCAAAGTCCCCCTGGGGACTGGGACAGGGAGGATCCAGGAAGCCCAAGGTGTCCCAAGCAATCACTGCAGCCCAGCCTCTGGAGCCACAGCCTTCCCGGGGCCACGACATCGTGCAGGCACCCTGCACACGTGACAGGGTCCCCCTGCACAGCCCCATGTGCAGCCGCTGTGTCTGTTCCCAGCTGGGAATGCTTTCCCAATAAATGTTGATTTTGTACAGGCAGAGGGTCCTGGAAGTGTCCATGTGTTTGCTGGGCTGGGCCCATTTCTGTGGTGCTGCACATATGTGTGCAGGGTTGTGCTTTTGTACGTGGTGTCAGAAGCAGGATTCACATTTGAATAGACAATCATTGAAACCCTGGGATGGAGCTGGTGGGTTAAACCCCACTCATGACAAGTCTGGTTGCAAACAACACTGACATAAGGAGGAAGTTCAAGCTCGAAGGCAGAACTATGTCAATTCTCACAAATAGCCAAAGAAGCAGGACAGCCAGTACTGGGTTGGACATAATCGGCTTTTCTACCAGGTGTTGAGCCCTGTGAAAGCAGAGGGAGAGCCCAGAGCCACCGGCACCAAAGATGAGCAGGGTCTAAACAGGAACCTGGATTTTCTCTCTGACCCATTGGTTCAGAGCGGCCCCGCTGCGAGCAGCGGAGGAGGAGCCACGGCTGAAGAGGAGCAGTCCTCTCTAGGTGGGCACCTCCTGATCATGCCTGATACCACAGACACGCACGGGAAGCAACAGGAAGAAGGATCCAGGTTCCTCAATAAACCTTGGAGCCCCCAAAGTCCAGACCTTGCGCCGGTTCCAGAACTCCTGGAAGCCATGGTTGATCATCATCTGCGCTTGCTGATGCCAGACAAAAGCTTGCAGACATTCATGGCCCACGTGGAGCGAGCCCTGAGGAAGGACTGCAGCCTGCCCCAAGATGGTTTCAAAGACCGGGCTGCTTCTAAAGGTGCTCAGTGAGAGGCAAGAGACCCACAGAGCCTCTGATCCCGTGGGCCAGTGTCCTCTGCAAGAGAACATCTCCAGGTGCACAGCTCTGGAGGAGGATCAAGAGCCCACAGAGAAGGTAGGAGAGCTGCTGCACACTGCTGCGTTTGTCCTTCTCAGGATGAGTCCTCCTGCCCCTCAATACCTGATGCATGCCCCTAATAAAGAAGAAGAATTTCAGGAAGAGACAAAATGCAAAGAATTCAGGTGATGGGGAAAATAATTTAAGAAGGTGACACAGTCATTGGGACACTAACCATTCACCTCCACCTCCTGTGCGAACAAAGGAACGGCTGAGTCTTTCCCTGGGTGCTTTTCCTGTTATTTCTTTGCTGTTACTTGAGTGAGAAGTGCCCCAGAGAAGCAGCAAAAGTGAGGGAATGCCGTCACCCCAGGACGAGGTGCCTGTGCCCAGTGACTGCGGTGCATCCCAAGAGCCAGCACATTTATCCCTCTCTGCAGAGGAGGGTGCTGCAGGTGCGAGAGCGGGACCCCGAGAGGAGGCATCAGTGTCTCAGGGTTTTCTTCATCCCTTGTGGCAATGTTCTCCCTGCATTCAATAAAAACAAAATTGTTCTTGTTCCTCCTGGTGTTGCTGATGTACTCGTAAAAGCAGTTTCTGTTCTCCCTTATGGAATTGGCCAAATTCAGTTCCAGCTGGGCCTTTGCTTTTCTACCTTTCTCCCTGCATGCCCCAATGACATCCCTGCCATCCTCCTGTGGTGCTGCCCTCCTTCTAAAGCTGTAAATTCTGTGTTTTCCCTGAGTCCCAGGCAAAGCTTCCTGCTCCGCTGCTCTCCTTCCTCACCAGCTCGTCTTTGGTCACACGGGCACAGCCTGATCCTGCCTGTGCCTTCAAGGATTTCACCTTGCACAATGTCCAGCCTCCCTGGACTCCTCTGCCCCTCAGGACAGCGTGCCCAGGGAGCCTCTCAAACAGCGTGGCTGCACTGACTCACCCTGGGCAGCCCCTCCAGCCTGGATGGAGCTCATCCACATTGTGATTGTCCTGGCCCCAGAGGCTCAGAGCCCCCACCGTGTTGGGTAGTGGGAGATGGGAAGGTGAGATGGGCCAGGAGGGGATTCCCCCGCTGTCCCCAGCAGGGACCTGTTTCCATTTCCCCTGTCTTTTGGCTCCCCTCCTTCTGCCTGCTGGCAACACCCTTGGGCATCCTCGTCTTTCTGGATGTGTCTGTTTGGGACATTTGTCCAATGGCTGCTTTGGAGTGGCTCCACCAGTCCCTCTCCCTCTCCCACTCCCTGACACTCCTTATCTTTCCACTTCCCCCCTCAGCTCTGCCACTGGGCTGAGCCGAACATGCACCTGGTTGTTCCTCATCCAGGTGTTATTTCTGCCAGCCTCAGTGCCAGTGCCTGGCTCCAGCACTCCCTGTAGAGTTTTCCCATTCCAACGAGGCCTTCCTAGATATCTCTTTGGATATCAAAGGAAGAGGCTTTGCAGTAGTGCTTCTAGAACATCCCAAGGCCCCTGCAGCTTTCCAGGGTCAACACTTTTGTGTTCCAGATGTCTCCTGTGAGCACAAGAGCTCTGGGTGGGAAGGGGAATGGCTGGTGTCCTCCTGCAGAGGCCATGGCACACTGGTGTCCCCATGGTGCTGGCTTGGAGCTGCATAAGCAGCATTGTCCCCTCTGCATCCCTGAGGTTTTTTTGTCCTCCCTCACACCTGCTTGGCTCCCAGGCTGATGGTTGCATTGTTGCACCTCCTGCTGAAGGGCTGCTGTCATTGAGCAGAATCACCTTCTCAAGGAGGATTAAGGCACATGCATGAAACGCACCTTTGTCTAATATGGCTCACAATAGCCTTAAAATAGTGTCAGGGTGTCCAGTAAGACAGGAAACACAGACATCAGGGAGGAATTTCTTCATGGAAAGGGTGACAGGCCTTGGAAGGGGCAGCCCAAGGAGGTGGTGGACTCCCCATGCCTGGAGTGGTCCAAGGAACGGCTGGAGGTGGCACTGAGTGCTCTGGCCTGGCTGCCAAGGTGGGGATGGGGCACAGGATGGACTCGCTGAAGGTCTTTTCCATCGCCAGTGACTCTGGGGCTCCGTGACTCTGTGGCCAGGACTGGAGGCCGCCCTGCCCCAAGCGCTGCTGGAGCCGCCCCGGCCCGAGCTGTTCGCCCGCGCGTTTCCTCTCAGGCCGGGGGGCCGCGCTTCCCGGCCGGGCCGGGGCGCCTCTCTGGGCGCTGCTTGCGGGGCTGTGCCGGCCTTCCCAAAGCTGCCCGCGGCTTCCTTTGCACGGCGGTCGCTGCCCCTCGGTGTCTGCCGGCGCTGATGTGGCGCTCCGGCCGCGGCGGGAGCTCTGCCGCCGGTGTCCCGGCGCTGCCGCCTCCAGAGCCCGGGGGCCGGAGCGCTTCGCCTCAGGGGCTCGGCTGCAGCGGCGGCGCCTGCAGCGGGCTCGGCCCGGCCGCCGCCGCTGCCGGTGCCGGCGCGCTGAGGCGGAGCTGCCGCCCCTCAGGCTCGCAGCGCTTCCCGCCATTGGCGCTGCGGCTCCCTCAGGCTCTCCCGGCGGACATTCCGACATTGCCCGGCTTTCGGCAAGCTCCCCGCGCTCTCCCAGCGCCAGGCGGGCTTTGGCCCTGGCTGGATGCTGGGTGCCCGGCACCAAAGGCGCTGTCACCGCTCTGTGCAAGTGGAGAGCGGAGACAAAAGCCAGCGAAAGGCTCATGAGTTTACAGAAAGAGAGGGAGAGATCCCGCCCCGGTCACCGTCACGGACACAACAGACAGAACTTGGGGATCTTAATTACATTTATTACCAACAAAATCAGGGCAGCATAATGAGAAGTAAAAGACATTTCAACAGCACCTGTACCCCAAACCCATGCCAATAGCTGGCCACACAAACCCAGTGCAAATGGGAATGGTTTCACAGTGACACAGAGGAGGCTTAGATGGTGTGTTCAGGAGAAATTCTTGCCTGTGAGGGCAGGGAGTCCCTGGCACAGGGTGCCCAGAGCAGCTGTGGTGCCCCCGGATCCCTGGAAGTGTCCAAGGCCAGGTTGGAGGGGGCTTGGAGCCACCTGGGACTGTGGAAGGTGTCCCTGCCATGGCAGGGGTGGCACTGGATGGGCCTTACGGCCCCTTCCAAGTCAATCCATTCCATGATTCCGCAGATTGATGGCTCTGAGACAGAGTCATTTGGTGACAGCATGGCCTGAACTGCGGTTTGCTGTGAGCTCTGATGCCAAGCACCAGCACAGTGACACAAGCAATGCTGCAGTGACATGAGAAGGACCACTGTGACATTGGCAGCACCACTGTGACACAGGAACTGCCACAGCTCCAGCTCAGGTCTGCATCCCAGGTGACTGCAGCCAGTCCTGCCTCGCCATGGACCTGGTGATGCGTCTCGTGCGCGCTCTGCTCCTGCTGGCCCTGTTGCTGGCAGTAGCCCCCTTGCCAGGAGCGGCCAAGGAGCTCTGCCCAGAGCCCTGCCGCTGCCCAGGCCGCGGGCGGCTGAACTGCGGCCACGCCGGCCTGGCCACCGTGCCCCCGTCCAGTCGCCAACGAGCCCTGGCCGTCCTGTGAGTCCTGCGGCCCCACAGAGCCCTGCAGCTGCCCCTCCTCGGCTCCCTGTGTCTGCAAAGCGCACCTGGGACACCCGGGGCACTCCCTGGCCAGAGACAGGGGGATTGTGGGGGCCTGAGCTCAGCATGAGGGTGAAGCCAGGCTGGGCACACTTCTCCAGGCAAAGCCCGCTTCCAGCTCAGCAGCCGAATGGCAGGGAAATGGGTTTTCCTGAGGGGGGACCGGGCCTTTCGTCTCTTTGCAGAGATTTCACTGGTAACTCCATTGCTGCTGTTGGAAAACAAGCCTGGAAGGACTACCCATGGACTGAGACCTTGTAAGTACCCTGCAGCATTTCAAATGGCAGGAGTTTGGGGATTTTCCATCCTTTGGTCTGGGGTTAGAGCAGCGGCCCGCACACCACCCACTTCCATTGGAATTCAAAGCTCGGCTGCTCTGCAAGGAGGGGTGTGAATCACCACAGCTTCCCAGCACGGCAAGAATTGCCGTGAGTCTCTTGCAGCCCAGGGCACCATCCCCATGTCTGTCTGCCCAGGGATCAAGCTGTGGTCTGCTTCAGCCGGCCAGGAGCAAGGGCCTGCTCTGGGCAGGAGTGGAGATGATCCCTGCAGTGACCCAAAGAGATGCTTCAGTCAAGCTGCTGCAGGAGATTTTCCCATGACAATCCCATTTGCTGCTGGCCAGTGGCCGCTGTCACAGTGTCCCTGTGTCTCCTTGCAGAGTGCTCAGGGACAATAAGCTGCGGGCAGTGAAGAGCCATTCCCTGGAGGGGCTGTTCCTGCTGAAGCACCTGTAAGCACTGTGCCCTGCCCATGGCAGGGGGCTCCTGCCTGCCCCTCCCTGGGGCCCTGCTGCTCAGCCCGGCAGCGGCTGCGGGCATGTGGCCTTTGTCCCTCCTGGGATCCAGGCTGCAGAGGCAAGTAAAAGCAACAGGACAAATGGAAGTGACGTTTGTTGTTCAACTGGAACAGGGATTTGTCCTGCAATGAGATCCTGTCCATTGAGGAACGGGCTTTTGAGCCACTGCCTTTCCTGAAGTTTCTGTGAGTGATCAAGTTTCTTTCTGCTCTGTTTTTAGCTCAGCCTTTGCACTGGGCACCCTTCCTGTGTAGGAAAATGCTGCTGTTCTTTTCCCCACAGTCCCTAAATCTGCCCTGCCCAGAGCCCAGCTGAGCTGCAGAGGTCAATGCCGATGGCTGGATGGCCACGCCAGGGGACAGACCCCAGTGGGCTTGTCCACACACAGCCATCAGAGCTGCCAGTTCTTGCAGCCTTGGCTGTATCCAGGAACAAAAATAGAGATCAGCACGTGTGCCCTGCACTGCCCCTCCTGGGCAGGCTAAAACACTCAGAAAGCAGCAGTTTCCTCCCTCTTCCACCTGGGATTTGCACCCTTCCTGCAAAGGGACCCCGCTTTGCCCCCACTTTCTGTAGGGCAGGGTCGATTCCTTTGTGTGACCTCCTCTTTGCCCAGAAATCTCTCCGGGAATGGCCTCACACGGATCCGCAGCGGCGCTTTCCAGGCCTGGCATGGGATGCAGTTCCTCCAGGAGCTGTAAGTGGCACCAGGGCTAAAGGCACGCCAGGGCGAGTCTCTGTAGGGTCTCTCCCGGGTCCGTGGGCAAAAGCAGACTTGCCCTCAGGAAAGTCCTGATTCCGACTGTGGATGTCAGCCAGGGAGCACCAGGAGTGTGCAGCTGCAAAGGCCCTTTCCCCTGCCCTGCTCACCTCCTGCAAGGCTTCCTTGAATGCAGCCAGGCCGTCCCCACGTGCCTGGCACACCCAGCTCACATCCTCGCCATCAGCCCTGACAGAGCTCTGTTGTTTCTCAGGATCCTCAGCCACAACCCGCTGGCTGTCATTGCTGACGCTGCCTTCTTCAAGCTGCCCTCAGTGAGCTCTCTGTAAGTATTGGCTCATTTGGAGCAGATCCAGAGATCTGTGTCTCTCTCGAGTGCCCTGTTCTCAGGAAAGCAGCACAAGTGCCCGAGCAAATCTCCCCGTTGCCCCGCCGGAGTCTGCTGGAGACACAACTACCCCGGCTCCAGCAGAGCAAGGCAAAGGCCAAGCAGTGCTGGTGTGTCCCCAGCTGCAAAGCAACCCAGGAACTGGGTCACAAACATTCAGGGATGAGAGCCCATCCAGGTCTGGGGCCAGGTGGAGTGGCCGCAGGGCTCTGGGAATAACCTGCACTCCTGCCAGCAGCTCCAGGCTCCTGCCTCCTTCAGGGACTCAGCTGCCCTCAGGGAAGAGCAGCAGGAGAGTGGGGAGAGGGGCAATCCTTTCTGGTGGCATCTGTCTGCCACAAGAGCTGCAGGATTGCCCTGCTGATTCCAACGGGCTGGTTTAGAGCAGGGCAAGGCAGAGGGAAGCTGGGCTCCGGAATGGCTGCTCTTGGAGCAGGCAGTAGCGGATGCAGAGTTCTGGCAATGTCAGCGCAGAATTTCATGAGCTCTTTCCAATGCTTGCAGAGACCTGAGTGCCACCCAAGTGACTCCACAGTCGCTGCTGCTGCTGCTGCAGTCCACAGTGAGCTTGGAAACCCTGTGAGTCTGTGGCCTGAGCCCCAGCCACCAGCAGGCCCCAAGTGCTGGGACCAGGGCTCTGCTTGGGAAACAATTACGTGTGCCACAAAACCAGAACAAGCTCAGTAAGCTCAAGAGTTGCCATTCCTTCTGGGAACGTGCCAAAACTCACCAGCTCAGCGGCAGACTTTCACCTTTTGGGTGACTTGCTGCAGGTTTCTCAAAGGGGAGTTTGAACTCCAGGCGGGTGCATTTCTGTGTCACATGGTGTTTTGGGAGCACTTCTACTTTCCAGGTTAAAATCCCCTTTTTAATGTTTTGCATTGGGAGTCAGGGGCCTTTCCCAGAGCTGTGGCACACACTGAAGCACATGCCCCATGCGTGGTATCCATGTGTTCCCTGAGTTGGGCTCTGAGCCATGGACTGGGTGGGCAGGTGTTCCTCCAATAATCCCCTCTTGTCTTTAGCCAAGTGCCCAAGGAGGCGGCCTGCTGCCTGTGCCAGGAGCGTCCCCGGCCCGAGAGCCCCTGCAGGACCATCCAGTTCCTGTGCCAGAAGCTGTGCAGCACCAGCGCCCCGCAGTGCGGTGGGTGCCTGGAGGGGCTGGGGGAGCCCAAATCCGCCACTTCTCCTGAGTCTGGGGAGATGCTGCAGCACTGCCCTGTGCTGGGGGGTCCTGATCTCCCCCTTGAGTACAGGCCTTGGACAAAACACCTTGGGATGGGAAGTTCCTGGTGATTGTACATATCTTGTGTGTCACATACTGTCTGGAGAAGGAACAGCTCACTGGGGCCCCCAAACCTACTAATTTCTTATGCACATCATGGCCCCATGCAAGGAAAGCAGGTTTCCCATAGCACAGTCCCAGAGCTCTGGCGCCGTAGGGGGAGTTTTTCATGGTGTAACATCTTGAGCTGCTGCTCTTGGGAATGGCCCCGGAGCAAAGGAGTCCTGGCTTTCCTCCCCTGCCAGTCTGCGCCCCTGTTGCAGTGCTGATCTTTCCTCTGGGGTCTCTGGCTCTTCACTGGCTCCTGCAGAGCAACCCAAGCCTGCTCATCGGGAGCTGTGGGAACCTCTCTGGCAGCCAACCCATTCCCCAGGAAGGTTTCCTTCCCATCCAAACAGAACCCCAGGAGACTCCAGGAAAGAACCAGCTCTGTGCCCTGCCCCAAGGGGATAATGGGCTGGATTGAAGGGCTCTTCTCCTCTCCACAACACATCCCCCACTCTGCCCTTGTGCTCCCTGGGCTTGAGATGAGCTCCTGCTGCTCGAGGTACGTTCTGAGCCTGTGTCTGTGCCCAGACGCTGATCTGCTCTCTTGGTGTTCTCCAGCTCACACAACTCTGCTACAGACACGGGGAGAAATAATGGACATGGAAGAACGCAGAGAGCTGAACAGCAGCCCAGTGTTGAGCCTCAAGCCCAAGGAGCCTTCACTGGGAGATCATGGAACTGTGACGCTTGAGGTTGCCCTGACCCCGAGCACTGAGGGTGATGTCAGCAGCCTGGACAGTTCCAGAACAAATTCATTTGCCCCTCAGCATCTCTTGGGGCACAAAGGCAAAACAAGTGCTGATGACCTGAGGGCCAAGCTCAAGAAGAAGCTGCACAAGTCTAAAAGCACCAAGACTGCAAAAACCATTGTCCCACACCAGCCCCAGCCTGCCTGGCTGAAGCATGTGGTGGAAAAGACACCCTCAAGCTGGGATCACAAGCAGCAGGAGTCACATTTGAACCGGCAAGCATTAAACCCCTGGGATGTAGCTGGTGGGTTAAAACCCACTCATGGCAAGTCGCTTGACAGACCCCTCAGAGATGAGGTGGAAGGTCAAGCTCCAAGGCAGAACTACATTATGACAATCAAAGAGCAGCAGGACAGCCAGCAGAAGCAACTGGACTCAAGATTGAACTGGCAAATACTAAACCCCTGGGATGCAGCTGGTGGGTTAAACCCTAATGATGATGACTCCATTTCTGGACACCACAAAGATAAGGAGAAAGATCCAGCTCCAAGGCAGAACTTTGTCAATTTTCACAAACAGCCAAAGAAGCAGGACAGCCAGTACTGGGTTGGACATAATCGGCTTTTCTACCAGGTGTTGAGCCCTGTGAAAGCAGAGGGAGAGCCCAGAGCCACTGGCACCAAAGATGAGCAGCGTCTAAACAGGAACCTGGATTTTCTCTCTGACCCGTTGGTTCAGAGCCGCCCCACTGCGAGCAGCGGAGGAGGAGCCACAGCTGAAGAGGAGCAGTCCTCTCTAGGTGGGCACCTCCTGATCATGCCTGACACCAGAGACACGCACGGGAAGCAGCAGGAAGAAGGATCCAGGTTCCTCAATAAACCTTGGAGCCCCCAAAGTCCAGACCTTGCACCGGTTCCAGGAGAACTTTTGGAAACCATGGTTGATCATCATCTGCGCTTGCTGGTGCCGGACAAAAGCTTGCAGACATTCATGGCCCACATGGAGCGAGCCCTAAGGAAGGACTGCAGCCTGCCCCAGCTCAAACTGGCCTGTGCCAAGATGGTTTCAAAGACTGGGCTGCTTCTAAAGGTGCTCAGTGAGAGGCAAGAGAACCAGGGAGCCTCTGATCCCATGGGCCGGTGTCCTCTGCAAGAGAACATCTCCAGGGGCACAGCTGTGGACGAGGATCAGGAGCCCACAGAGAAGGTAGGAGAGCTGCAGGCACTGCTGTGTCTGTCCTTCTGGGCAAGAGAGAACCAAAGGAGCAATCCTCTTGCCTCCCATGATCTTCTTTCCTCTTCTCTAAACAGAAACCAGAGGACACAGAGGAAATGGTCCTGTTCATGGTTTTGTTATTTCTCTTCGTTGTCATTGCTGTGATGCTGAAAACCTTCTTCCACGTAAGCCAATATTTTGTTTGACAAACAGCTGTCTCTCTTGTAGCTGGAGTGCCCAGATGCCCCTGTATTGCTGGGTGCCACAGATGTTTTTTCCAAGCCTGGAGCTTGTGGCAACATCCACAGCACCCAGCTCAGCAGGGTCCAGCCTGCCTGGGGGAAGCTTGTCCTGCTTTGTGTCCCAGCTCTCCCCAGCTCAGCTTTGCTCTCCTGCCTTCAGCCACAGCAATGAGAGCTTTCACCCTCTCCTGTTTGGCAGAGTATTACAGGAAAACTGATGTTACAAATCTCCCATTTTTCATCCCCAGATGTACTTCCTGACCCATGAAGGTGATTCCCAACCCTGCCACAGCAGGGACTCGTGGCTGAGAAGGTAACTGTTCCCTGTCCATGCCACTGCTGTGCCACCAGAGTCTTTCCTGTGCAGAGCAACTCCTCCTGGAGCCCCACAGCCGTGCAGGTGCCGCTGCCCAAGACTCCCCTGGCTGTGTTTCCAACACGTTGCATTTGGGGGAGCCCCAAGAAAGCGGCTCCTGAGCAACAGTGCTGGGCACGGCCAGGGGCTCCCAGCCCAACCAGCCCTTCCCACACCAGCACTGGGATGGATGCCTTGGGCTCCGGTGCACTCCCCAATTTCTGTGAGCACGAGCAGTACCTCTGTGTTCCCAGAACAGTCTCCTCTGCTGATGGCTCTGCCCTATTTTTCCCTGCTCCCTCCCCACAGTGGCTGGTGAAGAACTCACTCCCATCCTCTCTAGTTGCCTTTTGCATGCAGGGCTCATTCCCTGGATTGCCAGCCATTGCCATCCCTGCTGGGGCTCCCCGTCTTCCTCAGGCTCTGCTGACAGCCCTGAGCAGGAAGAGGTGATGGCACCTGCTGCAGCCCTCCCTGGCCAAACCTCCCTGCTTACAGAGCAGGAGCAGGGACCTCTGGGGATGGGATGTCCAGAAGCCTTTTTCTCCCCATTCACCTCGCTCACTCCATTGCTTTGCAGCATTGGAAATGTCCCTTCCCAACTCCTCCAGCAGCTGCTTCCCAGACAGGGCAGAGCAAAGGCAGGCCTGCTGCCCACAGCCTCCATCACCAGCTGCTTTCTCTTTTTATCCCTGTTTTCCCTTTCTGATTTTTTCAGGTTCTGTGTAAAACTGCCACAGAGAGTGAGGAAGGATAACAAGGAAGCACAGAATGTAGAGCAGAAAAGGGCAGAGAGCTCCTCCCAGTGCTGCCCATTCTCCTTCATTGCCTGTGCATCCTTACTTTTAAAAGTCCTTCCCTTTCTTGAAGCTTTCTGGACGTATTCTTGGTTCAAGAAATCTGAAATGCCATTGGTTCAATGCATCACGGATGTCTACGGAAGTGACAGAAAAGCATATCAGGAAGAGACATAGTGTAAAGAACTTGAGTGACTGGAAGATTTCAAGAGGCTGAAGAAGTTAACAGGATGCCAACAACTCTTCACCTCCTGTTCTACAATAGGAACTGCTGAGGCTCTCCTTGGATGCTGCTTCGTTGGCTGTGGTTATTTCCTTGGATGCTTTTTCCTTGACTGTTATTTTCTTGCTGTCACTGCTGAGGGAAGCCCAGAGGCTGCTGCAGGCAATCAGAAGCTCGTGACCCCGAGAGGAGGCATCAGTATCTCAGGGTTTTCCTCATCCCTTGTGGCAAAGTTTCTCCCTGCATTCAATAAAAACAAAATTGTTCTTGTTCCTCCTGGTGTTGCTGATGTACTTGTAAAAGCAGTTTCTGTTCTCCCTTATGGAATTGGCCAAATTCAGTTCCAGCTGGGCCTTTGCTTTTCTACCTTTCTCCCTGCATGCCCCAATGACATCCCTGCCATCCTCCTGTGGTGCTGCCCTCCTTCCAAAGCTGTAAATTCTGTGTTTTCCCTGAGTCCCAGGCAAAACTTCCTGCTCAGCTGCTCTCCTTCCTCACCAGCTCGTCTTTGGGCACACGGGCACAGCCTGATCCTGCCTGTGCCTTCAAGGATTTCACCTTGCACAATGTCCAGCCTCCCTGGACTCCTCTGCCCCTCAGGACAGCGTGCCCAGGGAGCCTCTCAAACAGCGTGGCTGCACTGACTCACCCTGGGCAGCCCCTCCAGCCTGGATGGAGCTCATCCACATCGTGATTGTCCTGGCCCCAGAGGCCCAGAGCCCCCACCGTGTTGGGTAGTGGGAGATGGGAAGGTGAGATGGGCCAGGAGGGGATTCCCCCGCTGTCCCCAGCAGGGACCTGTTTCCATTCCCCCTGTCTTCTGGCTCCCCTCCTTCTGCCTGCTGGCAACACCCTTGGGCATCCTCGTCTTTCTGGATGTGTCTGTTTGGGACATTTGTCCAATGGCTGCTTTGGAGTGGCTCCACCAGTCCCTCTCCCTCTCCCACTCCCTGACACTCCTTATCTTTCCACTTCCCCCCTCAGCTCTGCCACTGGGCTGAGCCGAACATGCACCTGGTGGTTCCTCATCCAGGTGTTATTTCTGCCAGCCTCAGTGCCAGTGCCTGGCTCCAGCACTCCCTGTAGAGTTTTCCCATTCCAACGAGGCCTTCCTAGATATCTCTTTGGATATCAAAGGAAGAGGCTTTGCAGTAGTGCTTCTAGAACATCCCAAGGCCCCTGCAGCTTTCCAGGGTCAACACTTTTGTGTTCCAGATGTCTCCTGTGAGCACAAGAGCTCTGGGTGGGAAGGGGAATGGCCGGTGTCCTCCTGCAGAGGCCATGGCACACTGGTGTCCCCATGGTGCTGGCTTGGAGCTGCACAAGCAGCATTGTCCCCTCTGCATCCCTGAGGTTTTCACCTCCTCCTCGTTCCCTTTTCCTCCCTCACACCTGCCTGGCTCCCTGGCTGATGTTTGCATGGTTTCCATCCTTGATGCCCCTGAACACCCTTGGGAGCTGAATTGAGTGGTGTCAGAGAGCTTCCCTTTGTGGCCCTGGGAACCGCTGGAACACAAGCAACGTCTTCTGGGGTTCTTTGAAAATCTGTGATGGAGAGGAAGAATTACGAGGCAGAGGATGGAGAGCAGGTGAGGTCAGGTACCATTTGCTTCCCACTCTTCCTCACCTCTCCAAATCCTTTCTTTGCACTGTGCTTTCCAGGCTCTGCCTGTTTACAGACACTTAATTCACACCCAGTGGTTTCCCAGTCAGTTGAAGGGAATAGCAAAATCTCTCCCTCCACATCACAGTACCCTGCGTTGCCCAGTTCAGCCAAGGACTCATTGTCCTGGGAATCAAGGGCCTGGCTGTACTTTTAGTACAGCCAATGCCTGCACTTCTTCTTCAGCTCTTGTTCTGGTGTAGGAACTGCCAAGGCTTTCCTTGGAGGCTGCTACTTTGGTGGCTATATCCCAGGATATTTCCTTGGACACCAGTTCTTTAGCTGTTGTTTCCTTGTCATTTACTTGCCCTTATTTCCTTGGATAATACTTCCTTGCAGGCAATATTCTTGGCTTTTTCCTTACTACTGTTTCCTTGACTATTTCCTTGAATTTCCTTCACAGTTATTTCCTTGCCTTTATTTCCCCAGATGTTGTTTACTTGCTGTCATTCCAGATGGAAGAAGCCTAAGGAAATGCTGCTACCCAAAGACAAGGTGCTCCTGCCTGGGCCCTGCCCTGCATCCAGCACCCCAAGATCTGGACTCCATGACCACTCTCTGCAGAGGAGGATGCTGCTGGTGGGTGCCATGCTTAGGACACCCCAAAGTCCCCATGGGGACTGGGACAGGGAGGATCCAGGAAGCCCCAGGTGTCCCAAGCAATCACTGCAGCCCAGCCTCTGGAGCCACAGCCTTCCCGGGGCCACGACATCGTGCAGGCACCCTGCACACGTGACAGGGTCCAGATGTGTCCAAATGTCTGTCCATGTGTGTCCACATGGATGGATGTCCATGCGTCCAGCTACGTCCAGGTGTGTGTCCTCGTGTGTGTCCATGTGTCCAGTTGTGTCCAGGTGTGTGTCCAGCTGTGTCCATGTGTGTATCCAGGTGTGTGTCCATGTGTCCAGCTATGTCCAGGTGTGTGTCCTGGTGTGTGTCCATGTGTCCAGCTGTGTCCAGGTGTGTATCCAGCTGTGTGTCCATGTGTCCAGCTGTGTCCAGGTGTGTATCCAGGTGTGTGTCCATGTGTCCAGTTGTGTCCAGGTGTGTGTCCAGCTGTGTCCATGTGTGTATCCAGGTGTGTGTCCATGTGTCCAGCTATGTCCAGGTGTGTGTCCTGGTGTGTGTCCATGTGTCCAGCTGTGTCCAGGTGTGCATTCAGGTGTGTGTCCATGTGTCCAGCTGTGTCCAGGTGTGTATCCAGGTGTGTGTCCATGTGTCCAGCTATGTCCAGGTGTGTGTCCAGCTGTGTGTCCATGTGTCCAGCTGTGTCCAGGTGTGTATCCAGGTGTGTGTCCATGTGTCCAGCTATGTCCAGGTGTGTGTCCAGCTGTGTGTCCATGTGTCCAGCTGTGTCCAGGTGTGTATTCAGGTGTGTGTCCATGTGTCCAGCTGTGTCCAGGTGTGTATCCAGGTGTGTGTCCATGTGTCCAGCTGTGTCCAGGTGTGTATCCAGGTGTGTGTCCATGTGTCCAGCTATGTCCAGGTGTGTGTCCAGCTGTGTGTCCCTGTGTCCAGCTGTGTCCAGGTGTGTATCCAGGTGTGTGTCCATGTGTCCAGCTGTGTGTCCGTGTGTCCAGCTGTGTGTCCATGTGTCCAGCTGTGTCCAGGTGTGTATCCAGGTGTGTGTCCATGTGTCCAGCTGTGTGTCCGTGTGTCCAGCTGTGTGTCCGGGTTCCCGCACGCGGTAGTGCCCGCGGGGCGTGGCCTGGAGCTATAGATGCCGCCCCCGCGTAATGACGTCACGATGGGCGGGCGTGCGCCCTTCTGGCACTTCCGGGTTTCCCGGCCGGAGCCGGTGAGCGGTGGGGCCTGACAGGAGGTGCGGGCTGAGCGCGGTCTGTGGGGTGCGGTGCTGGCAAGGGGTGCCCGGGGATGAGGGCCGTAGAGTGCGGGGCGCTGGGGATGCAGAGTGACGGGGTTTGTGGAGCGGTGCAGGGTGCTGGGCGCCCCTGGGGCGCGGGGCGCTGGCGTGGGCCGCGGTGCGGGCCGTGGGGTCTGGCAGGGGGTGCAGGGTGTTGCAAGCGATCGCTGTTCCCCCAGCTCCGCACGGCTGGTCAGGCCCTGATCCCTCCCCAGCCGCCCGGATGCCCCCTCAGCCGCCCGTACCAGGCCCCGCACGCCTGGGCTGCGCTGCGCAGCCAGCAGCCTCGGCTTCTCGTTCCTTCTCTCCGTGTCCCCCATGGGGGGACAGCGGGTCAGATGTGCCTTTCCAAGGGGCCCCACTGGGGGTCGGTGTCTGGTCCTCAATTCCCCCCCACAAGCGCTGACACCCCAGATCTCTCGGCCCGTTCCTCCCACTAGCCAGAGATCCCAGCACCTGTTGGATCCTTACAGCTTTCCCTGATTTATCATGTGTTGCATCCTCAATATATCACGTTTTCTCACATCAAATGAGCAGTTGCAAACAAGATCTCGTCTAAAACGCAGAGATTAAAAGGCCCTTTCCTCTCTGCCTTCCTCACAGCGACCACCGTCCCCTGCTGGGGGATGCGAGCTGCCCACCCAGCCGGATGGCACCAGGAACATCCACAGGGAAACTCCAGCGCTGGCAATCCAAAGCAACACAAAAACTGGGAATAGAAACCTGGGAACATCTTGCCTCAACACGCTGGGGCTTTCACAACCTGCTTGGCCCGTGCATGGTGGCTCCAGTGGCTGCAGTACCACGGAAAACCAACCGCAGCTCTCCCTGTGGCTCTGGCAAATTGTAGCCTGGTGCAGGAGCAAGTGTTAAGCTGAAGGAAATTCCCAGTTTGGAGTGTTGGGGAAGCACAGTCTCACCGCCCAGGCTGGGAGCTCAGTGGCTGCTCTTCCTCCCCCGGCTGCTCCTGGGCCCTGCAGGGCAGAAGCTGGACAGGTGCATTGGAGGTGACACTTCTCCAGCCACCACCAGGTTTGTCAGCTGTGATAAATAGGGACAAGGGTGGCATGATGGTCCCATTCCTCACTCCGTGCCTGTGTTCCTGCTGTGGGAATCACAACACTGCTCCATCACGCTGGGCACAGGGAAGGAGCCAAAGCCAGACCATGAGGGTCCTGCTGGGGCTCTGTCATGTCCCAGGCCTTGCTGAGCTGTTCCCAGGGGTTTTATCCTCCAACCAGCCAATGCCCATGCCATGCCACTGGCTTTCCTGCTCCTGGGCTGTCTCTGGGCCCAGCTTGCGCTCAGCTCTGGGTGGAAAGCAGGAGCTGTGTTGGAGGAGAGGGCTGTCCCCACAGCAGCCCTTGGATCCACTGGCCATCAGAGCCCCCGTGTCCCCAGGGCAGAGGGTGACTGGCACAGTACTCGTGCTTGGAAAATGACTGGCTCTGTGTCCAGGTTTGAGTCACCCTCACGCTGCCGTCGTGGGCTGTTGTTTTCCATCCCAGAGCACAGGCAGTGACCTGTCTATTTATAACTTGCAGAGCGTCGCTTCTTGGGAGACCGAGGAGCCAAGCTCTGGGACAGAGGCTCTGCTCTGCTGGTATGAACCTTGATTCCAGCTGTTCCCAAAGAATCTGGCTGGTTTGCAGCAGTTTGGGAAATCAGCAGCTCTGCCCTTGCACCATGACTCTTCTCCTGGGTAGGTCAGACTCTGTGCCTGGGGTTGTTCCTCACCTGTTTGCTTTTCCCTGTTTCACCCAGGAGTCCCCGGGGTGGTGACTGCTGGGAAACTTGGGTTTTCTCTGCTGTAGCTGTGCTTGTCTCTGTGTTTTCACATCCATTCCATCTCTTCCAAGATCACAAGGAACAGCCGTGGCCTTTCCAGGATCTGCCTGGAAGTGCTCCAGAGCCCTCTAGGTCTTTCTAGACCCAGTGGTCTGTTCCAATTCCCCTGTGTTTCACCTAAGATTTTGTTTGGTGAAATCCTCCTCAGAGCTGCTTCCTTGCACTTGTTATTCAGGAAAATGCTGTCCCACAGAAGTGGTGCCATGTGGATTCGTGGTGCTGGAATAAACTGGTTGGACTGGTCGTGGTGGGAGTGGAGAGTCCCATGGTGAAGGTGGTGGGTTGTCCTCCTCAGCTCTCGCCTCCTGCAGGCTCTCATCTCCTCATGGAAGAGGTGATGCTGGCAAAGGAGAGTATTTTGGGGGTATATCTCTCACTTTGTAAAACTTAGACAAGGTCTTTGTAAAACTTAGATTAAGTCTTTGAAAAACCTCTGCTGTCACCCCTTTCCCTGTGACCAGCTCAGGACTCCGGGATGGTCCTGGAGCTGGAACACCTGTGCTGCCTCCCTGGGTGTGAGAAATGCCACCCTGTGCCCCTCCTCAAGTCTCCCACCCTCGGGTCTCACCCTCAGATCTCCCTCGCGTCTCTCACCCTGGAGTCTTCTCCCACACCTGGGTCTCCTCTCACTCTTGGATTTCCCACTCTTGACTCTCCCATCCTTGGGTCTCCCACCTTCATTGTCCGGGTAGGATGTGCCTCTTGTCGTCAGGGTGTAGCAGGAGGTGGTGGGGAAAGGGGCAGAGGTTGTCCAGCCCTGAGGAGCTGGAGGCTCCCAGATGGAAGGCAGAGATGGGGGTGGCTCCCTGCGGTCCTTGTCAACCACTGCTGCCACTTCAGGGGCCCCTCACTTCCCCAACCCCCCAGCAGCCCCTGAGCCAGTGGTTAACTTTCCTGTGCTCCCCCATTTCTTTCTCCTTGCAACACAAGGAGAGGAAATCTTATGACAAGCCACAGCAAAACCAGTTTTGTTTTCTCTGAAATCGTCTGTGAACCCTGGAAACATTGAGGATCTGTCCTGGGTTTGACCCCAAGGAGTTCTTGTCCTACTGCTCTCAGCAGGGCCAGCTGCTGTGGTACTGCACAGGATGCTCTGGGTCTGGGGTGTTGACAGGTCTGGGATGTCTGAATTTGGGATGCTCCAGACTTGAGCTACTCTGGGTTTAGGCCACTGCAGATTTGGGCCTCTCTGGGTTTAAACTGCTCCTAATTTGGACACTGCTGCCTTTGGGACTGGCTGTGATCATGGAGGAGCTGCTCAGCAGACCATGGTTCTGCCCAGGCCTGGCAGGAGAGGGGCAGGTTGATGCTGTCAGCTCTGCTCTGAGAAAGCTCTGGGGATTTTGTGTTGGCTTGGAAATAAAATCTGACACATCAATGCCATTCCAAGCCTGTTGTCTGCCAGAGGCAGATCCAACCCTGTGGCCAACAGCTGGGCTCTCCTTCTCAATTTGGATGGCAAGTGATTCCAGCTTAAGGGAATAGTTTGATAGGACACGGTGAAATGGTGTCACACTGACAGAGGAGAGGATTAGATGGGATACTGGGAAGGAATTCCTCCCTGTGTGGGTGGGGAGGCCCTGGCACAGGGTGTCCAGAGAAGCTGTGGCTGCCTCTGGATACCTGGAAGTGTCCAAGGCCAGGTTGGACGGGGCTTGCAGCAGCCTGGGACAGTGGAAGGTGTCCCTGCCGTGGCAGGGGGTGGGACTTGCTGGTCCTTAAGGTCTCTTCCAGCCCAAACCATTCTAGGATTCTATAAATAAATTCCTTCTCCAGCCTCTCATATAGTTAGGAAGCTGTGAGCAGTCACAGGTCCTGGAGCAGCTCTCGGACCCCTCTTCATGCCAGGCCCAGCTGTGTTTGCAGAGGGACCCAGCTGTGTTTGCAGAGGGACCCAGCTGTGCCATGGGTGTCATCCTGACACCATGTGTTCTGCTCAGAGGCTTCAGGCACAGCTGTATTTCATAGATGGCCCCGAGGGAGGAGCAGGGCAGGAAGCCAAGAGTCAGAAGTCAAAAGTCCCTTGTTGTCCCTGCAGTGGCAGGTGACCTGGCCAGGCTGCCCAGACTGTTCAGATCAGGTCTTTGCGGGGTTTTCCATAAGAGGAGGGCACTGTTTTTTTCTCTGTCTCCCAAAGCAGCAGAGCAGCCCTGGCACCCCCCAGCATGGGGAGATGCTGGAGTTCATCTGCCTCATGGAGAACCTGAAGCCTTCCAGTACTTAGAGGGGCTTTTAGAAAATGTGGAGAGGGACATTACATGGGCAGTGACAGGACAAGGGAGAATGGGTTTAAACTAGAAATGGAGATTCAGACTGGATATTGGCAAGGAAGTCCTCCTGTGAGGGTGGAGAGGCCCTGGCACAGGATGCCCAGAGCATCTGTGGCTGCTTCTGGATCCCTGGGAGTGTCCAAGACCAGGCTGGATGGGGTTTGGAGCAACCTGGGACAGTGGAAGGTGTCCCTGCCCATGGCAGGGGGTGAAACTGAGTGGTCTTTAAGGTCCTTTCCAACCCAAACCATCCTGGCATTCCATGATTCTTTCCCATCTCCCCAGATAGCTCTGTGCTGATAGGTCTGTCCCAGCTGGGTTTGGAGCAGTATGACTCCTCTGGCATGTGACAGAGAGCTGAACTGCTGTCACTTTTTCCCCAGGCTCTGCTGGGGGGTGGCACCCCTTGTCCAGGCCACCTAATGCCACTCCCACTTGGATTTTGGGTGCCTTTTCCAGGTTTAGGCATTCCAGGTGACACAGGGACAAGGGGAGCAGTCCCTGACCGTGCCTGTGGCACTGCTGGCCAGACCTGCCTGAGGGCCCCTCACAGGGGTTCATTACTCTCTCCTGGTCTCTTGGCCATGCTCTATTGTGCCTGAAACTCTCCTGGTCCCTGAGAAGCATCCCCAGGCATTGTCCCTGGAATCACAGTACCTTTCCATGTCAGTCACTCCCAGCTCAGATCCCGCAGTGTCCTGGCCATGAGCACCTGCAGAATGCCTCAGGGCAGGAACCATCCCTTGTGGGTGGCACCAGGAGCCCTTGCCCTGGCAGATGAGTGGGGTGGAACCCCTGGGTGCTCAGCCATGCCCTCCTTGTCCCACAGGTGACATGTGAAGGCAGCGTGGGGAGCGGCAGCAGCAGAGATGCATTCCAGCCACCCTGAGGACCCCAAGGAAGCCATCCAGGTGAGCCAGAGCCCTCAGTGCTCTCCAGACAGCTCCCAGTGCAACTCCAGGCACTGCTGGGGAGAGGTAGGACTTGTGGGTACTGCCATCTGAGATTAGGATGAATCCAAAGTCCAACATCAACAGTTAAACCCAAGTATTTTATTCCTCCCATGGATGAATCCATGTGTGACTGATAAAATCATCTGCACTCTTTATTCTTCTCAGCCCTCAGTGCTCCTTCCATGGACCAGCAGGTGGAGGCAGCTGAAAAAGCTGAAAAAAGCTGGAAAACAGCACCCTAAATAAGGGACACACTCCCCTGGCTGTTGTCCTTGAGCTACAGCTGCTGGGAATCTTATTTAGATGCTGAAAAAAATATCCCAGGCTGGAAATTTAATATGGGTTTGTACAGCCAACCCAGGCTGGAGTCAAAATCTGCAGAGCCCCGCTCAGGGAACATTCAGCATTTGCTGGGAATGCTGCATGGTGCTGAAACATGGATTGTTTGGTTGGAATTTGAGGAGGAATTTGTGGTGTTTTCTAAGTGCTTGCTGGGAAACACAACCTTGATTTCAAATATGATTGGTCAAGATATCCAAGCTCAGTTGCTTTAGGGAAAATCTCCACTGGCATGAAATTGTTAAATTCACCAAACCTGCTGCTTTTGACTGGTGGAAGAGGAAGTAAAGCTGCTGGAAGGCAAAATTCCCACATCCCAGAACCCACTGAGTCTCTCTGAGGGCAGCACTGAACCCTGATGTCCTTCCAAACCCCACTGTTCTGGGGCCCGTCCCCTGAGTGTTTACCCAGCACAGCCAGTGAGGTCGATGGCTTTGATTTCTGCTGGCGGGCCCCGTGTCACATGTCACATGCTGCTTGGGCTGACCTGCACGAGTTCAGGGGATCCATTCCTTCCTCTGAGTTTCTCCTTTCTAACCCACACTTACTCCTCGTGTTTCCCCCCAGAGAGCGCCTGGAAAGAACCAATTCCTTTTTCCCCATCCCCTTAAGCCATTTCTTGTCTGCAGAGGAAGCACCACACATTCTAAAGGCAAACCCAGTTCTGAAACATCAGCTAAAATTGCATATATTATTATTTTTTTTAACAAAATAAGCTAGATGACAGGAGTGTTAGTCCCCAGCTTGACCAGTTCAGCCGCTCCAAAGAGTGAGGATGAGGCAGGAGTCACGTGGTGCTTCACTGTGGATAAGCCTCACTGTTTTTGAGCTCTTTTACATTAAATCCTTCCTGATATTTTCACTTTTATAATCTAAACCTGCACCTCCTGTCTTGCAGCTGATCAAGAAGCAACTGGTGAATGCCATCAAGGCTCTGCAGAAGCAGTACGTGAGTTCGGATGCCGTGGTCACCAGCGATGACGGCAATGCCAACACGCTCTGCAGTGCCCTGGAAGCTGTGTTTGTGCACGGGCTGAAGGCAAAGCACATCAAGGCAGAGAGTGGGGGGAAAGGGAAGAAATCAGGAGGTCGGGGCCCCCTTCCCCAGCCAGTCTTTTGGGGCCTGCTGAAGAGCATCACGCATCGGTGAGTGGCTCTTGCTGCTGGCAGGGATTCACGTGCTCAGGTTTGTCCCTTCTTTTGGTGCTGTCAGATTCAGGGAATGAGGAGGATGGCTCGATGGACAAATATGTCTCTACCCCATCTGTGTGCTCAGTCCCCTCAGCTGCAGGGAAGCATGCTCTCACGGGGCTTTGGGGTCCCTGCCCAGGACCCTCGGAGATGGAAGTAGCAGTGAAGCCCCTGCAATGCCATGAGGGGCTGAGTCCCCACATCCCTGCTCAGGGTGTGCTGGGGGTGAGCTGATGTCCCCAAAAAGTTGAGGATTGAAACTGAAGGCACACCCCTTTCTTATTTATTTCTGAGTGCCAGGCTGGATTTCTGGGCCCAGTGGAACCCCAGTGACCACTGGTCTCCAGCAACGGCTGGAGACCCACTGCTCCAGACCCACTGGTCTCCAGCAACGGCTGCTTGTGAACAGTACAGGGATCTGGGCTCTCTCCTGGCCTGGATCTGCTGGAACTGGTTGGCCCTGTTTCCCCATGTCCCAGCCAGCCTTTAAGGAGGTCTCTCCTGAGTGATCACTGTTTACTGGGGTTTTCTAAGCCACTCCCTAAGTCAAGTTCACACACAGTAAATAACAGCCCACACACAAATTGTTCTGAAAGCCTCATCCAGCTCCATCACTGACTCCTGAATTATGAAAGAGCAGATTAAAATAACTCTTTCACATGCTATGGGGGATATTTTTGTGCCCTTTGAAGGTTTTTTCTTCTGTCTTGAGAGACAGATTAGAAAAGAAATCTTACAAAACCTTTGCTCTGGTTTTTGAGGTGTGTGATGAGCTGGGAGCAGGGAGGATCAGGGAGCATGGTGTCGCTGTTGGATTTTAGGGAAGAAGAGCTGAATCCAGGAGTCTGGGATTACTTGAGCTCAACCCCAGCCAGGTTGCTTTTTTGGGGCTGCCAAAACACTTTTCACTGTGTTTTGACTGCTTTTAAGTTTGAAGTGAGAATTTAGACACATGGTTGTCACCAAGAAGGATCCAGCCAGCACAAACCCCACAAATACACAAGGACAGCAGGAATTCTCTGCATCATTCAGTGCAAGCATGGGTGCACTGGGTGGGAGATGCCTCCAGTGAGAGAGAGGATGGTCGGCCAGAGGCATCGCAGGGCTGCCTGGGGTCCTTACCAGCATTTAGTCTGGGCCATTCAGGAGCCATCTCCCTCCATGGAAAACCACACTTTCCATGAAGGAGAGAGATTTTCCACAGCCGGTTTTATCCCAACTCCTGAACTCCCTGTAGCAGAGCAGGTTGGGCAGTGTCTGATGAAGGCCCTCCTGCACCCCACTATGGACCAAAACAGAGCCACTCACTCCCATTCTGTTCTTTTTCCCCCTTTCCCAGGAATATTGTCTCGGAGCTGGAACAGCTGATGTTTATCAACACGGACGTGGGGCGCTGCCGGGCCTGGCTGCGGCTGGCGCTCAACGATGGCCTCATGGAGTGTTACCTGAAGCTGCTGCTGCAGGACCGGGCCCGGCTTCACGACTACTACCAAGCCCCAGCTGTGCTCCTGGACGCTGAGGAGTGCGAGTTTCTCCTCTGCTACTTGCAGGGTTTATCGTCCTTAACCTTCGAGCTCTCCTATAAGTCAGCAGTTCTGAACGAGTGGACCATCACCCCGCTGTCCCTGTCGGGTCTCTGTCCCGTGTCTGAGCTGCTGGAGCCCCTCACATCCTCTGAACCCCGCAGGAAAGCATCGCTGGGCTCCATCTCCCAGTCCTCGGGGTCGGATGAGATCGAGATCCAAGCCCCTGTCCTGCCCATCGGCAAAGCCAGCAGCAAGATCAAGCTGACGTCATCCTCGCTGAGCCTGAACACCACGAGCTCGTCCCAGCTCTCGTCCAGCCTGGGCTCCGACAGCCTCCCCCCAGCGCCGTGCGCCCGCAGCCCCGAGCGCGGCGAGGAGCCGCTGTCCTGCGACTCCGACCTGGGCACGGCCACTGCCGAGGAGCTGGACAGGTCCCTGCAGGAGTGAGTTTCTCCCCACATCTCCTCTCCAAAGGGATTTTTGACCCTCTCTAGGCTCTTGTTATTTTCTCTTTACAGGCAGGAAATCTTTCTCCCTGTTTGCCTTTAACAAGCTCTTTTTCCCTTCTGGAAGGAGCTTTTGTTCTTTGCACGAACTGCTCCACACGGCTTGTTGAGACCCTGCTGCCACTGCAGATGAGCTCATAGCCTCTGAAGTGTGTGTGTGTCCTCTTTACCAGGGCAGAAACATCAGAAAAATGCTGCTCTCTGGTTTCAGGAATTGACATCACATCTTCCTGGTGTACACTGGGGGATGCTCCAGGGCTTTCCACAGGGGGAAAGAAATGAGTTTGGTCATAGGGAAGGGTTATAATTTGCAACTTCGGCAAATCATTCAGAGAGAGGGAGGCTGTTGGTTTGTCATCCCTGTGATTTATCCCTGCCAAGCATCCAGCACAAAGATTTCCAGGGTTATATAAGCTCTGAGTAATCTGTAAATATTTTGCCTGTCACCTTTAGAGTGTGACTCTGAGGGAGCTAAGCCTCAGGGTGATGCCTCTTCCCAGTCTTCAGGAAAGAGTTGGAGCTGCAGACTGTGCTTCCCCATCTATAAGAGCAACATTCCCTACTTACAGGATTTTGCATCTTCCAGTGATCCTGGAAGAACCTGCCTTGATTAGATTAAACTCGTGATGGAGATGCTCCTTTGAGTTTTTATCTTGGGCTGGTTTAATTCTGGGGCTGGCAGTGGAGTGGGACCATGGGAACAGCCAATCCTCTGGCCAGGCTCCACTGTTAATTGCTCATTAATGAAAACAGTTGGAATTTGGCATATGATCCAAGGCTGGATTTATGTCCAGGAGCTGTACATGGGGCTGGGGCTGTGGGGAGCACCCAGTGCTGTCCCTCCATCCACCAACTTAAACCCCATTCATGGGTGTAATTGGAAAATGCTCCCTTCACAGGCAGAGTCCTGCTCCATGCCATGGGGCTGGTGCTGCTCTGTGGGGCACAAATCTCACATTTCTCTGTTGGCATCACTGGATTTTTCCAGCTGCACCGTGCTGCCATCCCACAGAGGCCAGCAGTGACAACTGAACCTTTTTTACATGGTTACAACTTGAAATAATGGGGCAGGGGTTTTGGTTATTGAGCTGCCTTCAAACCGATCACTTTTTCATTTCAAGGGTTTTGTCCGAGTTCAGCAAGGCCAGGCCAAGCCCAGACGCCCCGGAGGGACGGCTGCTCCCCAGCATGCTGGGCTGCTCCCCCCAGCCACCCCCAGGCCCCCCGGCATCACCTGCCCGCCCGGCACCGTCCCACGGAGCACAGCAGGAGCCTCCCCCCAGCAGGGACATTTCTGCTGGGACAGGAGCCCCCGCGCCCCCCGGCCATGGGGACGGAGATGCCGGCAGCACCTCCAGAGCTCCGGCCCCTTGGCACAGCCCGGGCAGAGCAAACAGCAGTGGCAGCGAGGGGAGCCAGGCTGTCCGCAGCCCCACGGCCCAGCACCTGCTCTCTCCCCTGCTGGCGTGTCCGGTATGTGCTACAGCTCCCTCCCTTCCCATCTCCTTGGGTTTGTATCCTGTGGTAAAGGGAAATAAATCTGGGGACAGCTCCAGTAGGCACTGCTTTTCTAGGATCAGGGAATCCCAGAATGGCTTGGGTTGGAAGGGACTTAAAGTTCATCCAGTTCCACCCCCTGCCATGGGCAGGGATATCTTCTGCTAGACCAGGTTGCTCCAAGCCCCATCCAACCTGGCCTTGGACACTTTCATGGATAGATTTCTCCAAACTCCCATCTTCCATGCTGCTCCCACTTGGTTATCAGTGATGATTCCCACTCCACTGAGCTGTGGCTATGCAGCTGCCTCAGGAGAAACTGGATCAAAGTCTGTGTTCCCTGGTGAAAGAGGCACCAAAGCTTTTGAAACCCTGCCTGGCCTGTCAGTCATTCCTCTCCAGGAGCAGCTGCTGCAGGAAGTTTTGGGTTTGTTAGGGATATCTGGAGAGGCGTGAGCTCTTGCACAAATCTGACTGCGAGCTGTGTGCAAGCAATAAAACAGCCCCAGAGTCAAGTTTCTCATGGGGACTTTTCTTCATTTATGGTCCACATAAGAGAAGGGAAAAGGGTTGACTGGACAGGAAACAAACTGGTTTCCCAGTGGGGAAATCCTCCTGCAGCACATCTGTTCCCAGAGTGGGATGGTATTCCCGGGTGTTGGTCTTGAGCAGCGGCGGATTTCCCCTGCTGCCACCGGGAGCTGATCTACATCCACTGGCCTCTGCTTTTAGGAAACTCTTTGAACAGCCCTGTCCTCTGTCTAATTTGTTACTGACTGTTCCATCCTGGTTCCCATTGTTTCCATGCTGGTTCCCATCCTTTCCATGCTGGTGAGGGTAGGATGTACCTCACACCCCCCAGACCATTTCTCCTTTTGCTCTCTGCTCCTCTCAGTTCCCTCCCGCTTATCCCATTTCCGCTGCTTCCTCGTGGCCCAGAGCCAGTTTGACCTAATCTATGTATAACATACTGTGTCAACAGGAAATTGCCCCTGCTCTCCATGACTCATGGAGCAACCTGCATTCCTTCCCCAGGAGTAATCCAGGAGTTGCCACCCGTGATCCTCCCCGAAGGGTGGTGACAGCTCTTCTGCTGTCACTTAATTTGTTATTCAAAATAAAAGGCTCTTAGGAGGCTGCAGAGCAGAGCTGAAAGGACATTCCTGTTGGGATGCAGCCCAGGAACAGTCTAGGAATGCTGATTCCCTTGTGCCAGGGCACTGAGCTGGGTTGTTTTTTCCTCCTGGTATTTGCTCAAGGACCTTTTCCCAGAACCTTGCTCCTTTCAGGAGGAATGTCTTCACTGAAAGGGTGGCCAGGCATTGGAAGGGGGTGCCCAGGCATTGGAAGGGGGTGCCCAGGGGAGTGGTGGAGTCCCCATCCCTGGAGGTGTCCAGGGAATGCCTGGACATAGCACCCAGTGCTCTGGTCTGGCTGCCACGGTGGTGATTGGGCACAGGTGGGACTCGAAGGGCTTTTCTCCCTTAATGATTCTGGGATTCATGTAGCCAGAAAAAGCTCCTGGAGAAGCTACAGCCACATTTTTTTCAGCTCATGGATCTCATCATCCCCTTCTGGCACATGCAGACAGAGGCTGCTTGTGCTTTCCCTGTCTTATTTTTCCCCTGCACAGCCCAGGCCCCTGTAGCATCCTTTTGTGAGTAGTAGGTCTCTATTTCACCCTGGACATCTCTGTGCCTCTCCCCATCTCTGTTCTTCCTGGTGCTGCTGCTCCAGCTTGTGCCCTTCCATGGCAGGGCTGGAATTTCACCCCCATCAGTGAAACTCCATGGACCTGTGCTCACTGCAGGGAATGTGCTCTCCTTCCACAGTGATTTTAGAGGGAGAGAACAGATGGATTTTGGACTTCATTATCCCACCAGAATACAATCCTAGTATTTTCCAACTGTTGACAAAGTTCCATGGATCATTGTCTGATTGGAGGGAGCAGGGGAGCCATGCACCTGGGAATGGCCAGCAGAAAATCTGACAGTCATGGAATGGTTTGGGGAGGAAGGGACCTTAAAACTCATTCGCAACCTCCTGCCATGAGCAGGGACACCTTCCATTAAATCCACACATCAGTGCCTGGGATTTGGGCTGTGCAGGAGCAGCCCCTGAGGAGGGGTTGCTGTGGATGCACGTGTTTGAGGGGCACAGGGTGTTTGATGAGCTTAATAATTCATAATATTTTCTTTTTTAACAGAAGAGCTGGATCTCAGAAGATGATTTCTACAGACCTTCGCCGGGAGAGAGCAGCAGGAGCACGGCTGACACCAACGGCTTCGGGCCAGAGGGGGACAGCGAGGGGCCAGCCCCAGGGCTTATCAGTGCTCTGGACTTGGAGAGGCTCTCAGTGCCATCCTCGGACACTGGGAAACCCAAAATGTCCCCGGAGCGGGAGCAGAAGGGCTTCAGCGTGGTGCACCGCAGACAGATGGGTACGTGCCACCTCCTGCTGCCCTCGTGCTTGAGAGCTGCTCCAGGTGGGGATGGGCTGTCTGGGGAGAGCCTGGTGGGAGCTGATGGCAGCACTGGGAGCTACAGAAGGCAGTGGAGCAGCTTCCCAAGGCACTGCTGAGCCAAGGGAAGCTCTGGTGGGAAGCACTTTAGTGGGAGAGAGTCTGTCCACCCTGTGGAACACCTTTCCTTTATCCCACTTGTTCCCAGCCTCAAAACCCAAATGCAGGGGACAAAAACCCAAATGCAGGTGGACAGCGATGGAGACAAAGGTCCCGTCAGCTCCTGCCCCAGCCCACCGCGTACCGGCACTGGCTGCCACCCCTGCCACGCCTCTGGGTGCTTGCTTTGAGCCCCTCTTGGCTTTCTCTCCCCACTAGCTTCCCCTCTTTCATTCAAACGGAGCCATCTCTTTCCCCAGGTCTTTCCAACCCTTTCCGCGGGCTGCTGAAGCTGGGCAGCCTGGAACGGCGAGGAGCCATGGGGATTTGGAAGGAGTTTTCCTGCGAGCTGTCCCCGCTGGAGCTGCGGCTCTTCCTGGACCACGAGGAGCGGATCTGCGTGGAGACCTACTCCCTGCTGCGCTGCGAGTCCCTGGCGCTGACCCACTCGGACGGCCGCTTCGAGCTGGTTTTCCTGGGGAAAAAGCTCTTCCTCCGAGCCCCTTCCCAGGACGAGGCCGAGGACTGGCTGGACAGGATCCGCGAGGCACTGCGCAAGTGTCGGCCGCAGCTGGAGGAGGAGGACTGGGAGACTCTGGAGTATTCTGAGGATGGAGGCGAAGCCCAGCCCGTCCAGGGCGATTCCAGTGCTCTCCAGTACAGTGATGTGCCTGGGAACAGCTTGGACTGGACTCCAGCTCCAGAAGCAGAGCTGGATGCGATCAAAGAGGCTGTTCTGTACATGGACGTGGACAAAACCTGGGTCCCATTTATTTTTTCCCTGTCTCTAGAAACTCTGAAGTGCTTTAAAATCAGAAACAATGACAAAATTTTAAGCAACAGTTATGGCATAGAGACCATCCAGGACATCCTTCCAGACACCAGCCTGGGAGGACCCTCCTTCTTCAAGGTGATCACCTCCAAGGCTGTGCTGAAGCTGCAGGCTGAGAACGCAGAGGAGGCAGCCTCGTGGCGGGAGCTGGTCCGAGAGGTGCTCATGTCCTATCTGGAGAGTAACGAGGAGGCACTGACCCTGGGGGGCAGCTTGGATGGGCACTCCCAGGTGGTCCTGAAGAACATTGTGAAGGAAAATGGCTTCTTGTTGCAGTACCTGGTGGCCATCCCCATGGAGAAGGGCCTGGATTCGCAGAGCTTCATCTGTGCAGGTACAGAACCATGGAATGGTTGGAAGGACCCTAAAGCCCACTCAGTGCCACCCCCTGCCATGGACAGGGACACCTTCCACTGTCCCAGGGTGCTCCAAACTCCATCCAAGCTGGTCTTGGGCACCCCCAGGGATGAGGCAGCTGCAGCTTCTCTGTTTTCCCAGGAATCCCAGCAGCACAAGACCTCCTTGGTGGGGCTTCATGTCCCAGTCAGGGGCACCTTTTGTGTCCTGTGAGCAGAGGGTAAGCCCCCCATGCTGAGTCCCCATCCCACCCCAGCCCAGTCCAACTGGGATATTACTGGGCTTCCATTTAAGATGCTTTTGGTACAGACAGTGGGAAACTGGGGTTGAAGCAACCTTAGGTAGATCAGGAAGCTTAGGACTCTCTTCCCGGGCATTTTGAGGCCCCAGCCTGTGGGGAAAGTGCAATCTGGAGCAGTTTTTCCAGTAAGGCAGCACGGGAGCAGGGATTGCCATGGGTGTGACGGGCTGATTTTGCAAAACAATCATTTACCCTTCCCCTGATGCCTCTCGGCACACGGGGAGATTCTGGTGGCACCTTCACTGACCTCCACAGGAGCTGTAATTTGCTCTTTACTTTGCTAAGTTAATTAAATTTCAGATTTCTCTCCTGCTTCAATTATATTTCTTGTACCTTCCAGCAGGTTGGGATTTTTCTTTTCATCTGTCTCCTTTTTTTATAATTTTTTTTTCTGGTCTATTGGTTTCTGCCTTCCCTTCCAGGCTCTGTCCTGCATCTTCCACCTCCCCACAGCTGGAAGCCACAAGGCAAAAAGACAAATTCCCAGTTTTTCTGTGTAGGTTTTCGTTAGGGATCTGCCTGCCCTGCTTTCACCCCCCTCCCAGCCTGACACCCAATGTGTTCCCTTCCATCTCAGAATAATGAGCAATAAGGTTTTTCTTATGAATTCAGGAAGCAACACATGATCTCCATGAATATTTTGGAGGGATGAGCTCCAGCTATTCCAGAGTGCAATGGATGGGGGTAGGGAAGCCAAGATGGGTTCCCTACTGCTATAATAAAGGTGGGTTTGGGTTAATCCATCCTGATCTCATCCCTTGCAAATGAGGTTTTGGTACCCTGTGACATTAGCAGAAAAGAAAAGGGCTGAGTGAAGGTAAAATAGTGCAAAGCTACTGGTGGAGGTGGGACAGCAAGTGGGATTTAGGTTCTTCCCTAAACCACTGGGATATTGCCAGAATTCACTTTTCCTAAAAAAAAAGCCCCAAACAATTGAACCACTTGATGGATAAAAGTGGGTTCACAGATAGTTCAGCCTCCTTTTTATGAAGAAAAAGTGTAGCAGGAGCTGTTGAACCATCATAGGCTTAAATCTGTGAGGAGGGGGCTGGAGGCCTCACACTGAACATCCTACAGGTGCTTTAGGTGGTCTCCACCCTTTCCCAAAACTTTATTGCTCAATTCCATGCTGCCAAAAGTTTCTCCCCCATCCGGCAGTGGTGGGCAGAGGCTGTGGGCAGCAGTTCCCTCTCACCCCCTGCTCCCGCAGGCTGCTCCCGGCAGATCGGCTTCTCCTTCGCCAGGCCCAAGCTCTGCGCCTTCTCCGGGCTCTACTACTGCGACAGCTGCCACCGGGACGAGGAGACCGTGATCCCCTCCCGCCTCATCCACAACTGGGACCTGACCAAACGGGGGGTGAGTCCTGTGCTGCCTCCACGCTGGGAGCAGGGAAACACTCCAGCATCTGCTTCCTGAGGGTCCATCTGGGCATTCCCTGGGCGGGGAGTGCCCGGTCCAAACCTCCCTCCGAGCTCTGGGGCTGCTCCATCATCTGTGCCCACCTGTCCCCTCTCTCTGTGCCCCAGGTGTGCAAGCAGGCCCTGAAGTTCCTCACGCAGATCCGAAACCAGCCGCTGATCGACCTGAGGCTGGTCAACAAGAGCCTCTACGAGCACGTGGAGAGGATGGGGCGGATCCTGCGCAGCCGGGAGCAGCTGAAGCTCCTGGGGGATTATCTCATCATGTGCCGCAGCGGCGCCCTGAAGGAGCTCAGCAAGCGGTGAGGTCCCTCCCGGGGTGACATTCCCCTCTCTTGGCACCCCAGTGGCCTCCTGGTTCCCCTCCTCACTCACCATGGGAGCAGGGAGCGGTGCTGCCAAGGCTCAGGCTGGTTTTCCCCTCCATATCATCTGCTCTAAGGAGTTATCCATCTGTTGGCTGGGTCAGCACAATGAGCTGTGGCTCAGGAAACACCTTCCTGGCCGAGAAGCTTCTGGCTGGACAGGAAACACCTGGCAAAATAGATGAGATATTTATTTTCTTTTTCCCCCCCTTTGAAATGCTTTCACATGATTTCCAGTGGCAGGATTTGGGATGTGAAAATGGGCTCTGCAGTGATTCACTTTAAAAGGCTGCTTCATCCAGGTTGCTCCTTGCTCCAAAGCTCTTGGAGATGTGGTGGAGACCATCTACCCCCTTCCTCTCTGTGCTTCTTTGCAGGCTTGATCACAGGCATTACCTCCTGGAGTGTCCCCACAAATACAGCGTGGCTGATCTGAGGCAGGTGAGAGCTGTGTATGGTCACAGAATGGTTTGGGTTGGAAGGAACCTTAAAGACCACCCATACTCACCCTCTGCCATCCAGTTCCACCTCCCACTAGACCAGATTGCTCACAGCCCCCTGGCCCAGTTATTGGGGTTTTCCAGGTGCAAACACCCCAGTGCCTGTGCGGATGCCACGTGCTGCTCCTTCAACAAGAGGTTCCCAGCAGTTGGGTTTTTCAGCGATACCCCAGCTGGGAGCCCCATCCTGGCAGGTTGTGGGTGCTGCTCTCAGCAGTCCAGGGTCCCATTGCACCCCAGGCTTGTGGGCTGGGGGTTGCTTTGGAGGACAGCCCTGCCTTCAGGGGCAGCGCAAAGAATGGGTGTGACGCAGCAAACCCCGCCAGGGCCGGGCTTCAGGAGCACTGACCCCTGTGTCCCCCAGATCGCTGACGGCACCTTCGAGACCTTCCTGCAGTCGCTGCTGCAGTTCGCATCCCACCACGTCTACAGCTGCGACCTGTGCACCCAGCGCGGCTTCATCTGCCAGATCTGCAACAGCAGCGACATCATCTTCCCCTTCGAGTTCGACACTACCACCAGGTGAGTGAGCCACTTCTGCCCCATCCCACTGCAGCCAGGACACCCAAGGGCACAGCCTGCCTTATGCCAGGAGCCCCAACCAGCCCCTGAGTTCTGTTCACAGACCCCACTTCCATTGCACGTGGGGAACTGGAAATGGCTCTGAGGTGGCTGTGCATCCTCATGATGCCTGCAACCTTGTGGGAGTTGCATCCTCGTGGTGCCCGTGTCCTTGTGGGAGCCACGTCCTCGTGGTGCCCATGTCCTCATGGGAGCCACATCCTTGTGGGCCTGTGTCCTTGTGGGAGCCACATCCTCATGGTGCCCATGTCCTCGTGGGAGCCACGTCCTTGCACTTCCCACATCCTTGTGGGACTCATCCTCACAGTGCCCACATCTTCGTGCCCATGTCCTCAGGGAACCCATCAGCTCCAGGGTGCTCCAAACCAAATCCAGGCTGTTTGGGGCAGGAGCACACCATACTCACAGAGCCAAGATGTCACCAAGAGAGGTGGCTTTGCAGACTGAAGATGCAGAGCCACCAGCACCTTGCTGTCAGCCTGGAAAGGCCCTGCTGGGTACTGGGTGCCAGGGCAGCCGAGGGGCTGGAAGGAGGAGGAGGAGGAGGAGGAGGAGGAGGAGAAGGTTCTGCATGTCCCTGTCTTGCTCACCTGGCCAGTGCCTCTCCAACTCAGGGTCGGTCTGATCCCTTGTAGGGGCTGCAGGAGGGAAGGGGAAGCAGCAGTGGGACTGTCCTACATCCCTCTACAGCCACGGAAGGAAGGACGGACACATGGACACAGATTTCATAGAATGCGAGAATGGTTTGGGTTGGAGGGACCTTAAAGTCCATCCAGTGCTATGGGCAGGAACACCTTCCAAGTCCTGTCCAAGCTGGCCTAGGACACTTCCAGGGCAGCCACAGCTGCTCTGGGAGCAGAGGTAGATGGGGGGCAGCACTGTGGGATGTGCTGGGAGAGGCTGAGGATGTTCCCAGCAGGAGAGGGGTGATACTGGCTCTCACTGGGGTTTTCCCCTGCCCACAGAGCTTCCATTCCTCACAGGCAGAGGGACCTGTCCTGCAGTGGGGTCAGCTGTGGGTCAGGGTGCAGCAGCTGGACTGAAGTTGGAATCAGGATGGGGATGGTGCTAGAGGGGAGCTCTTATCCCTACCACCATCAGGGTTTGCTGAAGAAGTCAAACCCTTCCAGCTCAGGAGCCTGCTCCACTGTAAGTGGAGAGATCCACATATCCCTGGTTATGCCATAGAATTGTGGAATCATTCAGGCTAGAAAAGCCCTTTAAGACCAGAGTCCAGTTCCCCCAGCACTGCCAAGGCTGCCACTGACCCATGTCCTCAGGTGCCACATCCACAGGGCTTTTAAATCCCTGCAGGGATGGTGACTCCACCACTTGCCTGGGCAGCCTCTGACAGAGTTGGACAGCTGTTTCAGTGAAGAAATTTTCCATAATATCCAACCTAAACCTCCCCTGAGGCAACTTGAGGCAGTTTCCTCTTGTGCTGTCTTAGCCTATTTGGCATTGAGCACAATCCTGGCAGAGAGATTTCACAGGCTCATGGGCTGCGTGGTCTCACTTTGCCTGGCAATCCCTAAAAGTGAGCAGCAACACCCAGAACCTGCAGAAAACACCACGGATACCGGGATCCGTGGGTGCTCCATGTGTTCCAGGGCTACGAGTATTTCCGTGGAGGAGGAGCAACGCTGCTCGCTCCCCTCCCTGCCACAGGGACAGCACTGAGCTCATTATCGAGGACAACAACATCCCCAGGGGACCGATTTTCCCTGGAAAAAGAGTAGCCGGGCTCTGGAAAATGCTGGCACGCAGGGCTGAGCTGGCTGGCGGCCGGCCGGAGGTCTCGTGTCCCGTGGAGCCGAGCTCTGAAGTTTGTTGACGTCTTTCTTTCTCACCCTGACGGAGGAGGTTGTGCAGCAGGAAAGCGGCTCAGCCGACATCCTCGCGGAGCTGAACACGGCTTCCTGCCCTTCTGCCCGCCCCGGGCCGCCGGGTCACACCAGCACTCGCTGCAGGATGTGTCTGCAACGCCTCAAACAATGGCCCCGCCAGCGCAGGACCCTCTCCTGCTCCGGCAGCTCAGGGGGAGCCAGAGGCAGGAGATGCCGATTCTCACTCTGAACCACACCGGGTAAAACCCGGCTTCCCAAATCCCCTCACGCATGGGGAGCAGCCGCTCCAACCTGTCCATGCACAAGCCTTTCCCTGTCCCGAGTCCCTCAGGGTTTGCAGTTCCTCTCCAGAGCAGGATTTCGCCCCAGCTGAGATGCTGTGGTCCTTTTCCTGGCACTGCCGGGTGTTCTCTGCCTCTGTCCCACACATCTTTTGGGGAATTAAGGTGTTTCGTGCTGTTCACACATGGATTGTACACCAGGTATTTGCACAGTGAAGATAAATCTGGCTGCCCCGCTGGCATGTGGCTGAGCCACATTTTACTGCCACTGAGGAGTGGGGGATCACAACCCAAAAACTGACCTCAGCCCTTGTAACGGGGACGTTTCTGCTAGTAACTGAGCAGTGAAACCCCTGTCTGAGCTGGGGTCCTTTGCAGGGTGTCACATTCCTGCTGCTGCTGCTGAGCCAGATCAGGGAGCTCTGACACCTCCACGGAGCCACCTGCTCAAGGGCAGCTCCCTCCTGGCTACCTGTCCCTTCCCTGCAGCTCCACTGTCCCCATAGTCTCCCTGCCACATGCAGCTTCTGCTGTCAGGGTGGGGGTCTCCACCCCAGCCATGGCAAGCAGAGGGTCCCCAACAGCAATGCTGTCACAGGGGTTGGAGATGAGGGATCAGTGTCAGGGGTTGGTGTCACGAGATTGGTGTCAAGGGATCAGTGAAACAAGGGTGGATGTTCGGAGTTCGGTGTCACAGGGTTCGTTTTGCAGGGGGTGTTGTCACACCCTCGAACTGCACTCGGTGCTGGGAGAGCAGGGCACAAACCTCAGCTCAAACCTCACTCCCATCTCTCTCACACACTGGCAGCGCCCACCATGCTCCTTCCGGCCCAGCTGCTGCACTCAGAGCTGCTGGGGTGGATGAGAAGGTGCTGGGGTGGATGTTCTACTCGAGCAGCCGCTGCTCCTGCGCTCAAGGCTCCTCCTGAGCTGGGGCTGGGGCTCTGCTCAGCGAATGTTCAAAACACACCAGGACAGGGAAGTGTCCCGTGGTTCAGTGGGGGAAGTTTAGTCTTTGTTCTGACATTACCAACACAGTGGGTTTCATTTTTTCCTTCTTTTCCCAGGTGCAGTGAATGCAAAACCGTCTTCCACCGGGACTGCCACGCCCTCGTCCCGGCGTGCCCGCGCTGCGAGCGGCGGCAGCGGTACCAGCGGCGGCTGGAGGCCAGCGCAGAGCCCAGCCTGTAGCCTGGCACTTACCTCAACACTGCCCTCACAACAGGGATGGCAGGAGGGACAGAGCAGAGCCCCCTGCCTGAGAGCCCAGCCTGCACCTGGCCCTGCCCTGGGGACAGGGGCAATGTTGGGTGGGTGCTCCTGCCCTGTGGACGGACCTTCTGCCCACCCAGGGCTAAAGAAAGGGGCTTGAAAAATCCATCCCCCCTCACACTAACCAGGTGCTGTTCCCTGTCACCCTCTTGGTGCCAATATCCCCTTGCAGTGGAACCCAGCGGCTCTTCAGGGTGTCATCCCAGAATTCCAATCAAGGGTGTGGAGAACTGACGTTGATCAAAGCTCTAGTTTTTTAGGATACTGAAAACTGGTATTTTTTTACGTGGGGGTTTTGCACAACTGGGCTGCTCTGGGTGGTAGACCCACACAGGGAGGGGACAGAGTGACACTTGTGCCTTTAGGGACCTGCATGCCCATGGGGACCATGGGTGCCCTGAGCATCTTCCACGCAGACAGCCCAGCCAGGGCCATGGCCTCTGGGAAGAGCCGGGGAGAGCTGGGCTGCTCCTCCCGGCCTGCTGCTGCTGATCCTCGGGAGAAATTTTATTTTCCTTTAACCCCTTCCCGCACAAAGATAATTAAAGTCTATTTAACAACAAGTGAAGCAATTTCTGAGCTTACTTCTCTGCAGTGGGACATCATCACAGTTTGAACCTGACACGGTGTCTCTGGGAAGAGGATTGGGAATGGCAACGCTACCTGTCCCTGGTCCTCGGCCCTCCATCCTCCCTGCCCATCCCCCATCCTTCTTGCCCATCTTCCAGGGTTTCACTTGGGCAAGTGGTTAGGGGTCCCTTCCCCATTTTCCCTGCCCCATTTTCCTCCTGGCTGCTCCCCACTGGTGTCAGCTTCTCCCATTGTTGCTTTCCCCACCACTCATGTACTTGGAGGACTTGGGATGTGCCCACCAACACAGCAGAACTCCCTGGGGTGCATGGGGACAAAAACTAGGGCAGGGCAGCTCCCATGGGGCCCCCCTAATGGGGTCCCCATCCCACTGCCCAGGGAGGCCGTGCCAGATCCGGCAGCAGTGCAGATCCCGGCAGCAGCGGGGCTGGGCCCTTCCTGCGGCAGGAACCTCCCGAGGAGCCGTTTCCTCGTCGGGCGGCAGCGGGTCCCCTCCGCCGCCGTCCCCTGCCGCCCGCCGAGGGGACAGGACGCGCCCCAGCAGCCCGAGCTGCAGCCGGGGGCCGGGTACCCACTCCGCCGCGGAGCCCGGCCCCGTCTCCCGTCGAGGCGGCGGCGGAAACTGGGCAAGTCGGGACCGGCCCGGCGCGGGCACGAGCGGCACCGCGGGCGCGCACCCGCCCCAGCGCCGGCCGCAGGTGAGAGCGGGGCTCGTGGACCGGGGGCTCAGCGCCTTGGGACTCGGTGGCTTTGGGGTCTCGGGCATGGTGGCAAGGATGTGACCCCAGGGCCCTAGGGAGTTCCAGCAGGTTCGGGCGGTTTGCGAAACCGCCGCGTAGGGCTGCAGGTCAGCGGGGACCCCGAGGGAGTGGAGTTGGGGGGTCCCCGGCCCAGGAGGGGTTGGGCGCTGCCGTCACCCTTCCCTTGCCCCGTGTCCCACAGGCGGAGGCGCGGGGAGGCCATGGAGGCGGCAGAGCCGGCGGAGGAGGCGCTGGTGCTGGTAGAGTACGGCTTCGAGTACCACGCCAAGGACGGCACCTTGGTCTCCATCAAACCCAACGAGCGCTATGTCCTGCTCAAACGCACCAACCCGCACTGGTGGCACGTCCGCAGGAGCGGGGACGCTCGGGCCTTCTACATCCCGGCCCAGTACGTCAAGGAGCTGCCTCCCATCGCCGCCCCAGCCCCGCTTGAGCCCCCGCCATCGGGACATGCTGCGACAGAGCCGGCCGCGCTCGTCCCTCAGCCCCCGCCAGCCTACGAGTATCGGTTCATCGGCGCCGCCGAGCCGGGGGAGTCGGCAGGAGGGTGCCCAGTGCCCAGGAGAGACTCGGTGCCCAGGAGGGACTCGGTGCCCAGGAGAGACTCGGTGCCCAGGAGGGACTCTCCACCATCACTCAGCTCTTTTCGGGTCCTCCCGGAGCTGACCCCGCACCCCGCTGAGCCTGTGAGACCTTCGCACTCCCTGGATGACCTGGCGCGGGTGACACCAGCACCTCGCAGTGCCACTGATGCCATGGGGGCACGCGGGGACTCCCCAGGACACGCTCGGCCGCTCGGGAAGAGCCGCTCCGAGACCCTCTGCGCCTCCGGCAAGGATAGGGACGTGGTCAGGAGGTGGCCGGGAGCCGGCCCTGCAGCTCAGGTACGGTGACATCCCCAGTGCTGTCCCCAAAAGCTGTGCTGGGGCGGGGGGGGGTGGTTAGCGGGTGGGGATGTTGAGCCTCGCCCCCTCGACTGATTCAGTGGCCGTGTTCCCCCACCATGACCCTGTGACCCCCAGCACAGTGAGGTGACAGTACGGCACCGCAGCCACTGCTGGGACCCCCCAAGTCTCCCCACCGAGCTGACCCCATGGGACAAACCTGCAGGTGACCTCACCATAGGAGTTTGCCAGAATTAACCATTTCGGAGCTGTGAGGGACCCCCCCCCCCCCACAGGGACTCCTCCCCCGCATGCCCTCCACCCTCAGCCCCCTGGCCCCCACCCTCATGGGCACCCCGAGTTCTCTCAGCCCCCTATTCTGCAGAACCCCGTGGTCTCTGGAGCAGCCTCAGTGTCACCCAGAGGGGTTTTGCAGTGATCTCTCAGGTTCCCGGAGAGTTCCGGGATGAGAGGAGGCAGAAAGGGTTAACAGGGAAGCGCGGCTGCTCCTCCCTGCTGGGGCGGGAGCCTCACCTGGGCGCAGCACCCATTGACCGAGGTGGGTGCTGGGTGCACCCCGGCACAGGCCAGCGCCCCGACACCCCAAACCCACGCTCACCCCACACCAGTAAGTAGCAAAGGGCTCTGCCCAGCACCCCCTGGGCTGCACCTCCCCGAGGGGGGCACCCAAGGGTGGGGGTCCCTGCCGGTCACTCACCTGCCACCAACGCAGGCCGGGGTACACAGGGTGAGACAGTGCGGGCAGAGGGGTGGGTCCCACGACCTTGTCCACTCCTCACTTGTCCCCGAGCACCTGGAGCACCCCAAGCCTGGGTGTCCCCCACTTCAAGGGGGGCTGGAGGGATTGTGCCCCTGGGGGAGTTGCTGGAGGAAATGGGGTACTGATGGTAGGGGGCTGTGTTTTAGACCCCATTTTCCACCCCATTTTCACCTCATTTTCACCCCATTTTATACCTTGTGCTCTCAGCTGTGCCTTTTGCACACCGAAAGCCACTGAGCCACTCTGGGGATGACCCAGCATAGTCCCCAACCCCAGTGCCACCACGGGAGCATTCCCCTTCCCTGCCCAAATCCAACCAGTGCTAAAACCATCCAGCATCAGGCATGGCAGGACCATGGTGGCCTCGGTCCTGCCACTATCTGCACCTGATGGGATGGGATGGGATGGGATTATCCCGGTGTTGTGGGGACACAGCAGCTCCACATCAGCTTCCATTTGAGCAGTGTGACACCAGATGGGCCACCCAAAATCATCCCAGTGCAATTCCTGCTCAGCATCATCCCGGAGCAATTCCTGCTCGGTTGGCCTTGGCTTTGCCGGCACGGGTGACGAGTGGCAGGTTGTGGGTGATGGGTGACAGCAACCCCAAGAGAAGCCAGTTCCGCCCTGGGCGTCTCTTCCGCTCCCCGAACCCCGGCAGGAAGCGTGGTGGGTGCAGGGCCCGGCTCGGGCGCCAGCGACGTTACCGGAGCCTCGTGGTGTCCCCACGGCTGTCCCCACTCTGGTGCCCCCAGTGCTGCCCCGGTGTCACCACGATGGGTGACCGGGCACCGGGGGGCCCGCGGTGGGCCCGGAGCAGGGCGTTGCAGCTGCTGCGCTTGGGGAAGGTAGGCAGCATTCAAGGGTGCTCCTGGCCGGGGGACAGGGGGGTGTTTTGGGGTCACCCCTTGCCAGGCTCCCCCTCGGGTTTCCCTGGAGGTTTATGGGCACCAGCGAGTGCCACAGTGCGCATCCCAAAGCAGGAGGGGCACCCAGCCCCCCCGCCCAGGGGTGAGAAATCCCCAGGGATGCACCCATAGGAGAGAGAGGGGTGCAGGGGGCTCCGTGCCAGGGATGCCCCATTGCCACCCCCATGTCCTTTGTCCCCAGGAGGAGGGCAGATCCCCCGGTAGTTTCTGGCCCTGCTCACCAGGGCGGGGGGGTCATGGGGTAATGGGGGGAGGATGAGAGATGTCATCGAGCTGCTGTCCCACTCTGATCCAGGGTGTCCCCAAGGACAGTGCACCTACTGTAACCTCCCTCGGCGTGATGGGCAGGGCTGGAGTTGGGACCTTTGTCCCCACAGCCATTTGTGAGAAACGCAGGCTGTAAAGCTGGGGAGATCAAAGGGTGACAGGAGGGGGTTCCCCTCTGGCAGCACCCTCCTGGTCCCAGGGGACACATCCCCCTACCCCAGGCATCCCCACGGGTGGGGTCAGCCAGGCTGGTGCTGGGGATGCTATTTTGGGATGTGGTGATGGGACTGTCTGGTTCAGCATCCGGCTCTGGGCGGGAGGCCAGGGCTGTGGGTGCTGGAAATGTCCCAGGGTGCAGGTGATGAGGGTGCTGGAGTGCAAGCGTGGGTGAGGTGGGTGTGAGTTTTGGGGTGCTGGGGAGGTGGGAGCAGAGGCTGGGGGTGCAGGGGATGAGCAGGTTGGAGGTGTTGGGAAGGCAGATTTCAGTGCAGAGGTTGTGGGTGTTCATAGTTTGGGTGCCAGTGCTGTGGGTGCTGCACAGAGCAGGTGATGCAGGTACCAGTGATGTGGTTGCTGTATCCAGGGGGTGATGCAGGTACCAGTGATGCAGGTGTGGATCATGTAGGGGATGCAGGTACCAGTGATGCAGGTGTGGATGATGCAGGTGATGCAGGTATGAGTGACACAGGTGCTGCATGAGTGAGTACCAGGGACACGGGTTGATGATGTGGGTGACATGGGTACCAGTGATGGAGGTGCTGATGATGTGGGTGCAGATGATGCAGTGACACAGGTACCAGTGGTGCAGGTGCCGCTGCAGGTGCTGCACACAGTGGGTCATGCAGGTGCCAGTGACATGGTGCTGGTTGTGAGGGTACTGCCAGCAGCAGGTGACACAGGCAGCAGTGACACAGGTGCTGACACTGGGGACCTCGATGTCCCTCCATGTGTTCATCCCTGTGCCAATGGGTGCTCCCTGCCCCACTCTGGGTGCTGTGAGTGCCCCTCTCCACCTCCTGGCCTCCCACCACTGGCACCTCCTGCCCCACACTTTTGGGGGCCCAGGCAGGGGGGTGACCCAGCAGCCAGGGAAGGATCCAACTCCTCGGTGCCTCACCCATCAGCCACCTGGACACTACAGTGGGGACATCCCAGGAATGCCATCCCAGCTCAACAGTGACACATCCGTGTTCCCCCAGGCACGCAAGGAGTCAGAGGAGACACCTGATCCCATCTACCTCAACATCCAGGAGCTGCGGGAAGAGGCCGCCGCCAGCTCGGCCCCGGAGGAGCCTGGTGGCTCCGTGTTGGACTGGGAAACCCACACGGACACGGACAGTGGGCATTTGTTTTATTATAACCCGGTGACAGGCGAGACCACGTGGGATTGTCCCTTCGGGCAGGCGGCCGATGGAGTGAGTCCCGCCGCCTCTCCCGCCTCCTCGCTCGCACACAGCCCGGAGCTTCCCGAGTGGGAACAGCACGTGGACAAAGGAAGCGGACAGACTTTTTTCTATAATTCGGTGACAGGTGAGACGTCGTGGGACCCCCCCACTGCAGGAGACACAGGCAGCCCCCGGGAGATGCACCCTGGGGGGACGTGGTACGGTCCCATGGAGCAGAGGGTGAGCACCCGGCGAGGCGCGGGGATGGGCTTGGGATGGGGGTGGAGACAGGGATGGGATTGGAGATGAAAATGGGATGAGAATGGAGACAGGGATGGGAATGGAGACAGGGATGGGAATGGAGATGGAAAAGGAATGGGATGAAAATGGAGACAGAGACGGAGATTGGGATTCAGAAAGGTGTGGGAGATGTGATGGAGATGGAAACAGATGGAGACAGATGAGAATGGAGATGAAGACAACTGAAGATGGGCATGAGTATGGATACAGGGTTGTAGGAAAGGATGAGAATGCAGATGGAAACAGGGATGGGATGAAAATGGAGCCAGAGCTAAAGATTGAGAAAGGATGGCAGATGAAGTGGAGATGAATATGGAAACAGAGATGGAGATGGGGAATGAAGATGGAGATGGGAATAGATACAGGGATGTAGAAAGAGAGGAGAATGGAGATGGAGACAGGGATGATGGTGGAGATGGGAGACAGAGATGGGAATGAAGATAAAGATGGACAATGGAATGAATACTGGGATTGAGCTGGAGACAGACATGGGAATGGAGATGGAGACAGGGATTGAGATGGAGATGGAAATGGAGATGATGGAGATGGGGCAGCCCCCACCTGGACAAGCAACACAGAGATGCAGATCTCTTGGTTGGGCACAAGATCTTGAACTTTCTCTTCTCTCCAGCCACCCACTCCAGAAACGGATTATCCCGACCTGTCTCCAGATGAGCTGGAGTGTTATCCCGAGGAAGACTATTCACCTGTGGGCTCCTATGATCAGGGGGCCTCTCTCTGCCTGTCCCCGAGGCACCCCGAGGAGCTGGGCTCACCCCCGGGCTGGTATGGGCATGGCCACCCCGAGGGAATCATGTTCTACCCCGAGCACTTCGCCCCTGACACGGTACGGGATAGGGCTGGGAATAGGGATTGGGACAGGATTGAGGATGGGGATGGGGCCAGGGGAAGGGACAGGAACTGGAAGAGGGATGAACACAGGGATAGGAACTGGGATGGGGACAGGGATGGGTTATGGACAAGGACAGGGACAGCAATGGGGATGGAAACAGGATCAGGGACAGGGAAAGATGCAGACTGGGGTGACTGCCAGGGATAAACATCCTCACAAGCCCACAGAGTAGGGGCTGCAGGGGCTCTGGGGTGCCATGGGTGCACAGCACAGCCCCCTCCTGGCAGGGGCACCTCGGGCATCACCTGACCCCTCCCTGCCCAGGTGCCATCGGGCGGCCGCCACAAGCGGGCCAGCAGCGGCTCCAGCCAGGACAGCGGGCTCTTCGCCTGGCATAGCGCCGTGTCACCGGCACTGGGCAGCAAGGAGGAGAAGGTGAGCACCCAGGGAGGGGCACCCAGCCTACCTTCACCCCAGCACCAGGGAGAGCAAAGGGAAAATCTGACACCCACCTTCACTTTCCAGTTTAAAAGCCTCGAAAAAGCCGGTGTGCTCAACCGGACCAAGACAGTGGACAGAGGGAAGCGGCTCCGGTAAGAACGTCCTGGTGTCCCCTGCCACTGGACACAGGAGTCCAGCCGGGGGAAGGGGCTGTGCTATCCATGTGTGACCCCTGCTCCCCTCCCCAGGAAGAACTGGAGCTCCTCCTGGACAGTGCTGGAAGGGGGAATCCTCACCTTCTTCAAGGACTCAAAGCACTCAGCTGCCAGTGCCCTGGTAAGAGCCCCAATGGCCTTGGGGCAGGGCAGCTCCCATGGGATGGGGCCAGCACCCATGGCACAGGGCCAGCACCCATGGGACTGGACAGGGACTCGCAGGATGTGGCCAATGTGTGTAGGATAGGGGCAGCACCCACAAGAAACACGGTGCTGACCTCACCTCTGGGGTGGGAGTTCAGGACTCTTGTCTAGGGGGTGCAGAGGCTCTTGGGGGAGGGGGACCATGGCCAACACCCACAGAATGGAGCCAGCATCCGCAGGATAGGACCAGCATCCTTAGGACAGGGCAAGGATCCACAGGATGGAGTCGAAGCTGCAGGATGGGACCAGCACCCATAGCTGAGGTCAACATCTGGGGGATCAGGCCAGCATCCACAAAATAAGATCCCCAGCACTGTGGGGGGGAATCAGCACTTGAAGGATGTGACCAGGACCCACAGGCCAGGACAGGTGCCCAGCACAGGGACCCCAACACTGGGACATGTCCCCTTACCCTCCAGCACACCCACACTCCCTGCAGTGTCAGAGCCCCAAAGATGGTGGGAGACAGCAAGAGGAAGCAGAGCCAGCCCCCGTTCCCCCTGGGTCCACCCCCCCCGGCCCAGTGCCCAGCAGCTGCCACCGGATGCAGAAGTTGCCGTGGGTCTTGCAACACCCTGTGGTGACAGCGATGGGGGAGAAGACAGGGGACCCACAGCTGGGGAGACAGTGCTGGCCCCACCTCGGGGGTTCAGGGCTCTGTCTGGGGGTGCAGAGGCTCTTGGAGCAGGGGGACTGTGGCCAAAGCATCCCAAAACCCAGGGCATGGGGAGAAGCAGTGGGTCTGATGCTCTCCCCCTGCAGAATCCCCCTCTTTGGGGGCAGCCACCCTCTCCCTTCCTGCAGTGTCGCTGAGAGGGACCCCAAAGATGGAGCCCCTCCAGCTGGGATCCCTGGGGAGGGCTGGGAATGTCTCTTGAGGTGATGGCAGCCCTAGGATCTGTCTGTCCCCAAGCTGGTGGCCATGACCTTCACCCCACCACAGCAGTCCCATATCCTAGTCCTGCAGAGACCATAGGAGGGGACAGAGGGGTCCGACAGAGAACATCTGGCAACCTTGCCTTTCTGGAGGAGGGCAGCCCACACCCCCCAGCAGGATCCCGGTGTCCCTGTCCCCTCTGGGCAGGTGCCACCCCCAACCCCTTGTCCCCACAGAGGCACCCCAGCACCCTGACCATCCCCGAGCACACGGTGAAGCTGCACGGGGCCACTCTCACCTGGGCCGGCAGAGACAAGTCCAGCAAGAAGAATGTCCTGGAGGTGAGCAGGTGACAGCAGGAGGGACACTGTTCACACCCCAGGGTCCACGAGTGGCCCACAGGGCAATGCCACGTCTGCCCAGTTCATCCCAGCAGGGGATGGAAGTGGGGACACTGGGGACGTGCCAGGCTGGGAGTACAGGGACTGGCACTGCCGGTCACTGTCCCGTTCTGATGGGCACGGAGAGGCCACCAAGGACATCCTGGCTCCCAGAGGGGCTTTGCACAGGGAGGAGCCTCTCCATCCGCTCCAGCTCCCCGCAGACAGCACCGTTTGGTGTCATCGCAGCTGGCGCCGGGCTCAGCCACATCCTGGTTCCTAAATCCGGGTGGTTGGGGCAGCCCCGTGCCCTTTCCCTGACCTTTGCCTGTTGCTCCATCAGCTGAGGACGCGGGAGGGCTCGGAATTCCTCATCCAGCATGACTCGGAGCAGATCATCACCGCCTGGCACAGGGCCATCGCAGACAGCATCGGCCAGAAGGTGAGCAGGGCCCCCGACCCCCCGCGGCCACCCTGGTGCCGGGCTCCGGCATCTCACGGTGCCGCTTCCGTAGGGCTCCGACATCCCCGGAGAGGAGGAGGCCGAAATTCGGGCTGAATTCGGCTCCCGGGAGAAGCTGGGGGGCGGCGAGGAGCGGAGGGCAGGTGAGCACCGGCACCCGGGATGGGCACGGGGGCCCCGGCAAAACCCCCCACCCTGCGGGTCCCCGGGGTGGGACAGGCCGGGAGCGCCCGGCGGAGCCCCCGGGTGATGCTGACCTGTGCCATGTCCCCGACAGCGGCCGGGCAGGTGACGGGCAGTGCCGAGAGTGACACCAGCCGAGTCCGGAACAAACTCCGCAAGTTCCTGCAGAGGCGGCCGACGCTGCAGTCCCTGCGGGAGCGGGGCTACATCAAGGGTGGGTGTGGAGGGCAGGATTGGGGGCTGCTGGCATGGGGCTGGATCAAGAATACATGCTAGGATGAGGGTAAATCCAGATGGGATGGGGTGTCGGGATAGGGCCTGTCAAGGATGGGTGCTGGAATGGGGCTGAGTCCCTCCGGATGCCTCCAGGCTGGAGGGCCGGAGGGGACAGCCAGGGATGGAGCTGGGACACTGGGTTGAGTGACCAAGCTCAAGCCTGACCCAACATCTTGGTGGCTGGAGGTGATGGGACACACCTGAGCCCATCACCTCCAGCCACCCTGGTGGGAAACTCCTATGGGAACAAGTCCCTCTGTCCCCAACCCTGTCCCCCACTAGCCGCCTTCCTGGTGTCCCCAGCCATGCTCATGTCCCCGCTGTGTTCCTAGACCAGGTTTTTGGCTGCTCGCTGCTGGCACTGTGTGAGCGGGAGCGAGGGACAGTGCCACGCTTCGTCCTGCAGTGCATCTGGACTGTGGAGAGGAGAGGTACAGGGGACAAGGACAGCCGGGGACACCGGCATGGGGACATGGGGACAGCTCCAGGGACAGCCTACATGGGATGTTCGGGTTTGCCTTGAAAGCCTGGTGCTGTGGGCACTGACACAGCTGTACTGGTCACTGTCACTATGTGCCACCTGGCTGTGGGCATCCTCCAGGGGACAGGAGGGACACATGGGGACCCGGAGTTCCCTCAAGAGTGCCTAATGTCCCATTGCAGCGTGGATTGTTTAACTGGGAGCTTTCCCCCATCTCCATCTGCCCAGGTCTGGACATTGATGGCCTGTACCGGGTCAGTGGCAACCTGGCCACCATCCAGAAACTGCGCTACAAGGTGGAGCACGGTACGGTCACCCGCAGTGACAGTGAGGGACAATGGGGTATCACCCCCTTCGGGGGCAGAGGGACAGGGGAGGGGGCAGCCAGGGACCACCCCCTATCCCTGGGGCTCTGGACACGGCTGAGATGCTGCCCCACCCCCAGATGAGCAGCTGGACCTGGATGATGGGCGCTGGGAGGACATCCACGTCGTCACTGGGGCACTGAAGCTCTTCCTGCGGGAGCTGCCAGAGCCACTCGTCCCCTTCAGCCACTTTGACAAGTTCATCGCTGCCATCAGTGAGGGAGAGGGACAGGGACGGGATGGGATGGGACGGGACGGGACAGGACAGGACGGGATGGGATGGGGACAAGGATGGGGTTAAAATGGGATGGGATGGAGACAAGGATGGGAACTGGGATCGAATGGAGATAGGATGGGGAAGGGTATAAGGATGGGGTTAGGGACAGGAATGAGAGAGAAAAGGGATGGGAATGGAGACAGGAACTGAGATGGGGGGATGATAGAGATGGGGATTAGGATGGGGACAAGGATGGGATGAGGATGGGAACAGAGGTGGCGATAGGGATACTGTGACTGCTGGAGCCAGCACCCCACCATGCCCTCCCTCCCTGGCAGAGATCCAGGACACATCTCTGCGGGGCAACTGCATCCGGGACCTGGTGGTGTCCCTGCCACCCGCCCACCACGACACCATGAAGGTCCTTTTCCGCCACCTTTGCAGGTGACACCCCCTTGTTCCCTCAAACCCAACCTGGTGCAGGAAGGCAGAACGTGACTCTGGGGACAGGCCCCGGGGTCAGGGCCATGGTGGTGACACGTCCCCTGTCCCCACAGGGTGGTGGAGCACAAGGAGGAGAACCGCATGTCGGTGCAGAGCGTCGCCATCGTCTTCGGCCCCACGCTGCTGCGGCCGGCCAGCGAGGAGGGCAACATGGCCATGCACATGGTCTTCCAGAACCAGGTGGTGGAGCACATCCTCAACCACTATGGATACATCTTCCCCGATGGATAAACCCTGGGGACACATGCGGGGACGAGCCCGGCAGTGGGGACTTGATGGAGCAGTGTCTCCAGGAAGGACTTGGCCATGTGTCACCTCGGTGGTGGCTCCACGGAGGGCAGCACGGTGACCCGGCTCAAGGGAGAGGCACCCCAGTGGCTCCTCCTTGGCCACCCCGTCCCACCAGGGCCAGATCCGGGGGTCGAGCCCCAGAGGGGATCCCCATGGTCACCGGAACCCTGCAGTACCCCCCTGGAGCCAGCATTCCCAGGTGGGAGCAGGGAGGGTCCGGCGGGCAGTGCCCGCTGGGCGGTGGCACCGGCGGGCAGGGAGAGGCCGGGCAGTGCCGTGGCTGCAGCCCCTGCCCCGATCCCAAATAAAGAGCCCGTGCAGACACAAGGGTGAGGGGTTGCTGGCGGGACAAGGGGACATCCCAGGGACATGGGTGGCGCAGCAGGGGCTCGGTGCTCCTTGGCACCTGATGACCCTCGGGGACACCATGTGGCCTTTGTACCCCATGAGGATGAGGGGACCTGGGACACCATTCCTGGCTGGCGTCACCAAGCACTGTGTCACCACCAATGTCACCACAGACAGCAAGATGTGATGAGAGCCACATGGTCATGGGACATGAATTCCCATCACCCAGAGTCACCTCCTGGGGTGGGGCACTTTGGGTCATGACACAACCAGGACTGGATGGGACACTAAAATGATGGCAAAGGACGTGACTGAAGTGCTTTGGGACATAAGGGGACAATAAAGGGCATGGCAGGGACACGAGAAGGAGGTCTGGGGCCATGGGACACATGTCCCTTGCTTTGAAACACAGCAAGGACAGCACATGGCAGCAGCTGGGGACGCAGGGATGGCTGGGGTACAGAGGGGACACTTGGGGACAGCAAGGGCACTTTGGGGTGTGGTGGGGGATGTGTGGGGATGTAATAGGGCCAAGCTGGACTGCAGTGGGGACACTTTGGGACAAGACAGAGACACTTTGGGGTGCAGTGGGGTCATTTTGGGGCTCAAGGATTTTCAGGACACAAAGGAAAACCTCAGGAGTGCAGGGACGGTGGTTTGGGACAAAACGGGGACAATTTGCGATGCAACTGGGGCACTTTGTGACACAAGGGGACACAACTGAGGACAGGAAAGGGACTGTTTGGAATGCAGGGGGGGAATTTGGGGGCACAAGGGGATACCTTAGGGGACAAGACAATGCTTCGAGCGTGCAGCAGGGGCACTTTGGGACAGAAGAGAGGCACTTGGGGATGCACGAGGGCCACTTTGGAGCACAAGGAGGAATTGTGACAAGAGGGGACTCTTCAGGAGTGCAGTGGCAGTGCTTTGGGACATTTTGGGACACTTTTGGATGCATGGGACACACTTCAGAACTTTGGGAGGCGCAGGGGACCCTCGGGGCGCTGCGGGGCGGGAGGGAGGCGGTGCCGGGGGCAGAGCCCGGCCGATCCCGCTCCCTCTCCGCTCCCTCCCCGCTCCCGTCCCGATCCCACCCCGCCGCCGGCCCCACTCCGCGCCCCCCGCCCGGCTCCATCTTGTTCGCGGCCGCCGCGGAGCCGCTCCAGGTGCGGGGATCCGGGAGGGATTGGGGACACCCAGGGAGCTGGGAGGGGATCTCCCGCCCGGGACCGTGTCGGGCCCCCCCAGAGACCCCCATCCCCCCCTCTGGGCCTCCGGAGCGACCCCCAGGGCCAGGAGGGACCCCATCAGCTCCGTGCCCCTCCCCCGGCAACCGGGACTGTGCAGGACCGGGAACCGCCAGCAGCGACCCCCCCCCCAGATCCCCCCAGACAAACACCCCCGGGTCCCCCCTCCAGCAGCGGCCCCCCCACACCCCCCCAAACACTCACAGGGACTCTCCGGACACCCCTCAGCAGCAGCCCGCCCCCAGTCCCAGAACCCTCCAGCAGTGACCCCCCCCAGTCCTAGAACCTCTCAAACCTCCCAGCAGTGACCCCCCATCCCACAACACCCCCCACTCTCCCAGCAGCGTTTTCCCCCAGAGCCAGAACCCCCCAAACCCCCCAGCAGTGACCCCCTCTCCCAGTGCCCCCACAGACCCCCCTTTCCCCTTCCCACCTTCCCTGCTGTTGCTCAGGTAGGGTCTGACCCCAACCCAGCCGGGACAGGAACACCCCCTGGGGCTGGGGGTGGTGCTGGGGACACTTTGGGGGGGCCTGGGGACACCCCCGGGGCTGTGCCCCGCCCCCCTTCCCAGGACCAGGCACCAGGGGGTTACAGCAAAAGCGGCTTTGGCAGCCAAAATCCCTCTTAAGGCTTTAATCGCAGTGAGAAAGTGGTGGAGGGGGGGCGAGGGGGGCACCCTGTCCCCCCCTCCCTGTCCCCAACCTTGTGGGGTTGCAGGGACAACTGCAGCCAGGCTGGAAATTTAAGCCAAATCCCTAAACCTGGCTTAAAATTCAATGGGATTTAGGGGAGAAAGAAAAAAGGGCGAGGGGAGGGGGGAGGCAGTGGGGCCGGAGGGTTTCGGGGGCCCATCCCGCACCCCCCCTGTGTGGGGGGCCCAGGTGTGAGTCAGGGGGCGAAGGTCGGTGTGGCCATGTTTGCACACCCGGCACGGAAGTGGCACCATCCCCGCGTGTCCCCGTGTCCCGCCCGGCGGTGCCTCCCGGCTGGAGCAGGTAGGGAGGGCAGGGATAAAGCCCCCGCCCCACGGGATGGGCACGGGAGGTCCCCCTCAGGGCAGAAACCCCACAGGGACTCCCGGTCCGTCCATACTGGGGGACACGGGGTCCCCTGGGCCTGGTATGGCTGGTTTCTGCTGCCCATGGGGACAGGGACACACAGGCCCTGCTACTGCAGCTGGGGTGGCTTGGGGGTCCCCCGTGACCCAGCTGGGATCAGATTCGGGGGATCCTAATGGAAAGGGGGCTCTGGAGGTAATCATGACCCCATAGGAATCAGAACTGGAGGCTCTGGGGGTCCCTGTGGGGCTCTGTGGCCCCATAGGGACAGGAACTCCAGGCTCCCTATAGGGATCAGTCTCTGGGGTCCCTGTGGCCCCATAGGAAAAGGCTTTGGGGGTCCCCATGTCCCCATAGGGACAGGGCTGTGAGTGTCCCCAGAAGGACACACTCTGGGGGTCCCCACACCCCCCTATGGCCCAGGCCTTGCTCTCCTGACCCCAGCCCCTGTCCCCCTGTCCCCATGGCCATGGTGACAGGTTGAGGGCAGCCTCCCAAATCCTGCTGCACCCCACACCCAAAGTCCCCACATCCCCCAGGTGACACTGACCCTGGGGACAGGGATCCATCTGGGGGTGACACCAGGTCCTGGCTGGGCGTTTTGGGGTGCGGGATGGAGAGGAGAACATCTGTGGGGTTCCAGTCTCCGGTGCCCCTGTCACTGCAGCCCCCAGCATGCTGTGATGGCACCGGATGCCTGAGCCCCTCCGGCGAGGACGAGCCATGGAGACCGTTGTCATCGTGGCCATCGGGGTGCTGGCCACCATCTTCCTGGCGTCCTTTGTGGCGCTGGTGGTGGTGTGCAGGCAGCGCTACTGTCACCCCAAGGACCTGCGCCACCACTACGACACCAAGTGAGTGACCCACGGGGGTGGCAGCATCCCTGTCCCCACCAGGGAGGGACCCCAGCCCCCATGGGCTGGGGACAGTGCTGGGGACATGTTCAGCATCATCAAGGAGACAATCTGGGGGACATATCCATGGTCATCCATGGGGAGACAAAGATGGGGACGCACCCACCATCATCAGGGGGACAGAGATGGGGACATGTCCACCAGCATCAGGGCCACTGGGGCTGTGGGGCAGCCCGAGGAGGTGGCCCTTGGTGGGATGTCTCCCATGTCTCTGACAGACCCATCGTGGACCTGATGGGGACGACAGAGACGCCGTCAGAGCCCTCGGAGCTGGAGCTGGACGACGTGGTCATCACCAACCCCCACATAGAGGCCATCCTGGAGAACGAGGACTGGGTCGAGGATGCCTCGTGAGTGTCCCCTGTGTGCCCCCACTGCTGGGGGACCCCTGTGCAGTGTCAGCCCCCCACCATGGGATGTAGGGGACAGATCTGGAGGTCGCCAAGCCATGGGGATGGTCCTCAAGATGGTCTTGGGGTGGGAATATCCCCACAGGTCTGGGGTACAAGGGATGGCAGAAGAGGGGGGACACACGGGGGACAAAGAGCAGGGGGGACACAGGTGGATTCACACCCTCCTCCCTCTCCACAGGGGTCTAGTGTCCCACTGCATTGCCATCCTGAAGGTGAGTGAGGGCGTGGCACTGGTGGCAGTGGTGGCAATGGTGGCAGTGGTGGCACCAGTGGCACTAGTGACATTGGTGTCAATGGTGGGCAGCACTTGTGGTAATGGTGGCAATGGTGACATTGTTGGTACTGGCGGCACTGGTGCTGATGGTAGGTGGCACTTGTGGCACTGGTCTTGATGGTGGTACTGGTGGTGATGGTGGCACTGAGTGCCCACTGCTGTCCCCCAGATCTGTCACACACTGACGGAGAAGTTGGTGGCCATGACCATGGGCTCAGGCGCACGCGTGAAGTCCCCAGCCAGCCTGGGTGACATCATCGTGGTGGCCAAGCGCATCAGCCCCAGGTGACGGGAGATGTCTGGGGGGTCCCAGGGCTTTTGGGTGGGGTCCTGTGCCTCTGGGGTGTCCCCAGGAACTGGGGGGGAAAATTCCAGGGCTCTGGAGGGTCCCCAGAGATTTGGGACAGGGTGGGTCTAGAGGGATCATGGGGGCTCTGGGGATGTCCCAGGGCACTGGGGGGGACCCTGGGGACTCTGGAGGGAAACATGGGGACTTTAAGGGTGTCCGGGGACTCCAGGAGGTGTCCCAGGGCCCTGGGGTAATTTTGGGACTCTGGGAGGTGTCCTGGGGTTCAGGGGCTCCCTGGGGTTATGGGGGCTTCCTGGGGCTCTAGGGAGGTCCCAGGGCTCCAAGAGAGCTCTTGAGGCCTGGGGTGTCTGTGCTGGAGGTGTCACCAGTGTCCCCTGGGGTAAACGCTGTCCCCACCGCAGAGTGGACAACGTGGTGAGATCCATGTACCCCCCGCTGGACCCCAAACTGCTGGACGCGAGGTGACAGCGGCGGGAAGGACAGGGACACTCCTGGGTGGGGGATACCTGTGGGTGGGGACACCCCCACATCCCATACCACACCTCTGGGGCAACCCCACTCTGGGGACAAGCCCAGGTCACCCAGCAGGACAGGGAGGCCCCTTGGTGTGAGCAGATCCCAGAATATCCCAGGCTGGAAGGGACCCCAAGGCTCATCCAGTCCCACCCCTGGCCCTGCCCGGACCCCCCAACATCCCACCCTGGGCACCCCTGGCAGCGCTGTCCAAACCCTCCTGGAGCTCCGGCAGCCTCGGGGCTGTGCCCATTCCCTGGGAGCCTGGGCAGTGCCAGCACCTCTGGGGGAAGAACCTTTCCCTGAGCTCCATCCCAAATCCCCCTATGACACAACCTCAGGCCATTCCCTGGCTCCTGTCCCTGGTCACCAGAGGCAAACTGGGGGCCACGCTGCTGCTGAGGAAGCCACCATGGGGCAGGGCGGTGACAGGGAGGTGACAGGGCGGTGACAGCCCCGTGTCCCCGCAGGGCCGCGGCGCTGCTGCTGTCGGTCAGTCACCTGGTGCTGGTGACCCGCAGCGCCTGTCGCCAGCCGGCCGCTCGCCACTGGGTCGAGCGGTCACTGGCGGCCGCCGAGGAGCACATGGCTGTGCTGCGCCAGGCCGCCATGGCCACCGAGCCCGAGCGGCCACCGGCCCCCGGCGAGCCCCCCCGCCAGGAGCAGTCAGCCATCTGACCCCAATAAAGGCCCCGTGTGCCCCCAGCCCCGCACGGGCGGCTCTGGGATGGGCTGGTGATGTGGTGTCTGCATGGAGAGGGGTCTGGGGAGGGAACGGGCGTGTTGAAGGGGAGGTTGGGGCTCTAGGGAGGGACTGGGGGGCTTGGGAGGGAGTGTGGAGGGGTTTGGAGGGGTTTGGAGGGGATTTCAGGGCGTTGGAGGTAGATTTGGAGGGGATGGGGGGGCTAGGGAGGGAGTTGTGTAGGGGGTTTGAGGGGTTTAGAGGGGATTTCAGGGTGTTGGAGGGTGATTTGGAGGAGCTGGGGGTCTAGGGAGGGGTTGAGGGACTTGCAAGGGAGTGTGGAGAAAGGTTGGAAGGGGGCTTTAAAGGAGTTTGAAGGGTTTGGAAGGTTGGGGGGCTAGAGGGGATTTTGGGAAGGCTGGAGGTGGTTTGGAGGGTTGGAGGCAGATTTGGGGTTGGGAGTAGGGACGGTTTTGGGGGGCTTGAGAGGGCGTTTGAAGGGGGTTTGAGGGTTATGGAGAGGATTTCAGGGTGTTGGAGTGGGCATTGGAGGAGTTGGGGGTCTGGGGAGAGGCTGGGGGCTGGGAAGAGAGTGTGGAGGGAGGTTGGCATGGGCTGAAAGGGATTTGGAAGGGTTGGGAAGATCGGAGGTGGTTTAGGGGTTTGCAGGGGATTTGGGGTGTTGGAAGGGGAGGTTTGGAGTTTATGGAGGGTTTGGAGGGAGTTGAAGAAGTTGGGGGGATTTTAAGGGGAGTTTAGGGTGGTTGGAAGAGGTTTTGGAGTGAATTTCCTGGGACTGGGGGGTGATTTGGGGGAATTGGGGGAAAATAAGGGAGTTGGTGTAGGAAGGGAAATGGGAGTTTAGGGAATGTTTGGGGTTGGTTGGAAGAGGGGTTTGGGGAGGTGGAGGGGGTTTGGAGGGGTGTTGACTTTGGAGGGGATTTAGGGGAGCTTGGAGGGATGGGAAAGGCTTGGAGAGGGAGGCTGGAAGTTTTGGGAAGGGTTGGACAGGTTGAAGCGGTCTTTGGGGCACAGGGGGTTGGAGGGGACTTGGGGAGGATTTAGGACCACTTGTGGGCATTGGCAGGGAGGATGGGGGAGTTGGGGGGCAAAGACTGGAGTTTTGGGAGGGTCGGGGAGATTGGGGAGGACTGGAGGGGGTTGTGGGGTCTGATGGAAATTTGCGGGGTTGGGGAGGATTTGGGGGGCACTGTGGGTACTGCCTGCCCTGAGAGCAAGGTTTGGAGGGCTCCGAGGCACCGAGGGGCAAAAACCTGAGACCCAGGCAGGGGGATCTGTGCCCCTGATGGGGGAGTCTGTGCCCCTGGTGAGGGTCTCTGCCCCTGATGGGGGAGTCTGTGCCCCTGACTTGGGGGGTCTGTGCCCCTGATGGGGATGGTCTCTGCCCTGGGGTGCGGTCTGTGCCCCTGATGAGGGGTCTGTGCCTGAGGCGGGCTCTCTGCACGGGGGAGGGGGCCCGGGGCCGCAAGGAGGGCTCAGGGCTGTAGACAGAGGGGTCCCCCCTCGGGCAGGGCGGTCTGTGGGGTCCCTGTGGCCCGGTTCCTGGCCCGGTTCCTGGCCCGCTCCGGCCGAGCCCCCCCCGCTCTCGCCGCCCTCAGTCCGAGGGGGGAGGGGGGGCGTGTCACGTGACCGCCGGTCACGTGACGGGGTGAGGCGGCCGCCCTGCCCGCCCCCTCACCCTGGACTGGCCAATGGCAGCGCGGCGGGTGCGGCGGGTGGCCAATGGGCGGTGGGGGTGGGGCTTGCGGCCAGCGGTGGGCGGGGCTTGCGGCCGGGACCGGGAGAGGGAACTGGGAGCGCTGGTGGGTACTGGGAGCGCTGGGAGACACGGGCATAGCTGGGAGGTACTGGGAGCACTGGGAGCTGCCAAGAGGAACTGGGAGTCACGGGAGCCACTGGGAGTCACGGGGGCCGCTGGGAGACACTGGGGCTGCTGGGAGTCACTGGGGCTACTGGGAGTCATACGGACGACTGGGAGGTGCTGGGAGCTTTGGAAGGAACTGGGAGTCACGGGAGGAACTGGGAGACGCTGGGAGTCATGGGGCAGCACTGGGATTCAGCGGGAGGTCCTGGGAGTCATGGGAGAGCACTGGGGGCGCTGGGAGCACTGCGGGCACTGGGGTTACTGGGAGCACTGGGGTTACTGGGAGCACTGCGGGCACTGGGGTTACTGGGAGCGCTGGCTGTGCTGCTGGGCGGTGTCGGGGCTCAGCCCAGCCCTGCCCGGGGGAGTCGCAGGGGTGGGGGGTGCAGTGACACCAGTGACACCCAGGGTCCCCCCGTGAGCGCCCTGGGCGGGGCAAGAGGTGCCCCCAGCGGAGAAAAGGAAGTGAAAGTGACAGTGACAGTGATTGTGGGATGGGGCCCGTCCCGCACCGCAGGGAGATGTTATCGGGGCGCGGTTGAGGTGCCACACACCGCAGGGTCCTCCGCTCTCTGTGGGTGCCCCCAGGACCCCGGGGTGGGGGAGCCGGCTGAAGTGGCGGGGGGCTGGGGCTTTCCCAACACGTGGCTGAAAGAAGAAGTGAGAGCCCGCCCGCCCACTCAGTGAGAAGGGAAACTGAGGCTGCGGGCTCGGGGGGGTCCCTCAGGTGCCCCCAAAGCCATGAGGACCTTCCTACTGCTGTGGGTGGCCCTGGCCGGCACAGGGGCCCAGCTGCCCTGCCCTCATGGGGGACCCTGCCCCGTCACCCCGGTGAGTGCATGGGGTTTGGGGGGGTCGGAGGGGCCTGAGCAGGGGATGATAATCCCCCCCGTGCCCCCCCAGGCCCTGCCTGCCCGCAGTGCAGTGGGGTGCCAGGACAGCTCATCCTGCCCCGCCAGCTGCCAGCTGCCAGAGGTGAGCCCCCTCCTCTGTGCCTTAGTTTCCCCCCCCGTCCCAGCCATTTGGGGGGCACTCCCTGACCCTCCTGCCCTCCCTCCCCCTTCTCTCTCCCCAGAGCGTCCCCTGTGCCGGGGGCCACCGCTGCTGTCCCCGAGGGTCCCGCTGCAGCGCTGACGGGGAGTCCTGTGTCACAGATCTGGGTACAGGGACACGGTGGGGTGCCTGGGGGTCAGGGTGGGCCTCGAGGCGACAAGATGGACACGGGGGTGCCTCACGTGTCTCCGCAGCCCCCCGTGCTGTCCCCTGTCCTGACGGCCAGTCCGAGTGTCCCGATGATGCCACGTGCTGTGTGACGGGCAGCGGCGCCTGGGGGTGCTGCCCCATGCCCCAGGTACGGGGTGTGGGGACACGGGGACGCTGGGGGGGGCCTGGCACGGCCATCGCTGTGACGAGCACGCCTGGCACCCACAGGCCTCGTGCTGTGCTGACAAGGTGCACTGCTGTCCCCACGCCACCGTCTGCGACCTGACCCGCGGGCGCTGTCTGTCCCCCGCCGGTGACACCGAGGTCCCCCTGGGCACAGGCTTCCCCGCCTGGAAGCGCCAGCCCCCCGCCCCAGGTAAGGGGTGTGCCCCGGGGGTGCCCTCGCTGTGCCGTGCCCTCGGAGGGGATGCGGTGACACCGTGTGTCCCCTCAGTGGCGCTGCGCCAGGTGCTGTGTCCCGATGGCCGCTCGGCATGTCCCGACGGGGCCACCTGCTGCCAGCTGTCCCCAGAGCAGTACGGCTGCTGTCCCCTGCAGAACGTGAGTGCTGGCACAGCCCTGGGCACCACGGGACGGGCAGCTGTGCCAAACGTGTGCCCAGCACCCCAAACCCGCCGCCCCCCACTGAACACCCCAAACCAAGCACCCCATGCCAGACACCCAAATCCGGGCCATCCTCCACCAGGCACCCCAAAGCAAGCACCCCTGTGCCAGGCACCCCAAGCCAGCCACCCCTCATTGGGCACTCCAAACCAGCACCCCACACCCCACTCACCCCGTACCAGTCCATACAGGCACCCCATTCTGGACATCCCCATTCCAAGCACCCCACAGTGATGCCAGGCACCCTATTTTGGGCACCCTGTCCCAGTCATCCCGCACCAGACACAACTTGCTGGGCATCCTGTGGTAGACACTGGGCCCTGGGCACCCCAGCCTGTGCCGTGTCCCCATAGCAGGCACCCTGCACTGCCCCCCCATGCTGTGCACACCCTGTCCTTGTCCCCAGGGTCCCTGTCACCCCCTAGCTCTCCCCCCGAGCGGTGTGCTGCAGTGATGGGCTGCAGTGATGGGCAGCACTGCTGTCCCAAGGGCACCTCCACGCCATGTCCCCTATGCTGTGCCCCCCTGTGCCCAACCCCAGGGCCCTTGTCATGCTGTGTCTCCCACCAGGCCGTGTGCTGCGGTGACGGGCAGCACTGCTGTCCCCAGGGCACCACCTGTGACCTGATCCACTCCACCTGCACCTCCCTGGGGGGCTCTGCCCCCCTGGCAGCTCTGCCCACAGGTAAGAGCCCCTCAGGGAGCAACCACTCCCTGTCCTGTCCTGGGGAGGGGACACCAGCCCTGACTGTCTCCTGTCCCCAGCTGGTGACGTCAAGTGTGACGAGGAGACAAGCTGTCCTGATGGCAACACGTGCTGCAGGCTCAGCTCAGGGGCCTGGGGGTGCTGCCCCCTCGAGCAGGTACGGGGGTCCCCTGTGCCCCCAGGACATGTAGATGTCTCCTGTCCCCCCAGGTGGGATGAGGACACATGTCCTCTGTCCCCCTGGGTGGGATGAGGGCAGCTGTGTCTTGCTCCACTGAGAAGGACAAGGTTTGATGTCCTGTCCCCTGTCCGCCTTGGGAGGGACAAGGATGGGGGGTCTCCTGTGTCCCTCCGGGACTGGGAGTTGTCCCCTGTCCCCCAAGAGGGCTTCCATTCCCTTAGGGCCAACGGGGATGGGGGTGACAGTGAGTCACTTTGACATGCCCCAATCAAACCCCCTGTACTGACTGGGACCAGTTTGGGGCTCCAGTGGCAGGGGGTGGAGAAGGGACATGAAGCCACCAGGATGCTCAGGGACCTCCCTGAGTCCCACGGAGGGGAGAGGTCAGGAGCGATGAGGGGGTCTCCATATCGCCCCCTCCTCACTGCTGGGGCAGGGAATGGGGACGGCAGGAATGGGCAGGAGGGGACACATTTGTCCCCTCTCCTGTGGAGCTGGCAGTCCCTGGGGGGTTCCCTGTGCTCAGCCCCCCCTCTTTGCCCCCCAGGCCGTCTGCTGCCCCGACCACGTGCACTGCTGCCCGCAGGGCTACACCTGCGACCCCGAGGGGAGCAGCTGCCTGCAGGGGGGGGGCACCCGCCGGCCCTGGCTGCGCAAGACCCCGGCGCTGCCCTGGGGGGGACAGGTGACACAGGTGACATCGGGGAATGTCAAATGTGATGAGACGACGAGCTGTCCTGATAGGACCACGTGCTGCCGGCTGAGCCTGGGCACCTGGGGGTGCTGCCCCTTCGAACAGGTGTGGGGGGGCTCTGCCCATGGGGGTCCATGGCTGTGTGGGGTGTTGTCCCGGGGGTGCACCCAGGGGAGCAGGGGGTCCTAGGGTGTCCTCGGAGGGGTGGACATGGCTCAAGGGACCCTGAGTGGAGCACCTGCCTGGGGACATGGGAACGTTCACAGGGCACCACGACCACCTGTCCCCTCAACAGCCCCATGGGCTGGGGGTCTCCTGTGCCCCGAGGGGACAAAGGCCAATGTTCCCTTTTCCCCAGGAGGGTCAAGGCCAGATATCCCCCTTTGTTGCTTGAAGGATTAGGGCAGATGTCCCCTGTCCCTGGGCACGGTGAGGGCAGATGTCCCTTGTCCTCCAGGGTGGGCTCCAGACCCCTCTTGTTCCCATGGGACACAGGGCCCCTTTGCTGCCCCCCAGCCCTAGTCAGACCCCCTCTGCTAAGTGGGACCAGTTTGGGACTCCAGTGGCAGGAGGTGACGGAAGCACACAAGGCCACCAGGGTGCTCAGGGACATCCATGTGTCACACACAGGAGCAGAAGCGTCACAAGGGGGTCCCCATAGCTGCCCCCTCAAAGTGGGGATGGAGCCAGGCTGGGTCCAGGGGGGACACAGAAGAGGGCAGGGCAGGGCAGGAACAGCCAGGAGGGCACTTGTCCCCTGGAGGTCCCCAGCTGTGTTGCTGGTGTCCCTTGTGCTCAGCCCCCCCTCTTTACCCCCCAGGCCGTCTGCTGCCCCGACCTCGTGCACTGCTGCCCGCAGGGCTACACCTGCGACCCCGAGGGGAGCAGCTGCCTGCAGGGGGGGGGCACCCGCCGGCCCTGGCTACACAAGACCCCGGCGCTGCCCCGGGGGGGACAGGTGACACAGGTGACATCAGGGAATGTCAAATGTGATGAGAAGACAAGCTGTCCTGACGGGAGCACATGCTGCCGGCTGAGCCTGGGCACCTGGGGGTGCTGCCCTCTCGAGCAGGTGTGGGGGTGTCCCTGGGGTTCGGGGTCCTGGGGGTGGGGGGACCCCACGGGTGGGGTGTTGTCCTGGGGAATGAGGATTTGGGAATAGAATAGAATGGAATGGAATGGAATGGAATGGAATGGAATGGAATGGAATGGAGGGGGGTTGGGACAGAGCGTGACTGGGGGGATGGCCCTTTCGGGACAAGCAGGGCTGGGGGGGACAGGGACATGGGACACTCCCACGTTTGTCACTGGTACCCTCCATGGAGGCTCTGTGGGCATCTTGGGGACAGGGTTTGGCACAGTCCCTGGGTCTCTGCTGGGGACACCTGGGTACCTGGGTCCTTGCTGTACCTCTATCCCTGGTACCCAGACCCCTGTCTCCCCCACTCACCCCGTCCTGTGTCCCCCCCAGGCCGTTTGCTGCGGGGACCACAAGCACTGCTGTCCCCGGGGCTACACCTGCAACGTGGCCACCGAGAGCTGTGAGAAGCTGCTGGCGCCCACCCCGCTCCTGCCAACCCCCTCAGCCCCCCGCCAGGCCCCCTCAGCCCCCCGCTGGGCACCCCCTGTCCCACTGCGAGCTGCTGGCATCCACCCGGGTGGCCTCGTGCCCTGTGGTGCCACTGGCTCCTGCCACGGGGGCCAGCGGTGCTGCCAGGCCCGGGGAGGCTCCTGGGGGTGCTGCCCCTTTGCCCAGGTGAGTGGGGGGACACCAGAGTGGGGGTAGGGGTGGCATCACCCTCCCCCTCACTCCGTCTCTCTCTGCAGGGCTCCTGCTGCTTGGACGGCCGCCACTGCTGCCCCGCGGGGTCCCGCTGCACCGGGGGGGGCTGGGGGTGCAGCCCCCAGCGCTGGGACTTGCTCTGATGGCACTGGGGACATCACCGCCACCCCAATAAACGGTTTCTAGGAGAAACTCCACGCATGGTTCTTGGTGCAGGGGAAACTGAGGCAGAAGGCAAAGGCAGGGGGGTTTTGTGTGTTTAATATATTAATGCCTCTAAGGAGCAGGCAGGACGTGCGGGCAGGTGCAGGCAGCAGCTCCCTGCCTAGCCTGGTACCCGGGGGGGTCCCCATGGCCCCCCCTCTGCCAGCCTGGCCCCAATGACCCCTCTTCATCCTCACCACGTAGAAAACGTTTAGAAACACAAGTTAAAATCCAAAGGGGGATGAGGGTGGGGGGACAGGGGCCCCCCGGCTCCTATGGCAGCTTGGAGGCACCGCTGGCTCGGGGGGCAGTGCCAGCCCCCCCCGTCCTGCAGGGACACAAAAGGGGACATGGCTCAGGATTGGGGGAACACGGAGCATGCAGTTCCCACCACCAAAAGACAGGGAGGCGGATGGTGGTCTTGGGATGGGACACGGAGGGAACCGGGGCAGCAGGATCCCGTGTGGCAGAGCCTGGTGGCACAGGGTGGGGGTCCCGAGCAGATGGGGGACAGGGGTGGCCTGGGTGTGGTCACTCTGGTCCCTCCCCTGGCAGGATACTGGGAGGGGCTGGGCAAGGAACAGGGGCTGAAATGGATGAGGAGTGGGAGGGCTGGTGACAGAAAGGGACCGTGGTGGTGGGATGGGATTGCGGTGGGGAGGGACAGTGATGGCACACGATGGTGGCAGGAGAGGATGGTGGTGGGCTGGGACAGTGGTGGGAGAGGACAGCGACAAGGCAGGATAGTGGGGAAGGTGGGGGGATGGCTTGGCAGGATAGGCTGGGACAGTGACAGGACAGGGTGGTGGGACAGTGGGATGGGGATGACAGCAGCGGGAGGAGATGATGGCTGTGTGGGATTGTGGTGGGATGGGACTGATGGGGCAGGATGACGGATGGGATGGTGGTGGGATGAGATGGCAGTGGGACGGCACAGCGATAGGACAGTGATGACAGAGGACGATGGCCGGGCAGGACAGTGGTGGGCTGAGATGGGTGACAGTAGCGGTGTCCCCACCATCTCAGCAGCCCTCGGGACTTGCCCTCCACCCCCGGACCAGGGGCCCGCCCTCCCCACACTCACTTGACATTGAAGACCATCAGAGGCCGCTCCTCCCGCTTCTGCCAGGGGCTCTTGCGGTCGCCCCCCTCGTCGCCCCCGTCGCCCGCCTCGGCCAGCGCCTCCTCCTCGGGGCTGGTCAGGGAGTCTCGGGGGGCTTCGCTGGCGCTGCTGCGCCCGCTGCCCCCCCCTCGCCGCCCCCCGCTGCCCGCTTCCAGCAAGGGGGCGAGCGAGCTGTCCTCGGGGGAGGCTGCGGGCAGGGGGGGCCGGGGCCCCCCGTCCTCCTCCCCGCCTCCGGCGGCCCGGGGGAGGCGGGGAGGGGGCGCGGGGCCGGGGCCCCTCTCGCTGCCCTGCAGGTCGATGTAGGAATGCCGAACCTGGGAGGAGCGCCCATCCAGGGACACGAACCAGGCTCTCGGGGGTGGCGGCCCCCCCAGTTCCAGGAGCTGCTGCCCCGCCAGCGCCTGCAGCTCCCCGTTGAGCTGCGCCACCGCCGACCCGTCCAGCAGCACCGGGATGGCCACCGAGCCGCTCACCGGCTGGGGGGCACGAGCCGCGCCCCAGTTTTCCCCTTCCTCGAAGGGCTGCCCGGAGGGGGGGGGGGGCGGGGGCGCGGCCGTCGCCGCCGTCGAACCGGGGCCCCCATCGGCTTCGGGAGGACCCTCGGGCTCGCCGGGGGCCAGGCGCATGTAGCGGGCGGGGATGAGGAGGGTGGGCATCACCCCCCGGTAAACATCCTCGGGGCCCCCGCCCCGGTCCAGGGGCCCGCAGAGCAGCAGGGGGCCGGGGGGGGCCAGCGAGGGCGGGCGCGGGGGGGGCTCAGGCAGCGGGTGCTCGGTGGGCTGCGGCCCGTAACGGGAGAATGAGGGCGAGGGGGGCCGCGGGGCGAAAGCGGGGGTGCCCCGGGGGTGCTCGTCGGGCGGCTGCAGCCCGTCCACGGAGCGGGCGGCCCGGAGGCCGAAGGCTTCGCCGGGGCGCCCGTAGTCCTCGTGGGCGGGGGGCTGGCGGCGGCGGGGGGCCAGCGTGGCCGCCGGGGGCCGGAGGCCGGCGCGGAGCGGGGCGGGGGCCGGCGGCTGGAAGAAGTCCGGCCGGGCGGGGGTCAGCTCCCGGGTCGAGGGGGGCAGGCTGGGGGTGGGCAGGTCGGTGTCCCCCCCCGAGGAGGCGGTCTCCAGGTGGCTGCCCCCGCACAGGAGGTCCAGCTGGGACACCGAGGTGGCCTGGTCCCGACGCGCCGCGTCCAGCGGCCCCGGCAGCGGCAGCTTGCGGTGCTGCGCCCGCGGCTTCAGGCACTGCCGCCTGCGGGGAGACAGGGGCTCGTGGGGGCAGGGGTCGCCTTGCTCCCCCCCTCCCTCGCCCGCTGGAAGGAGCTAAAGGAGGGGGCTATAGAGCATTCAGGTGTACTGGGAGGTGATGTGTCACCCCCCAAATCCAGTTATAGGGCACCCAGGGGTGCTGTGGACTGATATCCCCCCTCCCAGGCCAGCTGTAGGACACCCAGCGGTTCTGGAGATCAGTGTCTGGCTCCCAAATCCAGCTAAAGAGCACCCAGAGGTGGCACAGGCTGGTGCCTCCTCCCCATAGCCAACTATAGGGCATTTGGGGGTTCCAAGGCATGGTGACTCCCCCAAAGTGCCTACAGGGCACTCAAGGGTGCCAGGAGGGTGGTGCCCTTCCCCATAGTCAGGTCTAGGGCACTTGGGGGTGCCATGGGGTGGTGGCCCCCTTCCCAAAGCCAGATATAAGACACCCAGGGGTACCAGGAGGATGCTGCCCCCTCCCCATAACCAGTTATAGGGTGCCAGGAAATGGTCCCCCCCAGCTATGGGGCACTCAGGGCTTACAGGTGGGTGCTGGCCCCCATTCCCACACGGAATGTTGGGTTCTGTTCCCACCCCTCCATTGCCAGGACGCAGCCGGTGCTGACCTGCAGTAGTAGATGAGGAGGCAGAGGAGGATGAGGACGAGCAGGGCCAGGGCACCCAGGATGGTGAGGAGGAAGATGGTGTGGTAGGTGGTGATGTCTGTCACACCCGCTGCCATCGCCACCAGCCCTGGGGACAGCAGGGTGAGAGGGAGAGCCCCCCTAAGAGTACCCTGGGGGTCTGCCCTGGCCCAGAGGGGCAAAGGGAACCCCCACCAGAGCACTCCAGCGGGCTGCAATGTCCCCCCAGCCTCATACATCCCTGGGGACAATGGGATTGTGGGGAGCCCCCACCCCAGGGTGGTCCCAGCCCCTCAGGCAGCCCTGGGACAGGGGGGTCAGAGAGGGAAGCACCCCAAGGTTCTGCCACCCCCTCCCCAGCCAGCCCGTCCCCAGAGCCAGGGGACACAGGCCGGGAGGGCACTCACAGGTGTCACCTTACCTGTGCTGGGGGAGGGCAGAGCTGCTGCCCAATATCCCAGCTGGGAGGAGACGAACGTCCAGTACAGCTGCCGGCCTTCCTTCCGGATCAGCCCCGTCCCATTCCGGACCCACAGCCCTGCAGGGACACACCGGGCTGAGACCCCTCACCTCATCACCCCCCCGCCACCCCCAGCAGGAGCTGTGTCCCCTTCTGCCACCCCCAGCAGGAGCTGTGTCCCCCTCTGCTACCCCCCAACCAGCACTCACCGCTCTTGGGGTCAAACCTCCAGGCTGGCACACTGGTGGCCACCACAGCCGCGGCGTCGGGGGCCAAAGGGACGGACAGGTGGACGGGGCCGGCCAGCGGCACCTCGGTCCCGTTGCCGGTGAACAGGTGGACGCTGACAGCCGCCACCGGCGCCAGCTCCAGCCACGTGCCATTGGCTGCAGGGACAAGGATGGGGACATCCCTAAGGGGGGCCACATAGGGTGTGTCCCCCCCACTCCCCAGTCCCCGGTGTCTCCCGTACCGCTGCCGTCCTGCTCGGCCCCGAGGAAGGCGGGGAAGGCACGGGCCAGGCTGGGGCCGGAGGCGGCGGTGAGGGACGCGGCGAGCTGGCTGTAGGTGGAGCTGCGGGGCAGGCGGGCTGCCCGCCGGGGGAACTGCGCCCACGGCTGCCCACGGCCACCTGCGGGGACACGGTGGGTGGCAGCACCCGGGGGGAATGGCGGTGTCATCCACCGCCATCCCCATGGTTCGGCCGGGGGGCACAGGGCGGGTGGCAGCACCCAGGGGGGCCGGTGGTGTCACCCAGGGCCATCCCCGTGTCTCACCTGGGGATCCCAGGAGGATCTGGACCAGGTCCTCGTAGAGGATGAGCGTGGCTGGGCGCTCCGGGAGCAGGTAGAGGCTGATGGAGGCGTAGACTGGAAGGGGAAGAGAGAGTGATGGGGGATCCCAAAATACCCACACCTGGACCCCAAAAGTACACACACACTCCTCCTGGGCGTGGGGGGACTGATAGGGAGAGGGGGGAGATGGGGTCTGCAAAGGGGGTGGGGAACGGGGACACAGCAAGGGATGAGGTGCATTTGGGGACAGGGACAGGAGGAACGGGGAGGGCAGGGAGTGGGCAGGGCAGGGGCACCCCCTCCATAACCCCTTCCATGCACCCTCCATCCCTGTCCCTGTATTGCTTCATCCCAGTACCCCAGTACCCCCCATTCCCCCATCCCCATCCCCATCCTGTACCCCACAATTCCTGTACCCCCATTCCCACCTCCCCAGCTGGGTGCTCCCATGTGTGCCACCCCCCCAAGGTGACCCCTCCCATTGATGCCACCCCTCCACTCCCCCCTGCCCTGGGAAAAGGACTGGAGTGCATCCCAGGGGGCACCCCCAACTTCCCCTGCCCTGGGATGGGGGGACTTGGGGGCCACCAGGATACAGCTGTCCCCTCCCAAAGGGGCCAGACCCCTCCCAAACACCCTTTTATAAGGAATCCCTACACTGAAACCTATCAGGGGTCCCTTGTAAGGAAGGGACTGAGGTCCCAGTAAAGGACTAAGGACCTCACACCAGGGCTCAGAGCCCCCCAGTTCAGAATTTAGGACCTCAAATCAGACCCAGAGTCCTCAGGAAGGGATTTGGGATCCCCCATCACGGCCCAAATCCCCTTAGGAAGGGATTGTGCCCCCCCAGACAGACTCAGAGCCCCAGTAAGGGATTGGGGACCCCCAACCAGAGCTGCCCAGGAAGGCACTGGGGTCCCCCCCAGGCTGGGGGTCCCGGTGACTCACGTGGCAGTTTGGTGACACGCCAGGGGACAGAGGCGGTGACGTATCCACGGCGTGCGGCGGTGACGAGCAGCCAGGAGCCCAGGCGGTAGGGCACGGGCAGGACCCCGGTGCCCGTGTGGTCCGTGATCCCAGCTGCCAGCGCGCTGCGGGCACCGAACACGTCCAGGGCCGCCTGCGGCAGCGGGGCCAGCGTCCCACTCTCGAACACCTGCACCCTCAGCAGCACCTCTGCGGGGACACGGCGGGGACACGGCGTGGGCACGGGCATGGGCACAGGGTGGGTGGGGGACACCTCGGGAGTCACAGCCACTAACCCAGTGAGCACGGCCACCATTCCAGCAGGTGGTGGGACACAAGCCAGGGGTCACAGACACCATCCCAGGGGGCACGGCCACCATCCCAGGGAGTCATGGGCACCATCCTCATGGATGGTGGGCACCACACCAACAGGTGGTGGGACCTGTTCTGATGGGTCATGGCCACCATCCCCATCACAGGGGGTCCGGCCACCATTTCAGCAGGTGGCGGAACACACCCTGCCAGGTCATGGGCACCATCCCAGGGGGCTCATGGCCACCATTACAGCCACCATCTTGGTGGGTGATGGTCACCACCCCAGCAGGTGGTGGGACCTGTCCCAGTGCCCCCCATACCCAAGAGGTCACAGCCACCACCCAGGTGGGTCACAGGCACCACCCTGGCAGGTCACAGGTGCCTCCCCAGTAGGCAGCAGGCACTGTCCCAAGGGGGTGTGAGCATCACTGCTGTGCCCACCCTGTGCCCCCCTGAGGGGGCTCCTGGCCCCAGGGTGCTGTGCCCACCCGGGTGGGTGCACCCAGTCACATCACCCTCAACCCCCCCCACCAAAGGCCACCCCCAGCTGCCGCTCACACCTGTCCCAAGGTCAGGGGGTCTCAAACCCAGCAGGCCCCACCAGCAGCAGGGGGAGGGATCCCCACGGCAAGTCCCCACTGCAGGGCCCGGCTCGAGGGAGGGGGGGACCCTAAACCCCCGTGTGCCCCCGGCCCCCCCGAGCCAGCGCCATCCTGCGCATGATCCGCAGCCTTTGGCAGCGGTCCCAGCTCCGGCGCCGTCACCCAGGCAACGACCTCCTTCATCCCGGGCCCCGGGGCTGCCGCCGGGCCCCCCGCAGCCCCGGCCCCCCGGAACCCCCCACTCCACCGGGCACCCCCCCCCCCCGACCCGCCCGGGCCCAGATGCGGCCCAGATGTGGCAATGGGCGAGGGGGGGAGGTGAGATTGGCAGCAGCTGCTCCAGCGATGCACAGGGGCGGGGGGGGGCGGGTTCAGGAATGGAGGGGCTGGGGGTGTCCCCCCGCATGGCGGGGACAGCCGGCACCCGCGGGCAGGAATGTCCCCGCGGCCACCCGCAGCTGCCGGGGGACAGCTGGCATCAACGGCCACCCCGCTGACCGCCGGAGAGGGGGGCCATGGTGCCATCCCCGGCACAGGGACACAGGCACAGGCATGGCCCCGACCCCACTCTCTGTCCCCCTGCCAGCAGCAAAGGGTCCCCAGAGGGTGGTACGGCCACCATGAGGCACACTGGCCCCTCGCTGGCTGCCCAGTGCCCCCAGTCTGCCCCCAGTGTCCCATGAGGCGGGGGAGGGGATACCAGGCCCTGGGGGGCAGTGAGGAGCCCCGTCATGTCTGTCACCCCGCGGGGACAGGGATGGGCAGCGGTGACGCCAGCGGAGAGCTGAGCCAGCACAGACAGGACGGGTCAGGGACCCCTCCTCACCCCACAGCCCCCCTGCCACCCCCAGACATGCCTCACCCTGGCACAGGGGCTCTGCCAGGAGCCTTTGCGGTGCGGGAGAGGGTCACAGGGAACCGCGGGGACCCCAAGGCCCACCCTACCCGCCGGATGCACCCCCCACCATCCTGCACCCCCGGGTGCTGCTCAGGACCTCCCTGCCCACCCATCATCAATCACACCCTGACCTGGGACCTCCACCCACCATCAGACATCCTCAAGTTCTGCTCAGGACCCCCATTCACCCTCCTGCACCCCCAAGCTCTGTCCACGATTCCCACCCAACCTCCTTCACCCCCTGGTTTGTGACGCCCACCCACCATCACAACCTCTTGGCGCTGCCCGGGACCCCCCCACCACCATCCTGTACCGCAAGGTCTGGCACCATCCCCACCCTCTCGTCCCCTCAAGCTCTGTCCGTGACCCCCACCCAACCAGCTGCACCCCCTGGCATTGCCCAGGCCCCTCACCCATCACCCTCTTCCCGCCAGTGGTCAGAACCACCCGGGGAGGGGGAGACGGACAGACGGACAGACGGGGGTGCGGCCGGACAGACAGAGCCGGGGATGGACAAGGGGGGGTGGACGGAGGGGCGCGAGCGCGGTTGGGGGGCGAGTGGGCAAGGATGGGGTGTCGGAGCCGGGGGGGCCGGGAGAGCCGGGAGGGGATGGGGGTGTCGGGATCGTGGGGATTCGGGGCGGGCGGGGCTGCCGGGGAGTGTCGGGGCGGGGGTCGGGAGGGGGCCGGTGCTGCTGAGGGGGTGACGAAGCCAAGGGATGCCGGGGGGATGTCGGGGCGGGGGTCATGCGGGGATGGGGGGGCCGGTGCCGGGATCGATCGGGGGGCGGTGCGCGGGGGGGGCGACAGGCTTCAAAGGATGCCGGGGGGATGTGGGCGCGGGGCTCGGGCGGGTGTGGGGGAGCGGGGGCGTTGGCAGGGCTTGGGTGGTGCGGAGCAGGGGCTGGGGGCCGAGGGATGCCGGGGGGATGTGGGCGCGGGGGTCGGGCGGAGAGGGCGCGGGGGTGTTGCCGGCGGCGCCCCCCGCCCCGCACACAAAGGCCGCTCTCACCGTGCGCTCCCGGCTCCGCCGCGCCCCGCGCCCGCCGCCCGCCCGCGGCCGCCAGCAGCAGCAGCACCGGCAGCGGCGGCAGCGGCGGCAGGAGGCGGCGGGGCCGCATGGTGGCTCCGCGCCGTTACCCCGCCATGCCCGGCCCGCCCGGCCCGTCCGCCCGCCCGCCGCGGGGACCGGGCTCCACCTGCCGGAGCCGCCGGGCACGGCCGCCCAGTGCCCACCCCCGGAGCGGCACCGCCCCGGCACCGGGACCACCCCCGGCACCGCCCCGAGACCCCCGGACCAACCCATGGCACCGCCCCAGACCTCCGGCACCGCCCCCTGCACTGCCCCAGGACCCGGGACCCATCCCCGGTACCGCAGCAGACGCCGGCACCTCTCCCCGGGACCTGGACCCGGACTCGGTACCCGGCATCCCGGGACTGATCCTAGTGTCGGCAGCGGCATCTCAGGCCCCACCTCCGACATCGGCACCGACCCCTGGAGCCACCTCTGACACTGCTCGAGCCCCGGCACTAATCCCGGTACCGATCCCGACCCGCTGTACGACCCCGAGACCAGGACCGGGACTCGGCACTGCAGGACTGTCTCCGGTACCGGCACCGGCAGCCTTGCACTGCCCCCGGTACCGCACAGGCCTCCCGAGACCCATTCCCGGCTCCACTCCGAGTCCCGGGACGGGGACAAGGAACCGGCACCGTCATCCCGCGACTGGCCCTGTACCGGCACTGGCATCCCAGGACCCACCCGCGGTACTTCGTTGAGCCTCAGCGTCGACCCCCGGTACCGCAGCGGCATTTCGGGACTGGCCCTTGGCACTGCCCCGATCCCCCGGTCCCACCCCTGGGACTGACTCCGGTACCGTGATCCACCCGCGGTACCAGTACCGGCCCCGGTACGGATGCCCCAGCAGTGCAGCAGCCCCCCGGCACCAACCTCCCCACTGCTCTCCCGAGGCACCCCACAAGGACACACGGGGGTCCCCAAAAGCGTCCCTGCCCCCTGCTGTGCCCTGTGCCCTGGCAGACCCCCGGTGCAGGTCCGGGGGGACACAACCGCACCCCCACGGGCAGCACCCGAGGGCAGAGCAGGGATTTATTGTCCGGGGGGAGCAGAGCGGGGCTGGGGTCCCGCGGGCCCGCGGGGGGCTGGGGAATGCGAGCTGGGTGGGGGTGGGGCACAGGGGGACCCCGCTAGTCCTGGACACTCCCCGGCTCCTGGGCCTGGCCGGGCTCCTGCGTGTCCCCCTCGGCTGGCGGCCGCGTCCTCTTGAAGAAACCCGTCTGGAAGAAGACACAGTGACAGACGGGGCCTGGGGACCCCCGCGGCACCAGCCCCGGGGATCCCACATTATCAGCCCCCCGGAGATGCCTGTGGCACCACCGCGGGGACCCCATGGCATCACTCCTGAGGGTCCCCCTGGCTCTGGGGACCGCACAGTGTCACCCGCCTGGGACCACCCAGTGTCACCCGTGCTGCTGTCCCCTGTCCTGTCCCACAGCCCCCACGCCCAGCACTATGTACCTCTGGTGCCAGTGAGGCTCCACAACCACGGTGGATGTCCCCAGTGTCCCCAGAGTCCCCCTGCGCCCACTCACCTTCCACATGAGGAGGATGAGAAGGGTGAGGAGCAGGAGCCCGGCCAGGACCCCCAGCACCACCCACCACACCGGCACAGGCCCCTCGCCCCCAGGGCTGGCGCGCACCACGCAGGTTTCAGTCTGCAGAGGGACAGGTGGGTGACACCGCTGCCACCACGGCCTGTCCCTGTGTCCCCACACCCACGCCAGCCCTACCTCAGCCTGGCCGGTGGGCAGGACCCGGGGCTGGACGCGATAGGGCATGGCCGAGGAGTTGAACCACGCTTGTGACTGGATGCGGAACTGCGTCAGGAGGTGCTCCCGCTAGGGACAGAAGGAGGGACACGCAGGGGACACACGGGAACCTGGCATCAGGGGTGCTGGCAGCTAACAGGGCACTCGTGACCTCACACATGGTATCCCCAGGGTGCTCTCTGGGGAGCACCGTGCAGGAGGGGACATTGCAGGGATGCCCTGAGGCCATAATGCCACCCCGTCCCCTTTGTCCCCAGGAGAGGACAGTACCTGCTGCAGGGTGTCCATCCAGAGCAGGGCGTGGACACTGACCAGCGCCCGCTGGTCCTTGCCCAGGCTGGGCACGTGGCAGGTGATGTCCACGCACGTGGCATTGTCACAGTCCTGAGGGTGGTGTCCAACACGGTGGGTGTTGGGGAGGCCCTCACCCCGGGGGACCTGTGCCCACCATGGGCTGCAGGTCCCCAGGGTCACCCAAGGGATGCGGCCCCACCCTGGCACCCGCAGCCCTGCCTCCATCACAGCCGGCAGGTCCCCAGGGTCACCCGCTCACCACACGGACGAGGTCCCCCAGCCCCTCGTCCCCCAGCCCGGCTCCCGGGGGCGGCTCCGCTTCCCGGCGCTCCCGCTGGTGAGTGCCGTTCCCGAGCGCTGCGGCCGTCGGACCGGAGCTCTCCAGCTGGAAGGGGACACAGAGGTGACACCTACCTCCCTGACATGTCCCAGCGCCCGCCGGCGGGCAGCAGTCCCGTAGTCCCTACCTGGGCGGGGTTGAGGGCGGGGTGGTGGGAGCAGTTCGTGCCCCCCTCGGTGCCCAGCTCCAGCAGGTAGAGCAGGACGTGGTTGCCCAGCAGATGGGGGATGGCGAGGCTCAGAGTGACAGCGCTGACGGTGCCGGGACCTTTGTTGTGGAGCTGCGGGAGCACGGTGGGTGATGCCCAGCACAGGGGATTACGCCGGGGAGGGGACAGAGGGGACATCCCCTGAACACCCGCGGGCATCACCTCATAGACGTGCTCCACCTTGATGCCGTGGTCCTCGAGCCGCCGGCTGCCCTCCACCCAGTGCCAGCTTGTGGGCAGCACCACGGTGGCAGGCAGGGAGTTGCTGGTGGGAGAGGGGGGGGTCAATGTCCCCCTTCGTCCCCCCATTATCCCCGCGTCCCCAGACCCTCACCCTCGCAGCTCCATCTCTGCCTCTGCCTCCACGGGCACTGTCACTGTCACCGACGCATTGCTGGGGCTGGGGCTGTTCTTGCTGTGGGGACACAGCGGGATGAGAGATGGACACTGAGTTTGGGGACATGCTGAGGACACTGAGTCTGAGGTGCCGGTGTCCCAGCAGTGGGTGGGGGATGGGGGGACAGCAGGGTGTCACCTCCGCAGCTGGAGGTGGAAGGTGATGGCATCCCCCATGTCCTCCAGCCCAGACACGCTCAGCTCCATGTCCACGGTGATCTGGGGGACAGCAGAGGAGAGGAGCAGGTGGGTGACCAGCCCCAGTGGGTGACAGGCCCAGCAGGGACTCCCCTGTCCCCTTACCCGGGCCCCTGCTTTCATGGGATTGCCCAACTCGCAGAGCACCACGTGGGTCCCGTTCTCCTTCTTGGGGTTGCAGCTCAACTTCTCCTGCCCCTGTGGGGTGGGGACATGGGGTGGGGACACGTCATGGACCCCACCAGGAACCAACCACACTGGGGACCGGCATGAGCTGAGGGCAGGGCTTGAGCCCCACACCCTGGTCACCCCTGAACACCCATCACCAGTGGGGACCCTATGGAGAGTGACAGACACCAAGGTGACAGCCACCAAGGGCAGGACAGGAACCCCCAACCCAGGATTCCTGGGCGCCCATCCCCACCAGGCAGCTCCGTGGGGGATGATGGGGATGAAGGACACAGTGTGAGCCCCCTGATTTGGGCCACCCCCTGTGCTGGGCACCCCAACACTCATCACCACCGAGCACCCCCAAAGAGGCAGGTGATGGCCACCAAGGGCAGGACGTGACCCCCCCACCCTGGTCACCGCTGTCACCCCCCACTCACACCCACCGGGATGGTGCTGCGGGCAGCCTGGTAGTGCGTGCCAGGGGGCAGCTGCACCCTCAGCTCGGCCTCGAAGGCGCCTTCACCCGCATTGGTGGCGTTGGCGCGCAGGGACAGCATGGCCTCCGCCCCGATCAGCAGGCGTTGGCTGGGGCTGGGGGACATGGGGACAGGGCTCAGCACCCCGCGGGGACACCGAGCACTCCCTCACCCCCCGGTGCTCACGTGTCGGCGGCCAGGTGGAGGTCGGGGACACAGAGGTTGTCATCGCCACAGTCCTCCAGGATGATGTGAGTCTGGGAGAGGGACAGGGAGGGAACAGGAGGACCGCCCCCATCCAGGGTGAGGTGTGGGAGGGGGAGTCATTGGGGACAGCAGGGGGCACGGGGGGAATCCCGGGAAGGGATTGGGCTGGTGGAGGGGCCAGAGGGGACATCCCAGAGGGGAGATTTGGGACAGTGCAGAGTAGAGAGGGGATATTGGGGATAGAGGGGAGGGAGGTGACATCTCCGAGAGGGAAGAATGGGGACAGCAGAGGGGACATCCAGGGGGACGATTGGGCACATACCCTGAGACATGCCAAGGAGGGAGCAGGGACAGCAGGGGTCATCCTGGGGAGGGACTGGAGAGGGCAGAGGGAGCAGAGGGGACATTCTCGGGGTTGGGAATGGGGACAGTGCTGGGTACAGAGGTGACATCCAGGGGAGGGATTGGGGAATGCAGGGTGAGCACAGAGAGCAGAACAGGACGGACATGCCAGGGAGTGGCAGGGACAGTGCGGGGGGGCACATTCCAGAGGGAATAAGGGACAGTGGGGGTGGGGGTAGGAGCCACATCCCAGTGGAAACTGGGGAGAGTGGGAGGGGGACAGAGAAAATGTCCCAGGGGGGTGCTGGTGACACTGGCACAAGCTAGGGACCCCGGAGCTGAGCTCAACCAGGCTGGGGGTACCCACATGTGCCCTAGTGGAGATAAGCCCACCCCGTGTCACCACGGTGATGTCCCCTCACAGCCATGTCCCCCCTACCTGTGCCTGCACCAGGGTGTCCCCGTAGAGCACCAACCCCGGGGCTTCTCTGGGCAGTGTCAGGACCACGCTCAGGGCCACCGGGCTCAGCTTGTCCTTGAACTCGGCCTCGTCCTGGGGACAGCCATGGGCACAGCACTCTGGAGGGCATCCCGTGCCCACCCCACCCCACGGTCTCCAGCCACCACTGTCTCCATCCCTGTTAGCCACCCTCCTGGGACCGGGAGACACTGTTATCCCCAATCCCTGTCCCCATCCTGGCTGGAGATGCCACATCCCCATTCCCGTCCCCTCCACAGACTGTCCCCGCCCTCTGCCGCGCTGTTCCTGTGCCCATACCCGCAGGTAGGCGGTCAGGTTGCTGCACACAGGGGGTGTCCCCGGTGCCACCACCAGCTCCTCTTGCCAGGACGATTGGTGTCCCTGCAGCAGCAGGACCCTCCGCGATGGCCGGGGCTTCAGCCGGTCCAGCTGCAGCTCAGCCTCCAGGTCTGGTGGGGAACGGGAGGGTGGCACAGGTGACACCCGCAGTGACACCCCGGTGGTGCCCCTGTGCCAGCGGTGCCCCCCCGGGTGACACTGGCACTCACGGATGCTCTGAGGGATGTGCTGGCCCGTCACGCTGACACAAAACACCACGTGGAAGCTGCGGGGGGACACCACCAACAGGTGCTCAGGGACCTGTGCTGTGCCCACGGTAATGTCCCCATAGTGTCCCCACGGCAGTGTCCCCATGGCAGTGTCCCCTCACCAGCTGACACGGACGCTGGAGTCGGGCAGGACACAGTCCAGGATCTCAGGGTTCAGCCCATCGGGGACACTCAGCTGGGTCCGGGCCACCACCACGGGTAGTCCCCTGGGGCACAGGGACATTGCTGAGGTTACCAGGGGATCCAACAGGGCGCCCCGGGCCACCGCAGGGACGGGCACTCACAGGTACACGGCCACCTGGGCCGCCCCGTAAGCCCCCACGAGCAGATCTGCAGGGACAAGCAGAGGGTCGGTGCCGGGGTGGTGACACCGGGGTGGCAGGGCGGGGGCAGGGAGATGTTGTGCCAGGGCTGTACCCGCGTAGCCGTTGCCGTCCAGGTCGGTGGCACCACGCAGCGCGAAGCCGAAGGCGGCGGGGCCGGGGAAGGGGCTGTTGAGGAGCTGGGTGGGCACCGACGCCAGCCCCTCGCTCTGCCCGCGGAAGATGAAGACCTGCCCGCTGCCACCGTCACCGCCCTGCGGGGCGCCCACGGCCACGTCTGGGGACAGAAGGGACGTGAACACCCACCCGCGCTCTTCTGCCTCAGTTTCCCCAAGGCGCGGCACCGGGGGTGGGGGGGTGGCACATCCTCCTCCCCGCCCCGCCGCGCTGTTACCGCCGAAGCCGTCCTTGTCCAGGTCCCCGAGGCTGGCGATGGCGGCGGCGAAGCGGCCGTAGGGGTGTGTGCCCGTCAGGGTCTGGGGGGGGCCGGCGAGGGGCTGCTGTCCCCGCCCCAGGTAGAGGTAGAGGCGCCCCAGCTCGCTGCGCTGTCCGTCGGAGCGCCGGGCCATGTACAGGGGGGCACCCACCAGCAGGTCGTCCCGCCTGTGCCCGGCGCGGGGTCGGGGTCAGGGTCCGCAGGTTTGGGGGCTGGGGGCACCCAGCGGTGTGCCAGGCATGGGGCAGCACCCCTGGGTGTCGCCATGGAGGAGGGGGGGACGACTGTCCCTGCTCTCACCCGTCCCCATCGACATCGGCCACTGCCACCGTGTGCCCGAAGTACGAAGCCACCTGGAAAGGGTCCGGGTAGAGGGTGGCACCGGGACGTGCCAGGGGCACAGTGGGCGGGGAGGCTGGGGGAGCAGGGGAGTGCTGGGGGGATGGGGTGCTGTGGGATGGGGGCAGGAGCGCTGTGGAGCAGCGGGGTGCTGGGGTGTCACAGGGCAGGGTACCTGCTCGCTGGCGATGCCCCGCAGCCAGCGCAGGGTGTCCCCCGCAGTGAAGATCTCCACCTGCCCAGGGCAGTGTCAGACGCCAGGCCCAGCCCGGGGTGACACATGGTGGTGTCCCCTGGTGTCCCCTCAGCCATGAACCGGGCACTCCACAGCACTCACCTCACCCCTCGTGTTGCTCTTGTTGGGGACCCCCACCACATACTCTGTGAGGGATGAGAGCCCTGAGTGCCCCACTGGGACACTGAGGGGGGCACGGGGATAGGGGATACCCCCGGCATTGGGGTGGGCACAGGGATACCCCTGGTGTGACACGGGGGCATGGGGGCACAGAGATGGACGGGACCCCTGTCCTGGCACAGCCTGTCCAGCCCCGTCGGGAAGGGAAGCAAGGTCACTCTGGAGTCTCGGGGTGCCCCAGGCCCATCAACCCCTGTTCCCTGCACCCCTCAGCCCTACCTTTGGTTTTGGGGTTGCCATCAAACTCGCCCACAGCCACCGAGTATCCTGCAGGGAGATGGGCACTGGGGACTCTGGGGTATCCCAGCAGGAGCTGGCAGTGGGGCAGGGTGCCCGTGCCCGCTGCTCACCCCGGTACCCGTCCTCGTAGTCCCCGGACACCGGCTCCGTGGGGCGCCCGGGGCTCCCCAGCCACAGCAGGGACGTGCCGAGGAAGCGCCTGAGGATCTTGTCCAGCTCCACCGAGTACACGAGCCCTGCGGCACAGCGCAGCGGGGAACACCAGCACTGACAGGGCACCCGCTGCCACACGCCACACTGCGGGTGGCACTTATGGGGTACCCCACCCGGGGTGCCCTCCTCCCGCCGTGCCCACTCCGGGAGCACCAGCCGGGGTGGCAACGCCGGCAGGAAGGACTCACCTGTGAAGTAGTACCCGCCGGGGGCACCCAGCACCAGCGTCCCATCCTGCGGGAGAAGCTGGCTCAGCACCACCCCGGGGCACCCTGGCATCCCCCCAAAGCATCCTCACCCAAGTATCCCCCACCCCAGTATTCCCCATCCCGGCACCCCCACCCCAGCAACCACCCCACTCCTAGGACTTCTCCTCCCGGAATTGCCACTGCAGCATCCCCCGTCTCAGCATCTCTATCCCAACATCCCCTGCCGTGACACCCAGGTACCATCCTGGCCACACCCTCTGCATCTCTATCAGCCCCCCATGGGCATCCCGGGGAGCACCCCGGCGGCGCCGCCCCCCGATCCCCCCAAAGGCGCCCGAGTCCCTCGAGTCCCCCGAGCCCCTCAAGTCCCCTCTCACCGGGGTGACAGCGGCGCTGAAGCCGATCTCGCAGTAGCGCTTGTCGTGCACTGAGGGCACAGGGCAGGGTCAGACGGACGCGGGGTTGGGAGCCCCCCCCGCTCCCCGCTCGCCCCTCACCGTAGTTCATCAGGCGGTGCGTGCTGGCCATGGTCTGGTCGCGGCAGGGCGAGTACCACACCGCGCGCCGCTGCCTCGGGCTCCGCACGAAGCAGGTGCCCGTGGGGGTGCGGAACGCCTCGTGCTGCCCCTCCAAAGCGTTCCAGTGCTGCAGCGGGGCACAGACCTGGGCACGGCGATGGGACAGGCTGGGAGCCCACCCCGCCAACACCCAAGGCTGCCCACATCCCCCGCGGATGCACCCACCACCAGTTTGTCGTCCCAGCTGGTGACGGACGCTCCCAGCCACTGGTGCGACTTGTAGGTGTGGAACTCCAAGGTGCCCTGGCTCTCGCTCTCGTCCCCTGGGGGAGCGGGAGAGGGGGAATGTGCAGAGCTGGCACCCCCTGCGCCCGCTCCCCGCCCCGCGGCGCCCACTCACCCGCAGTGTCGATGGGCAGGGGCTGGCAGGGGCTCTTGTCGGGGGGCCAGGAGCAGAGGAAGACGGCGCCGGGCTGAGCCACGCCGGGCTGGGAGGTGTTGGCACGGGGGGCCCCCACCGCCACGCTGGGCCTGGGGGGCAGAGCGGGTGTCACGGTCGGTGGGCGTGTGCTGTGCCCGACCCCGACACCCCGGTGCCTCCCTACCTTCCCTCGCTCATGTGGAAATCCAGGGCGAAACCGAAATAGCTGCCGGGGGGTCCCTCGTAGATGGTGGGGGGCTCCTGGAGAAGCCCCAGCGTGGAGGGCAGGCGCAGTCCCCCGAGGAGCAGCAGCACCCGCAGCAGCTCCATCGTCACCCCAAAATGTGGCCACAGCCCCCGTCCCTGGGCGACCCTGGCTTATCTCGGGGGACGCAGCTGGGGCCGGGCCTAGCAGGAATGGGGAACACAGGAAGGGCCCCCCCGGCCGCATATCCGCTCCTGCAGGGAGCCAGAGAGGTGCGGGGGAGACGGATGTGGCCGGAGCAGGGCGGGGGACGGGAGGTGGCAGTGCCACCGGGAGACACGGTGACAGGGTGGGGGGACACGACCACAGCAGCCTGAGCCTATCGCCCGCCGGGGCCGCACCCAGCCCGCCGCAGGGTGCCAGTCCCGGGGTGGCTATTTCGGGATGTGCATCTTGGGGTGGCTATTTCGGGGTGCAGGCAGTCCCTACCAGCGGAAATGTGGCGAGAGGGGGAGGCCAGCAGCGCAAAGGGCCCCTCCATCGCCCCCGATATCCCCTCCGCAGCCGGATGGAGCTGACAGCACCGAGCCCGCCCGCACTGGGCATCACCCCCACAGTGTCCCCTTCCCCAGGGCAGGGACACCCCAGAACCCTGCCAGGGCAGAGGCAGCAGCAGCGCTGTGCAGGGCAATGGCTCTGGCAAGGGACCGGGGGCAGGATGGGGACAGCCCACAGCCAAATGAGCAAGGTGTGTCCTTGTCCCTGTCCCCGTGGGAGAGCCAGTGTCCGCAGCCAGGCCTGTGGCAGCCGCGGGGCTCAGCCCTGCCCGGACAGCGGCGCCAGCCCCTGAACCCCCCCTGCAGAACTAATTTAAACTCTACTAATTAAGGGCTCTCAGGCAGCCAGAGGAGATCTCGGGGGGCTCCTCGTGCCAACCCAGCGCCAGTGGCCGGGAGAGGACGCGGAGCACCTCCCTGGGAGCCAGCCCGTGTGAAACGGGGCCTTTCTCCTCCTCTCTGTCTCTGAAGCTGCAGGTCGGAAGCAGGACAGGGGACTCGCGGGGTTTTGAGGGACAGGGGATCCCCACAGAGTCAAACGGCACCTTGGCCCCTGACAGGGGACACCGTCCCCGGAGCAGGGTCTGCTCCAGCCCTGCGGAGCAGCTGCTGTTGGAAGAGAGCGGGATTTGCCCAAAGCCGTGGCAGAGCTCCGAGGGGTGGGAAGGGTTTAGCTGAGCCCGGAGCCGTGGCCCGGGAGAGGAGGACACCGGACCCAGGGGCAGCTGCTCCACCTCGGGAGGTCTCATCCCCAGCTTGCAGCAGCATCTGAACCCAGCTGGAGCCCACACCAGACCCCCCGAGGGCAATTATAATCCTGTCTTCTGTCCAATTACTTAATTTCCTGTTTCTTCCAGCACTACTGCACCATCCTTCATCAGCCACCTCCTCCCAGGGCCACCGCCAGGGAAGGGCAGGTAGCACCCTGGACCCCGAGCCTGCTGGCATGAAGGGGGTGGATTTTTTTCCTTTAATCAAACCAGGGCTTTGGTTAGGAAAAGAGAAACTGGTGCTCTACACAGTAGCTCCCCACCGCCACACAGCATCACGTTTCTTTTCCACAAATCATTGGTTTATTAGAAAGGTTTTTTTCCCTCATTTTACAGCATATATATATATTTATATATATATCTTATGTGACAACGTTAAATACAGTCTGTTTATGCTTGTTAAGTAATGACAGGTTAATTATTTTAGCGCTATCCTGAAGTCCAAAAACAATCCCTGCCCACAGTGTGATGGGGCCAGGGCACGGATGGGCCCTAAGAAGCTCAGCTCTGACAGTAACACTGAATTGTGCAGTATTTACAGGAAATTGAGTCCCTTTTTTGTGACTGCTGTCACTCTGACCTGCTCCAATTTCTCGTTTACACCATGAGGGAGCTCAGGAGGTTTTGATCCTTTGACTCTGCCTGGCCTCGTGCTGCACTCCAGGAGGGGACAGGGAAGAGGACAAGGAATGGGACAGGAAAGGGACAGGGATGTCACACATCCCCACACTGCTCTGAAATCCCTCCCTCCAGCAGTGGTGGCCCAAGGGCTGTGACACCTGCAGTGCCCTGTGAGTGGGGACAGCAGCAGCTCATGCCCTGCGCTGGGGTGGGGAAGCTCCCACAGGCAGTGTCACCTGAGCTGGGTGATGCTGGGAGAACTGGGAAATCCCAGTTTGGACTAAGTTGGGGTAACCCTCTGTGTGGGATGGAACAGTCCCAAGGCTCCTCCTGCACCAGCAGAGTCTGCACATCACTGCTTCCAAAGAGGGGAAAAAAGGAAAGGAAAAAAAAGGGCTCTCTAGTCTCTGGGAGCACCCTGAATTCCTGCTGCTCCCCAGGCTGCTCCAGTGCCCATTCCTATGGCAGGAAGGAACGCAGCACTACCTGCCAGAGTCACTGCTACCCCCACACCCCTCACCTTGCCCAAGTCTCACCTGTTGATTTTTTTTTCTTCTGCAAAATTCTAAATGAAGATTTTTTGTTTGTTTTTACATTTTATACTACATAAAAACTTCAAAAATACATGAGCTTGATAAAATATACATGCTTAGCTGTTCTGCATCTAGCTGAAACTATAAATTGAACCTTTACAAGTGTCTTGGGTCACCTACAGCAAACATATTTACACAGAAGCCACCAGAACAAGTACCACTAAGAACTGGCTGTAAAAAATATTATTGCGATATACTACAAATGTAACCTTTGATAGGAGCTACAAAAAGCAGCATCTTTGTTTACAGAGTTCAGTGCAATTCTTTACATTAAAAAAAAATCCTATAAATTAATAAGAAAACCATCAGTGTTACAGAGGAAAGAACACGTTTTACATCCAGGTCGCGCTCCTCCATCCTCTGTATTGCTTCAATTCCTAACAGGATTTTCCTTCCTTCTCTCTCCCATCCCAGTGCCTCTTTCCCAACCCCACAGAAGATGGAATTCAGAGTGATTTTTTCCCCCCTTTCAGGAGAAGAGTGGTCAAAGCCCAGACTGGAATCCCAACCCCTCACCCAAGAAGCTCTCTCCAGTCTGGGATATCCAGGCATGGTCCTGGCGCAGGAGAACATGGATGCGGGATGGAGGAGGACAGGAGTTCTGGGCACACACACAGAGCTCCTCCTCCTCTTTACACTAAGACCTTACTTCCATTTTTGCTGCTCACACCAAGAAAAACCCACGTCTGCAGAGACAGGGGCCAAGGAACCTCCTGCAATGCTTGAAAAGTGAGGCCTCCAGCCCCTCTGCAGCTGACAGCTCCAATGTTCCATTGCCAATTACAAGCCGGATTCAATCATGCTATTTTAATTAGATGACCTCATTAAAAGGATTTTTAGAGATCCTACTCGTGTGTATGAAACCTCATTTATCATATACAAGGTGGCAGAAGGAAGATGACCAAGTGTAAGAATCCAGGGGGAAAAAAAGCCTTTCCAAGTGTCTCGCTGTTCTAAAGGTGAAATGGTTCTTCTGGAGCGGCACGGCTGCGTGCACGGAGGATCGGAGCGAGACATCCCTGGGATACAGCCAACTGCCAGTCCTCGAGCCCCCGGCTTCTTTGGCTGCTCAAGAGTGAAAGGAAATGCTCAGGCCTCACCTGCCCGCTGGCTTGACTCCAACCCCTTCCCAAAACGCCAAATATTCTCCTTCCTCCGAGGTTCCTTCATTTTGTCCTTCATGTGCCGTGGCTGGGTGGATGCTGCAAGTCCTGTCCTGAGAAAATGGGGTGCAGCAGGGGGTGGAGGTGCAGGGCCGTGGCAGCAGCAGCAGCTGCTGGCCTCGGAGCCAGGAGGGTCGGGTAGAGAGCGTGAGGGACAGGGTGGAAGGTGAAGGGGCCCGGGTGGATAGCAGACGCCGGAATTATGTGGATGGGGTGGCTGGCCAGGAACGTGGCGGGGTGTCCCGGAATAATTGAGTGGGTCAGGTGGGACAAAGAAATGGGTGTCAGGTGTGGCTGGGGGATGTGGTGGACCTGAGCGAGGGGCTGTGGGTGCGGGTGGGGGTGGATGCCGATGGCGGCGGCGGCGGCAGCGGCGTGGTGCTGCAGGATGGCGTGCTGCACCGTTGTGATGGACGTGGCCGACGCCGCGGCCGGCTGCTGGATGTGGATGGGCTGGAGCGCGGGCGCGGCCGGCGCCAGGGCAGCTGAGGCAGGGAAGGCCTTCACTTGCTTGGCCAGCAGCTGCTGCTGGATGTGCTGCTGGGCGGCCTGCTGCAGCTTGCTGTACTTCTCCATCTCCTCGGGCGTGAAGGTGATGGGCTGGCTCTCCAGCGGGGCTAGAGAGGAATCTTCTCCCCCTTCCCGATCTCCTTCCATGCTCGGCTCCCCGCTCTGAGGCACGTAGCCAGGAAAGTGCTCAACATCTGGAACTAAGGGCATCATACTGGTTTCCACTGGGACTGGCTGGTTGCCCCTGTCCATAGGCTCCAGCCCATCACCATCGCTCGGATCCGAGAGAAAGTTGTGTGGCATGACCAGATCTCCAGAGCCAAAGCACTCAGGGAGCGCTGGCGCATCCAGGGGAAGGGACGGCATCTCCACAGAAGCTTCGTCACGTTTCTGCTCATCCAGAGGTTTGTCCTGAACTACCATCACCACATCTTCCAGGAGAGACTGGCCGGCCAGCTGACCCTCCTCCATGCCTTGGGAACCATCCTCAGCATCTGACAGCTCCTGCTCCTCGCCCCTCTCCAAGCCAGACTCCTCGTATCTTTTGGAGTTTGGTTTCCGAATAGTTGGCAACTTCCCAATTAAGGGCAGAACCGGTTTGTTGCCTAAGGAAGGAGGCAGTTTGGGGCCAAAGTACCCCTGGGGAGGATCTTTGAGCTTTATGCCCACTTTGTTTGCCCCTGACAGCATCTCGTCAGTGACGCAGGGCTTCTTCTCAACCTTCCTGGACTGCACCTTTTCCAAGAGCAGCTTTGCGGTGACAGAGTTCCTCTCCTCAGGACTGCAGTCCCCTTCCGAGGCCCGCCCCATGCCAGAGCTGCTGCTGTTCTGGGACAGGGAGCTAGATCCTTTTAGATCCTCTCCTTTGCCATCCTCCTTCTTCAGCAGCGATCCTTCACCTCGGCCTGTCCGGAAGTAGTGAGGAGACTGGGAGCGATAGATCTTGGACCTAATGAAGTCCCTTCTGCCAGACCTTCGCTCCTCGGGGCTCTCGTGGCCCCGCGAGCCCTTCCGTGACAGGGACCTCTGCGAGTGGCTGCGGGTGCTGCGGCTGCGGTCCCGGCTGTAGCTGCGGCTACGCTTCCAGCTGCGGCCTGTCATGCTACGGCTCCTCCTCTTGCTCCGACTGCGGCTGCAGCTGCTGCTGCGGCTCCTGCCCCGGCTCCTCGATCTCGACCTGCCTCGAGGGTGGGTTCGGCTCCTGCTCCGACTCCTGGACCTGCTCCTGCTTGAGCTGTAGTCATCTTCCGATGAGGAGTATTTGCGCCGCTTTGAGCGGTGGTTTGAGCTGTTGTAGTCGGAGTCATCCTCCGAGTCCTGGGAGCGCTTGGAGTGGCAGCGGGAGCGGTCGCTGTAGTCGCTGTAGCTGTCGTCCGAGTAGCTCCTGTGGCGGCTGTAGCGGCTGTGCTCCGAGGACGCGTCCGAGCTGGTGGAGTAGGACCTGTGTGAGGAGTGCCTGCGGCCCGAGCGGGAGCGGCTGCGGGAGTGCTCGCTGCCCGAGTCGTAGTCATCGCTGTACTGCGACGGGGACTTCTGGCGGCAGTGCTTGCCAGGGGAGCCCTCGTCACTGTCATCGTCGCCGCTGCTCTGCTGGCTCCGGCAGCTGCTCCGGGCCTGGGACTGAGCCGGGCAGCGCCTCCTCACACCAGGCACCTGTTGCAGCTCAGCCTTGTGTCTTTTGCTGCCGTGCTCTTGGCAGGAGTTACCCCCGTCTTCTTTTTTACTGCTGCTTCCCTCCTCAGCAGACAGGGATTTCCTCTGGGATTCTTGGGAGCATCGCTTTTTCTTCTGGAAATGGCTGCAGTCTTCAGACAGTTCAGGTTTCAGTGCCCGATCTGACTCTGTCGAAAGGGAGGATTTACCTTTTTTGTGCCTGTGCCTTTTCCGTTTCTTGGGTTTCTCTTCCCCCAGCTCAGCTTTCCGGGCCTTCTCCTCAGCTTCCTCCTTGTGTTTGCGTTTGTGTCTGCTGGACTTTTTGTGCTTCTTTTTCTTTTTGTGTTTATGGGACCTTCCAGATTTACTCTTACCCGTTATACTCTTACTGCTGTCCTCCCCCTCTCCCTTACCGACGCTTCCCAGACCAGACTCCTGCTTGCTCTGGGATTTGTTTTCCATTTTCTGAGCAGAACTGTTTCCTACACTTTCAGCCTCCTTGGCTTTGCTCACCTCACCAGGTTCTGTGCTCTGAGTGTTGTCTTTACAAAGCCCCCCTGGATCCTTGGATTTCTCTGTCCCTTTCCCTTTTGCATCCTTGTTACGGGAGAGCTTGAAGTCGAAGTACAGGGGGTTGCAGCTGTAGGACACAGAGGGCTCAGCTTTGGTGAAGATGAGCAGCTCTGAAGGCCACTGCAGTGTCGTGCTCTCATCCTTACTCAGAACTGGGAAAAAAGGTCCCGTGGGGTGCTTTGGTCCCTCAGAGCCATCTCTGCAGCCTGAGGCAGGAGGAGGAGCTTCTTTAGCAGTGTCTGGCTCAGGGGGATTGCTCTCTGGAAGGTGCTTGCTCTCCTGTGTATTTTCATTCTCTGGGATGTCTTTTCGTTCTGTTTTGCCCTGCTGAGCTGCAGTTTCTGTAGTACTCTGCTCCTTCTGCTGTCCTGTGCTCTCAGCAGCCTTTTCCTTGCTGGGTTTGGGGGAACTCCCCTTTTTCCCTTCGTGCGCGTTTTTTTTGTTCACATTTTCAGCTTCTGTTTGCTCAGTAGCCTTCATGAAAAGCAGGAATTGAAAGTTGGGCTTTACTTTACAGTGGGCCGGGGGGATGTAGTGGTAATATTCTGGTTCCACGGCTGTTGGTCCATCTTCTCGCCTCATCTTCTTCAGTTTGGATAAGGTGCTGGCCAGAGCCCCACTGTCCTTGTCGTGCTGGTCATCATCCTCCGCCTTGCCATCAGAATTATTGGTGCCTTCACCCTCCCCAGACTTCTGCAGGCTGCCAGCCTCCGAGGATCCCCTCTCATCACCTTTTGCCCCATCTGCAGAACTGGACTCGTCCACGTGGTCCTTGAAAACGGAAGCAATGGTCTCCAGCTTCACTGGGGTCTTCTTGGCAAAGGAAAAGGACACCCCGATCTTCTGTAGAGGAGTTCCCAGAGAGCTCTTAATGCCAAAGCTGATGGCCTGTGACCCCTGGGCAGACGTCTGGCCTGGCATCACAGTGCCTTGTCCAGTGTTCAGGAAGCCTCTGTCCGTGCTCATCTCTGTGGCCTGGCCGGAGCTCGTCTGGACGAAGAAGCCGCTGTTGGCTGCGGAATCATCGTCGTCTCCACCTTCCTCGTCCACAGCCACCGTGGTGGTCCTGAACATGGGCCCACTTCCAGGAGCACTGCAACAGGGGAGAGAGAAAACACAGCTTACTGGTGTCCCTGTCCCTCTCCAGGAGGATTCATCCCTCAGTGGAGACAATCTTACACAGCTCAAGTGCTCCTGCTCCCAGACACATGCATTAAAATATAATTATACAGCCACTCAAAGTTTTTCATAATATTAAATAACTGAAGAAAATGTATTGCTGGTTAAAGCAATTTGGGGATGCTCTGCATGATCAGTTTAGTGAACTCACTCCTACCAAAACCACAGCATGAGCCCCAACACCAGTGTGAAGCTTTGCCTTCAAAGCCTGTGCAGTATCCCAGAACAGGAGTGCCAGCCCAGCCCAGGGGTGCAGCCCCCAGGCTCCAGGGGTGCTGGGGACCACCCAGACTCACCACTCAGGCTGCCTCCTCTGCTCAGCCAGCTCGTGCAGGCGCCGCAGGGCTTTCTCCTGCTTCCTCTCATCTTTCCGGGATCTCGACGAGACATTGCGAGCAAATTCCCTCTGCTTGAGATCTTTCAACCTCTGAGGCAAAAGAAAGCAGGGACGGATCAGATCAAAGCTGTTTGTGGTTTGTCCAAGAGCAGCTCTTTGCTGTAGCACTGGAAATAGCGGTGTCAAGCCCCTCCCCAGGGACATTTATTGAGCCAGGATGGAGCAATAGCATCTTAGCTCAACAAACTCCACGGAGCACACTGCCATCCTCCCAGCAGCTGAAGGAGAAGACAATTGGTGGTCACTTTTAGCTGTGACTTCAAGTTCCGTGTACACCCCTTTCCAATCACACTACTGGTTTTCTTTAGCATGGACAACAAAGCTGATTTTCTAGCAACAAGCAAATTCTGGAAGGAAAATGGGAAAAGAAGGATTGTTTACTTTGCTGCTCTTGCAGCGTGCAGATGTACTTGACAAACAGTGCATGACACGAGTCAAAAGCATGGGCCAAAGGACAGGAGGGATTAGCTGGTGCCAGAGCTACCCAGGAATGACATTTGACAAAAGCAATGTACCATTACATTGGAGAAGGAGCCAAAAATCCCATGCAAATGATTTCATAAGCAAATCCAGAGTACAACATACACCACAACCAGCTACTTGATTTCCTGACAGTAGTTCTGAGAGGGTCAAGAAATAAACTGCTCTAAAGGCAAGAGGGTCTCTTGGGGTTGAATATTTGGTGGGGGCAGAAGCACCAAGTTCCCCAGAAATCTTATAATGAGGGAGCAAACCCAATCCCAAGGAATTTCAAACATCCTAATATACTGAGGAAGTCTAAGTAGCCAATTCTAATAGAAAATAAACATCCAAGACTTCAGAACATTTTGGAAAGTCCTTGTCTCAGAGTACTAGGAGAAGAGGCTGCTGGTTTTTCTTGGAATATATGCAGATATTCACAACATTTTTTTAGAGTGCTCTACAGAAGTTTAAGTAACAGAAAGCAACAAAGACAGACCTCTACCATCCTAAAGGGACTCATTGTTCTTTTTTAGTGCACAATTCAAAACCCTTTCAAAGGGCCCAGTTCCAGAATGCATCCTGTACTCAGCTTTTGGAAATAAGTTTCATGTTTTTCAGGCATTTCATGCAGGGCCTGGGAGACTAACGGGACTCAGAGCAGGAGTCACTTTGGAACAATTCTTGTACAGGATGTACAAATCACTTGTGAATTCTAAATACTTCTGGCTGCCTGACTCTGCCTCTTTCCTGGAGCAGAGTCAGACTGCCACACACAGAAAGAGTGGATCTGGAAACCAACCCAAAGCTCAAATTAGAAGAATTAAGCTGGCCCAATGTAAAGAGAACATTGCTTTGTGAAAAAGGGACAAGACAGAGGATTCTCTTACCTAATTGTATTTACTAAATGTGGTTGATTATTACCAAAATCAGAGGGGAGGACACACAAAAAAAGATACAACTACAGACACCAGTAGAAAGAAACTCACTCTTGTGATCTGGACTTCCAAATTAGAAGGGTTTGCTTTCAATACATCAGCTGAAAACGTCACATCACAAAGAAAAAAAGAAAGTAAAAATATAACAGGAGTGGAAGAGAGAAAAAAAAATAAAAACAAAACCAAGCAAGCATTACTAGAGAGCTGTGGGGGAGTGTGCCAGCTAGTCTACGGAGCAGGAGCGGAGCCACGCCACGGGAGCGAGCTGGGGTCTGGAGCAGGGGACACAATGGACACGCACGGACACAGCCATGATCCCACCTGGAACAGCAGAGCTACTTTCACCAGGACAAGTAAAGGGCTCAAGGGTTTCGTGGTGTATGTTAAATGTTGAGGAGTAAATTTTTTTCCAAGAGGAAGGGGAAAAAAAAAATAGATGGACTGACGAATGCTATCAGCTTTTTCATGCTGATTTTGAAAGTGAGTCTGAAATGCCCTGGGAAGTTACAGCCACCAACAGCTGACAAAACTGTTTAATGGGGGCTGATGCCAAGTCTCGAGATCACTCACCCATTTGGAAAAAAGTATGACCCAGCTATTTACACCAGACATGAACTGTGACCTTTTCCTCTCAAGAGGAAGGTGCAATGGTGCACTCAGAGCCTGCTGTGCCCCCAGGCATGGTCCTGACCATCCCCCAGGACACAAACTGAGCTCAGAGCTGTTTGGAACATGCAGCTGCCCCCAGGCTCTCCTGCCTCCATTACATGGCAATTTGAATGCAGACAGAATTAAATGCCCATTATTAAATGCTGACCTTTCTGTGTCTCTGCTCCCTCAAACCTCCCACTCTCAACACTTCAAATTTAGAGGTGTGAAGCAAATTAACTACCCCAAAGCACTGTAATCCAGAATATGCACCACAGCAACTCCTATGTGCACCCAAACCTGGGCCTCTTAGGCTGACAAACCACTGGCTCTCATGTCAAGACTGCTGAGAATTTGGTACTTCCAAAATTGGGGAAGAGTTGGTCTGGTTTTCAAAGGACCAAGAGATCTCAAGGCTGAGTTTCTTTTTGTCACACAGGAGTCAGGAGGAAAAAGAGTCTTGCTGGGGAAGTACAGGATAGAAAAGCTCACAAATGCACCATGCCAGCTCCTTGGAAATGCAAAATACTGAACAGAACATAGCTCAGCTTCTTAGACTGACCTTAACCAACAGACCTATCAGAAATGACCCCCAGGTGCAAGAGTCCTGGCTGGACTGCATTACCTTCCCTAAATGCATCCTGGGGGAGGGAAAAGGGGGGAAAAAGGAGCCCATATTGCTCATCTGTAAGAACAACCTGCTGCAGGAATGAAAAATACCCAGAACTATACAAAATAATCTGTAACTCTCCCCTCACTGTTTCAAATATGTCACTGAATCCAGTGATTCATCCCCTCAGAGTGGATAACCAGTTCACTACAGCCATGCCCACCCTGCTCCCCAGTCCTGACTGGGAAGGAGCAATCCAAAGAGAATTTCATTGGCTGAAGGGAGCATGTGGAGCACTGAAATGCTGCTCACACATTTCCAGGTCTCAGCCTGGCCAGGAAATCATTTGAACTAAACAGGTATTTAAGCTCAGCTTACACTAAAGAAATTTCCATCTAATCCTGAGAAGAGTGTTAATTCTAATCCCCCAAAAACCTCTAAATGACTTTTGGGACCACACTATATGTGTGGGTGTGAGTGAGGATGGAGGTGCATGGAACTGCCCCTTCCCCAGCATCATGGAGAAATTCTAATAAAGCCTTAACACAGCCACTCAACCATCCTCAGGGAACTTCTCCCCTCCGCAAGGAGTCCTACTTTTGGGGTGAATCCTCCCTTTTAAAGTATTCCCATTGTGCTGAGCAAGACAATGATTTTTTCAACAGGATTAGAGCCACCAAACCTGCATTAAATCAAACACATGCTTCATGCTATTACAAGATTTCAAAATTAAGGGGCATTTTTTTTCTCCCTGGGCAGTGTGTTTTCTGAGGAAGCAGCAGTTTATCGAAGCAGCAAGATCCTTTCAAACTGCAGGATCATGGGGACCATAAAGCCAAGGAATATTCTGCTGGTTTATTACTTCAGCTGTCAGAAGGACTACACTGCAGTGACCAGCAGTGACACAAATCACCAGCACTTACATAAAATTTCTCCAGATTTCCACATGCTGTAGGCAGTAGTTCACTACCTCCAGCCTTCCTGGGGTCTATTAGTAGTTGCCACCCCCCTCAGCTTTGGAACAAAGAATTGTATTTTAAGTTTCCAGCCTTGTTTCTAACAAAATTCCAAACTCGTCTCTGCATTTCCACAGGAGTGCAAATTGAGTTCCTAAAGAGCGAGTTTGGTATCAAATCTGCAGCTGCCTCTGGACTGCAGCACAGAGAGGCCACAGTGCTGGATTATCTCCCAATCCCTGCATGGCTCAGGCAGGGCCAAACTGGCAAACACTGCCAGCACCTTCCAATTCTCACAAATCAGCTTAAACCAGCTGCACCAAGGCACTGCTGAAAGGCTCCTGAGAGCCCATCCCAGGCACAGCAAAGGAGGGAAATCCAGGGGAGCAAGCAGGAGTCAGGAACTGTTGCAACAGGAAAATCACTAGTTCATCACAGAACGTCCTAAGAAGGAATGATCCCAAGGATCATCCAGTCCCACCCCTGGCCCTGCAGACACCCCAACAATCCCACCCCGTGCACCCCACCCCTGGGAGCACTGTCCAAGCACTCGTGGAACTCTGGCAGCCTCAGGGCCATGAAAAAACTCAGCACAGCCCAGATTTTGCTAATGAGATGGTACCAGGTAAGCCTTCCCCAGTACCCAGCTGGGGTGCACAGCTTTACAGGCTCAGGACCAGCAGTAGATAGATTTTCTCTGTTTAAGCTGACAAAGCCACACAGCATCATTGAACTGAGGCCCACTGAGAGACTTTCTCTGCCTAAAAGTGCAGAGCAGAAAGAGCCCCTGTTATTCTCACAAGACAAAAGCATTGTCACACTGTCACCAGACCTGAAGATGTGAGACTTTCATGCCAAGCCTCATATTGAGATGGGTCAAAGCAGATCCACCTCTGGGGCTCAAGGCAGGAGGCAGCACCCATGACATCAGGGCCCCCTCCTCCCTTGCCATTGTTCTCATGTCTCTCTGCCAATCCACATAAAATAAAATAATAATAATGTGCTTTTCATTCTGTGCCAGCAGATTTCTTGCTTTCTGAACTTTTGATGTCTGCTTGACTCTTTGCCCCAAAAGCTTTTGGGAGAGAACGATACCATGAAACACAAGCTCAAAGGATGGCAACCTTGATCATTTTACTGAAGCGAGAACACAAGCCTGGTTTATCTTTGGTCATCAACATTCTTTGCATGCTTATAAATGAAGTGAAAAGAACAGAGGAGAAATGGCCTGCAAATGCTGTTTTATTTCATCTTAATTTCCTCCCTGGAAGGAATCAAGATTTTTCTCAGCTGGGTTAAGAAAAATATAGAATGGGTTGGGTTGGAAGGGACCTTAAAGCTCACCCAGTGCCACCCCCTGGCATGGGTAGGGACACCTCCCAGTATTCCAGGCTGCTCCAAGCCCCAGTGTCCAACCTGGCCTTGGACACTTCCAGGGATCCAGAGGCAGCCACAGCTGCTCTGAGCACCCTGTGCCAGGGCCTGCCCACACTCACTGGGGAGAATTTCCTCATCATCTCTAACCCAAACCTACTCCCTTTTCAGTTAAATCCATTCCCTTTTGTTTTATCACTCCATGCCCTTGTCCGAAGTCCCTCTCCAGTTCTCTTGGAGCCCCTTCATTGTTAACTGCTGGGTCTTCTGAGGGCAAAGCATTTCTGGAACAGAAGAACCTCCCGTGTAACACAAGTACCTCAGAGATTCCCTCCTCAGTCTTCTCCATTCAAGCCGTGCTTGGAGGCCCAAGGTTTTGGAAATCTCAAGTCTCCCCAAAACACAAAGTCCAGCGGTTGCATTCAGAGTATTCCTCAACCCCAGCAGTGACTGTCTTGGTAATTTTACTGTGCTTGAACAGATCCCTCCCCCTCAGCATGAGAAGCAAAGATGCAGCTAATTAGGGCACAAAGAGAACTGCACATCTATACTTTCAGTTCTGAGTTCCACCCTCTTTCCCAAAGAACTTCTTTATGGAATACACTCCCTTCGCCCTTTTACAAAGAGAATCCAGGCAGAATTAATGACCTACACCTCCAAAACACCACATACTTAGGGGAAAAAAACAGCTACATAAAATCTGCATTTCAATGCTGGTTTGTGTTCTCCCAGGGAACCTGGCACAGGTTCACTCAGGAACACGTTTGTTTTTCACAGGCAATGCAGAAGGGGAATGTTTTGATTCTGTTGGGTCAGTGACTCAGTAAACAGCTAAGCCTCAGCAGGCACATGAGCAGAATGAGGTGATGGTGGGAGATTCTCCAAGTTCTTGGATTGTTAAAAATCCCCCATAGTAAAAGCTGACTGTAAATGCTATCTAACTGACACACAAGGTAATTCCAACCATAACTCTTGCAGGCTGCTTCAGGTGCTGGGCTCTGCACATCCAGCTTTATTTGATAGGAACACAGAGACTGGGCACAACCTAGACAAGGGGCTCACAGTCATCTTCACACAAATCTAACACGAGGTCTTCATCTTAATGTCAAAACCCCAAACCAAATAAGGAGCCCTCACAGGTGTAATGCCTTAATGACACATTCCCACTGAGACCAGAGTGTTCTAGGACTGTGGGAGCTCCCAAGGATCAGGACATTGTGGATCTGCAGGAAAGCAGCAAAAAAAAAAAAAATCACAGAATCACAGACCTGTTTGGCTTAGAAAAGATCCTAAAGATGACCTTGTTTCACCCCCTGCCATGGGCAGGGACACCCTGAACTATCCCAGGTTGATCCAAGTCCTGTCCAACCTGGCCCTGAACACTTCCACCCATGGTCCACCCATGCATGGTCCATCTTCACCACCCAAGATCCTTCTTAGCTGCAGAAGTTTTCTTTCTACATTTGCCACCTTCTGTCTGTTAATTATTATTAATTATTGCTCTGTTGACTGTCAGGACTGGGCATCATGAGGAGCGGGGCTCTTCATAACCTACCAGGCCTTCAAGATCAAAATCCTACAGCTAAAAAAACCCACCACTGAAGACATCAGCAGCAGTACAAGAAGTTATGAGATGCAGCCTTTCCAGCTGCTCACTGCAGGGTGTGTGAGAGAACTGAGCTTATTGTCCCTCCTGCAGGGCCACCTGCACCCACTCCAGCTGCTTGCAGTCCCCTGAGAGGGACAGGCTATGTGCTGACTGGTCTTTAAAACAGCTGCACTTCTCATCAACTATCAACCTAATTAAAACCAGCTCCAGAACAACACTGCACACTTCCAACACAGTGGCTAAAACATGCCAGTGGTTTGGGAGAATAAATGCAAGGATCTTTTCCCAGGTAAGGAAATGCTGCCTTTTGGAGAAACTTGGTGTTGAGGTTGATTCAGATGTAGCCAAATGGTCTATGAAACCAGGACAGGCAGGAAGTAAAGAGAATAAACCTCCCCTTTAATTGTTTGGTGGTGACACAATTTTGGTGGGTCCAAAATTCATCCGGTTGGGATCAATACACTTACCTATCATCCCTGTTGGGCAATAATCCCGAGTTCCTTCCTGGAATACAAGACAGCGTCTTTATAACTCGGGAGTGGAAAGGGATCTGAGGATGGAACATCTATTTACAGGGACAGCCTAATGCTCACAGAGCCACAGAGGGATAACCAAACACTTCAACGTCAGCGGGACGTGGAACTAAAAATACTTAAAAGCAAAAATGCTGTGGAAACTGAGCCAAGAAAAAAGCAAAAACAAGCTCTGTTGCCTCAAAAATTACCCACTGAGACAACAAAATCTTGCAGATGATGTATACCAAGCTGGGTTGCTATAACTAAGATACTGTAATGGCCTTTCTTTCCAAGAAAGCCAACTGATGGCCTACTTTGGGAAAACTTCATGTTTTTCCTCAAAAACTTTAGGCTCACCTTTCTGCAACTTCACCCTCTTGTCCAAAGAGACAAACTATAAAACATCAAGGTGCAACAGATCAAAAGCACAGCTTTTTTAAAAAACTCTTTTAAAATTTAGACTGGACTGCTGGGTATGAGCCTCCCTGGAACAGGAGGGAGCACAGCAGAGAGATAATGTTCCTTATGCAAATTCACTGTCATTCTGTCTCGGGGGTTTCAAGTTCACTCCCTGAACGCTGACCCAGCAGGGTCACACACATTTCAGCCCGACAAAGCTGGACAAGCAATTTTTTCCCTAAGCAAAGCATGATTGCTTCTTTGTTTAAATCCCTCTGTAACTAGAAATTAATGCTGGGTGATGCAGCCAGAGTTTGGAGGCTCATTTTCTCCAAAACCTGCCTGAAGTGAGTGCAATGAACAGAATTATCCAAGAATATTTCCAAATTCCTCTCAAAATAATCAGCAGTACCAAACAACCTCCAAATTCTTTCTCCTGATGAGATGACCCCACCCTGTGTGCACACAAGACATTTTTCTCTCAAGCCACTCCTGCTGATGACTCCTTTTATTGCTTTCCACAGGTTAGTTTCCTCCTCCACAGCATCTCCAGCTGCTGGAAGAGCTCTGAGCCTGGCCAGGCTCGCATCAGTGCCCCATCAGTCACCGAGGGCTGGAGCAGTTCACGGAATCCCATGGCATCAGCACACCAAGAATGTGACACAAACAGGTCCTGCCACCTCCCAGATAAATGCAGGTCACTACACTCAGGTTTCAGCCAAATTGATGGAGGCCTTCCAAGGAAGTTCTCTGCTCTCAGATGTCATGACTGAGCTTGGCCAAAACACCCCTTTGCCAATAACCAAGGAAATAAATGAATTTCTGCTCTTGATTCTACCAAACCACTCCTCTTCACAGAGCCCAACTGCCCTGCCATGAGAATTCCTGACAAGACTCCCTTAGCTCAAAGCAGATTCTCTGTCATATTCTACACTTAATACACACAAACAAAAATCATACTCTAAAGCCACATTCTTGTTTTCAAGCTGTTTTCACTGCTATTTTGCAAGCTCTACAGCACATCCTCCTCAAGTTACCAGCATTTTGATGATTGTGTTGTTAGAATTTATGACTAGGAACATCAAACCCTTCCTCTGAGCCCTTCCAGCCCTGGAGGAGCCCAACACTGCTATCTGCTGTGCAGTTACATCTCATTTAGCAGCTTAAACGGTCAAAGAGATTAGGCTAACACAAGAACTCCCATTACTTACTGTGCAGTATGAAGCACCCTGCAGACACTACAGTACATCCCTACCTTGGGAAAAAGCCAGTTCCACAGAGACTCTGAACCCACCTTCTCTTGAGAATTACAGAATTTGGGAAGTGCTTCTCTCTGAGGATTCCTTTGACACAGCCCATTATTTCCTAGTCTGTTTTCAGTAACTCCACTGAACACAGACTCAGGTAGTAAAATGCTCACATGTGGGGAATCATCACTCCCCAAAGCTGTACTAATGCTAAAAGCAAGCTGGGAGCCATCCACCTCCACGTGTACTCTCCTCAGTTTTAGACCAGCACATCCCTGCCCGTGGGTCTTTCAGAAGTGGGGTTCCTTGATGCCAACCATGGAGTGGGGCTTGGGGCTCTCCTGTTGTTTTGTGTTTTTAAATGAACGATGGGCATAAAAATCTTATCCAGCGACACAAAACACCTATTCCTGGACCAGTAAGGAAAACAGATACACCAGGGAAACTCCAAGTATTAACCACAAACAAGACCACCACGATGAACATCCAACAGATGAACTGTGCTGTCTACAACTGGTTACCTGCTTGTGAGCATGGTCGTAAGAGTTTATGTGGTTGTCAAACTCCTGGTGCTTCTGATACTGCTTGTCACAGAGTTCACAGTAGAAGTTTGCTCTGAGGTCTTCCAAAGCTTTGGCAATGGCCTTTTCTTTATCAACATAATCCTGAAAAATTAACAAAAAATTGCATCTGTTAAGTGTCCTGTAGAACAGCCTGGAAGATGTTGGGTTAGTCCTTTAAGGAAAAATACTGCTTAATAAAAACTTAGTGTACATTGACTATATTTATTACAAGATCACTGAGGTTAGAAAACACCTCCAGGATCACTGGGTCCAACCCATGCCCAATGCCCACCTTGTCCCCAGCCCAGAGACTGAGTGCCACATCCAGGCCTTCCTTGGACACCTCCAGGGAGAGACACTCCAAACCTCTCTGGGTCATATCTTCCAAGGCCTGACCACCCTTTCCATGGGGAAATTCCTGCTGCTGTCCACCCTGACCTCCCCTGGCCCAGCCTGAGGCCGTTCCCTCTCCTCCTGTCCCTGTTCCCTGGCAGCACAGCCCGACCCCCCCGGCTGTCCCCTCCTGTCAGGAGTTGTGCAGAGCCAGAAGGGCCCCCCTGAGCCTCCTTTACTCCAGGCTGAGCCCCTTCCCAGCTCCCTCAGCCTCTCCTGGGGCTCCAGCCCCTTCCCAGCTTCGTTCCCTTCTCTGGGCACTCTCCAGCCCCTCAGTTCCTTCTTATCATGCAGTGCCCAGGACTGGACACAGCACTTGAGGTCCCTCAGCAACACCAGCTCAGGGGACAGTCGCTGCCCTGGTCCTGCTGCCACCCCAGTCCTGGGACAGGTGCCATTGGCCTCTTGCCCACTTGGGCTCATGTCCAGCTGCTGCTGACCAGCACCTCCAGGTTCTGTCCAGCTTTCCAGTCATTTTGCTCCCACCTGGAACCTCCCACGGGGCTGCTGCGACTCAAATGCAGGTCCCAGCACTTGGCATTACTGAACCCAGCTTACTAAGCTGAGCAGCCTTTGTAAATTCACAGGAGGGATTCCAGAACTTTGCAATGCTGCCGACCTTGGTGCTATTTGTTAGCCAGAATCTCAAAATATTCTGTGCTGGAAGGGATCCACAAGGACTGAACATCCCCTGGTCATAGCAGAAGTACCACTAAAAGAAGACTGCTTCAAACAAGGCCTGCAGTGCTGATGGGACAAGGCAGCTCTGCCTCAGGGGATTCCTGGATGGTCTGTGCTCCAAGGCGTGGCTCAAAGCCTCAAGCTGACCCAGAGACATACTGGCATCAAATCTAGGAGGATCCCTGCCTTGGGAACAGAACCAGGATCTCTCCCCTTCTACAACTGAACGTTTGCATAGGTGGAAAACCAAACCTATGCAAAGGCATAGATGAGGTGCCTCACCTGGCAATAGCTACATCCTTCCCTCTTTTGCTACAGGTTTTGAATATGCACTGAGCTCTGGGACTAGGGAAATCCCAGTCCCTCAGGTGGCTGCACTGGCTGGAAATCCAGGTATGGAAGGAGCCTGTGCTACCCCCAGGGCTGCTGCACATCTTGGGGGCTCCGAGACACACCTGATGCTGGGACACAGCAACCTCAGGGCTAAGCAGCTGTTCCCTCTTGCCAGACTGTGTCAATTACAAGCCCACCAGCGGAATTAATAAAACATCGCCACTCTTCACGAGCTCTCTGGGGGAGGTTTACCCTGAGGAGGTGGAAGTTTTTACTCAAAATCAGCTACAAATGCTGCATCACAAAGCCAACTGTACTCATTGCAGCACTCTCCATATAATCATTGACCATAGGCATTTCAACTGGAATAAAGAGAAATTATATAAAAAAACAGCCTAACATTAAAGAAAAAGCACTTAAGGATCTTTTTTTCCATCTTCAATACAAACCTCCTATGGGAAGCTTCCTTCCTCATCAAGAGGAGGCCTCAAACGTTTAAGACAGAAAACTTTGAAAGGTTTTTCCTTTGAATTTCAGATCTTGTTCAAGGCAATATGGTTTATCTCTTAGTTACCACATCAAAATGGCATTAAAATAACATTACTGAGCATGTTTTATATGATAGAAAATGTATATAAAAATTTTTAACACCTGAGGAGAGGAAAAAAAAATCTAAAAAAATTTTAGTGCTCATGTTTGGGATTGTTTTCAATTTCAAGCACTGTTCACTTCTACATAAAAAAGGAAGCAACTTCCTGCTTCCATCTATTACCAGATGCCCTTGTCAAGGAAAAAAAAAAAAAAAACAAACCAACAAATCTTGAGTTTTGAGCCTGAGGCAGGTCCCCAGGAAGACAAGAAAGGAAAACAGAGCAGCGTGAGCTCCACAGAACATGGATGTTTAAAGTTCCTCTGAATCCCAGACAAGCTTCCTGTGCCATGTGTAGGTTTTTTTGAGCAAGCATCCTGTGGCTAAACAATGAAACCCAGCCATTTGAGTGATCAGAATTTATACAAAAGAAGGGAATTAAAACACATTTCTTGGCTGCAGAGTGATCTGAAATTCTCTGAGGCTCCCTGAATGGCTGATCAGGACACACCACCATCGGCAGTTACATAATGGACTCCTGTGGAGCAGCAAAAAGTAACGGCTGCAGAGATTTTTCACAGATTAATACCAAAATGCAAGGGGCTAAGGATGAACTGAGCTAATAAAAACCCACTGGACCCAGGAGAGACTGCCACTGCTCCAGAGCTCCTGAAAAAAACCTGTGCTGGATGAGGGCAGGAAGAGTAAAGAATCTCAGAGCAACAGAGGTTGGGCTGTGTTTGGAAAGATAACTGTAAACACCAAGAACTCCAGGATCACGAAATGGTTTTGCTTGGGAGGGACCTTAAAGCTCGCCCAGTCCCACTCCCTGCATTGGGCAGGGACACCTCCCAGTAGACCAGGTTGCTTCAAGCCCCATTCAACCTTTCCAGGGACAGGGAGTCCACAGCCCCCTTGGTACCTGAACACCTGCAGCTCATTTACCAAGCAAGTCAAGATCTCAAGGAAAAAAGAAAAAAAAAAAAAAAAAAAAAAAAAAAAAAGAGGAGAGGAGGCTATAAATTTTCATAGCTGAATAAACTGCCTGAAGAATTAACTGTTCAACTGGGGAAATGGAATTTTAGATTTGCCAAGGTTATGTTTAATTTTAATGGCATTGAAACTACTTTCCCATTATTTCTGAAATAATTAAAATTTATGCAAGACTGACACTTCATTTGGATGTCTTGGTCTCTTCCTCAACCCTGGTACTCCCCAAATCTCTGGACAATTGAACAAGCAGGCTTTCCTCAGAGCTGATGGACTGTAGGGCTGGGAGCGGAAGAGTGGATTAAAGGATGAGCAGAGACCATGTCTCCACAGAGAACCTGGTTACAGCTAATCCAAGAATGCTCCTGCATGTCACGTTCAATCCCAACACCACAGCTCATTTTTATCAGCCCTTGGCTTACAGAATAACCCTACAGGTTTTGTAAATCCCATAGAAATACAGAATTTGTCTTTTTTTAATGCTGCCTGAACAATTCTTCCAAAGAGCTCCAGCCCATCAATTTCTCCAAGCTGGAGCCATGTCCTACCTTTCCAAAACAAGCAGAATTTATGCAATAACATCACAAATGTTCTGCTCACTCCTCACTCAGTACAACACAAGAGCTCCTCCCCCCCCAGCTGGTAACTGCCCCTCTACCACCTGCAGGTTTTGTCCTGACATGGCAGGCTCACTCTAAAAATCTGGCAGCCTTGGGTGTAGGGAAGGAAATGTCCTTCTCACCCTTCTCACTCCAGGACTGTTCCTTCCAGAACAGGAGCAAAGTACACGGAGAAAGCCCTGCTGCTGTCCTGGGGCTCTTCAGCAGCTAAACAAACAGGAAGGTTGATGCCGGGAAGTGAATAACTGGTGTGTTAAAATATAAATCATCTTCACAATGACCAAACCCAAGAGCAGTGAATTTCTACCACCATCACTGCAGCAGAACCAGGAGAACTCAGCCCCATCAGAACAGGTCTTCGCCCAACCAGCCCACAGACACTGATGTTGATGACCCTCTCTTTGTACCTTGTACTTCTGCCTCAGCTCCTCGGTGTCTTCCTTCTCCACCTCCAGCACTCGCCTCCGCTCCGTGGCATCCTCGGCGTAGTCGAGCTGTTTAAAAAAAAATAGAGAAGAGATGCAATTTGGTCCATAAATACATTGCACTATCAGATCTACCACATAGCACAACTTAACAACTTTAGCTGAAACAGAATCTGCAAGTTGTACTTTGCTTTCCCTGCTTTGTCACCCCAAGTGTAAAACAGGTCATTAATCCCCCTGATGCGGAGGGCCCTGGCAGGCCCATGACAGCTTTGGGGAGGGGAAATCTCAGAGCCCAGGGATTTTGGGGAGCATCCAGACCCCAGAACTCAGGCTCACAGGGATAAACAGAGGATGCATTTTGCAGATAAGTGTTTTCTTACTGCACTGATTCAAGAGCAAGCTGTTCTTTGCCTTGGATGCACAAACTCTCACCTGAAATGTCTTTCCCACCCACTCCCCAGAAGCCCTGCAGGGGTGAGGGGAGCTCACCTCCATCTCCATCCGGCCCATGCCCATGACATCATACTTGACAACGATAGGGATGGGATCTGTCCTCCCTGGAAGAGGAACACACAGAGAAGGGTCAGCAGCAGCCCAGCACCACAGCTCACTGTACACATTGGGTTTGGGTGGTTAGAGATCTTGCCTTGGAGTGCAGAGACCAGAAAGCTACAGTGAACCAAACACAAGCCATTCTCACAGCTTACAGCCAACCCTGTGCCCAGCTCCGAATGGCACCCAGGATGATAAATGCATTTTTCTGAACATTAACTGCTCATGTAAAAGCTTCTTGTGGTTAATGTTCCCCTATGACAAGCCCTGGGGCAGGGCTGATATGTCAGGACTTGAGCCTTCTCAAGGCTTCCACATCAGGCTCCTCATCTTCCCACTAAGACTGAAGAAGCTGCTAATCACATTTCACTGTTGCAGCTCATGAATAATTGATTAGAACTTCACTGTAAGAGATGTGGAAGCCTCCCTCCCATCAGCTTTTGCCCTCCCCAGGAGTAAGGAATGCTGAGGAGAATAATGGCACAGAAGCCAAACTTCCTCCATCCCAACCACCCAGTCTAGGCCAGGGGTGGGTCCCTGCTCCCCCAGCCCCTGAGCAGGGCTCTGGCCCTGCCGTGTCACCTGTAAGCTGTGAAAAGGACTGGTTGCGAAGAAAATTGACTTTGAACTAATCAAACTATGCTGGAGATTTATTTTTTTAAAAAACCATATCTTTAATCCACTCATAACCAGCCAAACAAAGCAAAATGGGGCAGACAAGCACTTTACTACCACAGCTTTTTTTTTTTTTTAATTATTATTATTTTGATTTTTACATCACAACTGGCACTGGTGGTTGTGATGTAACCCACTGACAAAGTACTTACCTTCTCCAGTGCAAACCTTGAGTGAAAAAACAGAATGTTTACTTCCCTTATTATTGCTCTTGGTGTAAACAACTCTTTTGTTATACACACATACACAGGTATTATACCTTTGGGCTAAAAGATTGACACGTTGGAGTCATGCCGAAATATTCCACTGCTATCCACATGTGCAAAAGTCTTTAAAACTGCCTCAGAAAACCTGGATAGGTGTGAACTCTTTGCCAGCATCAGCCATAATTCCTGCCAAAAACACAGCCCTAGAGGGGCTTTTGAACCTTGAAGTACTGACATGTGGTTTTATTCTGAAATAAATCCATTTAATTAATTGCTTTATGGTTTTGTTGATATGCCTGGGAATTTGGCAGACAGGTATCCATCAGGTCCAAAAGTAGTGATCACATTGACCATTGAAATAGTCTGGATTGAGCTTTCTTTTGGATATTTAATGCTCATCTTTGACAAGGTTTCTCTTATGCCCAATGGTATAATACAGTAAGCAGTGACTGCAATTTTTAGCAAAAGGACCAAATTAAAGACAGGTTATAAAAATGACTTCCTAGGTGCAATATCACTTTCATAACGTCTCAGGGATTTACTGGTAAGTGGTGAACCCAAATGGAATGGCTGGCACCAAGTGCCAACAATTTATTATTCAAATTTTTTTCAAGCTTTTTCTTTTTTGTTTTGGTTTGGTTATTTTTGGTTTGTTTTTGTTTTGTTTCTCCAGCAATTGAGATCTTTCAATGCAGCCTCATTGGCCTGGTAAACCCCTGCATACAAACAATGCATCAGTACTTTTGCCTTCTAAGGCAGTCAAAGTTTTTTAGGTTGGTTTTTTAAAATTCAAAATCTATTTGGAAATTGCAGTAGCAAGTGCTAGTGCCCATTGTGTTGGGAGAAAAAAAAAAATCAAGTTTGGACAGTATTAAAAATTTATGTTTAAACTGATTTTGGCAGTTCTAACACAAACAGAAACATCCCTTCTTAGCAATACCCTTTCATGAACAAGGATCAGACAAGTGTGCATAAAGAAAGGAAAGGAAAGGAAAATGAAAGACCAAGCAGAAGGATGATGGCTACAACAGAGAAAGTAAGCCTAACATTGGTGCACTGATGACAAAGGAGTAATTCAGTCTGAAAATTAAAAATTACCACTGCTAAGTTTACCATCACCACAACAAGTCCAGGATCATAACGCTGTAAAAAAGAAACACCATTTGTTAGGCAAAAACCATTAGGGGCAGAAAATAGGCCGTTTGGCAGGGAGGATGGGTAAAAAAAAAATAACAGGAGGCTTCTTGCTCACCCCTCCACCCCATGACCGTGATGTGCCCTGCAGAACCAGGGAGCCATTGGGGCAGCTCTGACTCCTGCTGGGTGTTGGGAGAACTCCTGGTGACTGCCCCGCTCCGAGGAGGCACTGAGGCACATGTAAGCAGGCAATTTAAAAAGGAAACAAATCAGATCTTAAGGAAGTAACAAATATTCTGGGCCAAAAGGAACCCTGCTTGCAAGTAAGAGGAGAATATTCCATGCGAAAAGCGATGCCTCTGTTTTAAGCGGAACCATGATTTCATTATGAATGGAACCTCATGTGTGACATCCAGGTGACAAGTGGCATATCCAGGCATGTAGCACAGCTGTGTCAGCAGTGCCAACCTCACATGGATGCCCCTGGAGCCAGCTGGGGCAGCAGGACATGCTGCTGGGCACTGGGGTGGCCTCGCTCCTTGTCCAAGGAAAGCCACAATGGTGAAGGGACAGGGACAGGTTCAGGGCCACCCTTGCCCGCTGGCTGCCAGGTGGGACATGGGGAACAGCCAAAGGGAGAAACGGGACTCCCCAAGCTCAGCTCATGACTTCTCCTTTGAAGGAACTTCCTCAAGGAAAATTTATCCTACTGCTGGCCATGACAATGGGATCTTTCAGGTAAATGTGGCTTGGACGTCGGAGTCTCCAAGGTTTGGGGTCCCTGCTGAGCTTTCCTGTACACCAGCACGCTTTGAAGGGAACATGAGCTTCCAAGGCCCAGCATTCTCACACTTCCTGCCACTCAGCAGGGCTGCAAGCAGTGCCACATGGAGGGCTAATTCCCAGGGCAAATCCTGCTGTGTCCCTGTCCCAGCCCCCTGCACCTTACGACATTTGTTTTCTTTTTGAGGCAAAACGCAAACTCCTTCACAGACTGGTCACTGCATAGGTTGCAGACCCCAAAGCAGAGAGGGTTATTGCATAAAACACTTCCACACACAGGGAAAATCTCATGGAGAGGACAGAGCAGGAACCTCCAGCAGGATGGAAAAAATAAACAGCTCACACAAGAGTCACACCTTAGAAAACCCAATCTCAAAGGAAATTAGGTTAGCAATGATTCCCTGCACTCAGAAATGAAATAAGATTCCCAAACTGACCTGCTGTACCTGTTTTGCTTTCCTTTCCCCAAGAAATGGGAAAACCTTTCTCCCAGCTTGTGAAAAATCGCTCAGACCCAAACAAACCCTGACAGCCATCCCTTCCCAGAGCCCTGCAGTGGAGCAGGGAGCACGTGGCCAGGCAGGCTTCTCCAGATTCCCTTCTTTTTAACTGCATAAAGCTATTGGATACGAGCAAATACTTCCCCCCCCCCCGTGCTATAAATGAATAAATCTTGGGAAAATTAATCCTAAGGCTTCAGGGCTTTGCTATCAGACACAGGTCACGCTGCATATGGAGGACTGTGGGTTCAGTGCCATGCTCTGGCTCTGGACACGGTGCGGATGCTGCTCTGCCCCCTGGAATGGGAATATCCCAGCTGGAGTTGCCATCTGAGCCTGCCTGGAAATGCCAGCATTGTCAACACCAGCCCATGTTTTATCCTTTTTTTAACAAGTCAAAACAGAAAACAGTTTTCATCAGATTTGTAGATTCAGAGGAACTCCTCCCTCCAAAAACAGCATCATGGCAACAGAATCCCAGAATGGCCTGGGTTGGGAGGGAACATAAAAACCAGTTCCTCCATGGAACAGGGACACCTTCCACTAACCCAGGTTGCTCCAAGCGCCGTCCAACCTGGCCTGGGACACTTCCAGGGATGCAGGGGCTGCCACAGCTGCTCTGAGTACCCTGTGCCAGGGCCCCATCACACTCACAGGGAAGAGTTTCCTCCCAATACCTAATGTAAATTGAACCTTTACTTAATTTATAACATCTACTTCTTGTCCTATCCCAACAGGTAAATTTCTCCATTAAAGGGGCATTCAGATATAAGAGGATGAAAAAAAGTAGCCCAAAAATTCTATACTAACATAATTCAATAAAATCTCTTCCAGTGTGTCCCTTGTGCACAGTGTGTGAGCACCACAGATGTAACACAAGAACTGTAATCCTGCTTGTTTTGTTGACATCTTCATAGAAATTCCCCCCAGATACAAGCTTTGTAGGATCCAATCCTAGAGGACTGATTGGTATCACACTTGTCACTGGAGGATAATTTCAGAAACTCAGCATCTCCAGAGGACACAGACAACAGCATCTGATCTTGTTGGACATGGAGGATTTCTCCTTATTTGTTATCTTTATGCTGCAACTGAAACCCACAGTAAGACACAATCTTCCAGGGACTTTCAGCTGCTCCTGGAAAGGGACTCTCATTCAGCTGTGTGCAGGGCAGGTTCATGACCACAGCACAGGGTTGCTCTGGTGGATAAGGGTTGGTTTGTTCAGTCAGTACAAACCCCACTGCAGGCTCTGGAATGGAAACAGGTGCCTGAAGTCAGCAACCAACATCTGCAGGAATGGATCCCCAGGGACAGGGCTCACCTTCAGCTGCACTATCTGGGAAGAGGGAAGTAGGGAGGAGTCCCTGTACTCATGAATGAGCTACATTTTAAAGATGAGGATTTTGCAACACTCAACACTGCTGGGACTGTTTCGATACAGCACAAGGGGCTGGGCTCTGCTTCCAGGGAACAAGTGACAGGACAAGAGGGAACAGCCTCAAATTGCGCCAGGAAAGGTTTAGGTTGGACATTGGGGAAATTTCTTCATGGGAGGGGTTGTCCAGCCTAGGCAGAACCTGCCTAGAGCAGTGGTGGAGTCCCCATCCCTGGAGGGATTTAAAAACTGTGCAGATACGGGACCTGGGGACAGGGGTTAGTGGTGGCCTTGGCAGCACGGGGCTCCCTAAGAGTCTATGAGAAACCAAGAGCTGTCCTGTTGAAAATTCAGACTCCTCATTCAGTACATCAAAAAGAGAGAGGGGAGAAAATCCATTCATTTTCACTGATGCACAAGCCTGGGGTACTCCTCACTGGCTAAAAATGACACGTTATCAAACTCATCCCAACTGCTGCAAGAAGCAAATGAACAAACAAGGGCAAGCTTTAATCCCGATCCCCTTTAGGAATTAGATTTGTGAGCTCATCCTGTTTATGTCAGATTTCTGGAAGGGGTCAAAACAATCAAGAGATTCAAACAAAGGTCCATCATCCTTGGCAGCAAACAAAGTTCCAGAGAGGAGAAAGTGTTTTCCAAGAAGACAGAAATTGCCCTGTGAATTTAATCCTTACTAAGCTGGGGAGAAATGATGAGAGAAAGTCAAGTTGTAAACATCCCAATCACATGGAAAACTTCCAGTGAGAGCTCAAAACTTCAAAGACACACAAACCAAGGGTGCCACTTGCAGAAAACCATGCTGAGGTTTGACACTGAGGCACCAAGCAGAGCTCCTTGAGCTTTTACAGGGGAAGAAACGTAGTGGAGTCTGGTTCAAAAAACATCCCTACCCCAAATGCTGGGCAATGGATTAAAGAGCAACAAATAAGGTGTTGGAGCAAAAACACAATTCCTGGTTGATTCAGGATAGGAATTCAAGGTAAAAGTGCTGTCTACGTTCATCTTGGTAAGTGGACAGGGCTGAAGGGTCTGCTCTGATTCAGGGCTGCACTGAGGAGCGAGGCAGGCTGTGCATGAGCACTGCCTCTCCCTGCCTCACACTCCTCTCTCCCAGTTTAATAAAACTACTCTTCCATTGCACCAGCACAAAGGGCCAGAAGGCCTCGTGCCAAGCCAGGTGAAGGCTGTCTGTCACAACAAACACGTGGCACTGAAAGCACAATAATTTCAGATTTCACTGGCTACACCCACTCAAGCAACACAAACTCACCACCTGTAATCAAGGGAAAGATCTTGCACCTCCAAAAGCAAACAAGGGGGCAACTGCTTCCCCCAAATGACACTGAGGCACTGAGCAAACTTCCTTTTTGGTCTGTGGTCTGCTGGGTTTTAACACAGCAGTGAAGATGTGACAGCAGCCACAGCAGGCCAGGTTTCTCAAGCTAAGTTCAGATGAAAACATCACTCTTAAAACCACTGGCATGATTTGTGTTGCAAACAAAAGCATGGAAATGCTCCTCCATGCCAGGATTGCGGTTCCTGTGGGGACATGTGAAGATACAAGAAGATAAGAGAGTGATCACAGCTATTTCTTGGGTAAGACTGCCAAACCAACCCATATGTAATGAATAAAGGCACTGTTAAGCATTTTTATCTGCCTCTCCTGTGTTTTCCTGTATTTATTACAAAGCTCCAAAACCCAGAAAGAAATCTGACACCCCTCAGTCCCTCAGATGCTCACTGTTCCACGTTCACAGTCCTGACATACATCCACCGTCTGCCTCCACAAGATCAGAGGAGCCAACAAATGGAAAACACATTAATATCTGAGCTGAAGCCATTTGGTGAGCAGGTGACAGCACCAGGATTCGAGACTTTGGAATTCAAACCCTGAGCTCATTTCTCCAAGCTGCAGCTGCCAAGTGATCACATTTGTGACTGATCTCAGTTGCTGAAGTGGTCAAAGCTCTGTTTATTGCTCCCCACAGCCTGAGAAACATCCAGCAAAGGCCGTGCCTGCAGCCACCTGGCAACGCCTTAAAACGGGGACTCGGATCCGGCTCCATCCCACAGCTGGGGATCACCCCAGGGGCTGCCAGGAGAGGACATTTCCTGCCTGAGCCGAGGGATCTCGGCTTCACCTGCAGCTCTGAGCAGCTTCCAGCACTTGTCAGACTTCTGCTCTTCACCCTGCTCAGCCCTTGGACCAAGAGGGAATGTTTTCCCTTTTCTGAACAGATTTGGAGAGGAATGTGCCAAAGAAGAACTGCACCATAGTGATGCTGAGGGGGGAAGTGCTGACTATATTTATCCTCACAGAATTTGCAAGTCAGAGCACAAATCCACTTGTGCCTTTTCTTTTAATTGAAAACCATGCAACAAAAATACAGCTTAATGGAGGAACTGGATTTTAGCATTTGCTAACAAATTTGCTATACCTGACTTTGCTACCTAGCTGGATGTACTCGTGAAAAAATAAAATAAACCCAAAGCACTTTCTATTAACTGCTGCTCCCTGTAACACCAGGATGATTTATACAATCAGTGTGGGGCACACCTTGGTCAATAGGAACAGCACTGCCCTGACAGTCTGTGCAGGTTTATTACTTTCAGCCTAAGCGGAAGGGAACAAAGATGCAGGAAGGGTTCCCAGCCCTGCATGGCACTGCCAAGAGCTCCCGAGACACAGGCACGGCCCTGCCCTCTCCTCCCAGTGTTACATCAACAGAGCTGCTCCCCAGGGAGATGGAAGCAGTTCTTCCAGAACAGTTACACTGAAATGATGCCAAAACTTGGCTAAAAACATAAGCAAACATGAAGGTATTACTAAATAGGCAGAGGAAGCAGGGTATTTCTTCAGGATGAAAGGCTACAGGGAAAGTTCCTGCCACTGCAAGGACCTGCCCCAAAAGGGACATCCCTGCCCTAAACAGAACCACCCGCTGCTTCTGTTTCCCGAGTACTGGAGATAATCTAAGTCCCAGCACAGACCAGCAACCACCCACCTTGAAACTCCTTTTGGTTTCGCTCTGAGCATTTTCATGACAATAACCAAGCACTGAATGAGCTGCCTCAGCCCTTGAGAAGCAAACACAGGAATTCCAGAGCTACAACTGAGCCCCCAAATTACCTGAGCTGCTTGATTCACAGCTGAGACACTGAGGAGCAGCTCTGCCATGACAAATTGTGTATTTCTGTTGCCACAGCAAAGTACTGCGTTGGGATTCACCTCTCAGAGATACCACAAAAGATCAGGATAATCTTGGTCTTGGGAATACTGTGGGAATGTGCAATAAATCAATGCCTTAAAACGTATCAAATTAATCATACAGGACACAGGTAACTGCTTCTATACAGGTGGTGGGGCTGTTTTTAAAGGGTCAAGGCTGCAATCAGGCAAGAATGTTTACAATAGAGAACTTGAGAGAGGCAAATCTGTGTTGAATACAGTTGTTACCCATGCTGGCTAAGGATGGGCTGGACCTGTCCACCAGAGATGGTCAATCCTTCCTCAAAGTCCCCTCCATATGGCCAGTAAACATCAAACCTTCTTCCTGCCCTCTCCAAACCCTCCCTGCAGAGCTGCCCACCCTCCCCAGGCCCTGCTATGACCCAGGAAGCAGCAGGACAACCTATTCAGTTTCCCCTGGTCTAATTAAATGAGATTAAACTACTGGTTTCAGTCTTGCAGATATACCTCTAGAGTACTATTACTTCATATTAAACACACAAGTCCAGAAGGAAAAAAAAATCCAGAAGTTTTCAGCACAATTTTTTTTTTCAAACAAGACTTGTCAAAAAAAATGACAGGGAAAAGGCAAAGAGCTTATAAAAATATTTTCAAATGTACGATTCAAATTATCCCACTTCTGCATGTCAGTCTCCTGGCTTTTCATAATACTACTTTAACTTAATGGGAAATACTCATTCCAAGAGAAATCATTAGAGTGTGGTTGAATTCAGATTTCCCTCAGCCCTCTCATTCCCCTCCTGACTTATATAACTCCTAATTTATTCACAATCCTTGGGCTCATTTAGCACAGGACTTCACACGAAGGTCAAGCAATACTTTTAACTGATCTTTTGCTAGTTTCATTTCTTCGGGAGACCACAAAATTCTGGATTACCAACTACAGGCATTCCCCCAAAGATAAAACAGGCAACAAGCACCATTTTCTCACTTGTCAGAGCACAACCAGCACATATCTCTATGGAAAAGCAGCTCCCTAAGCCATATTTTCCAAATTAAAAAAGATCCCTGTCAACTGACAATCCCCTCTCCTGCTTATTCATATTCACTGGCTGTTAGCAAGCTGAAGCACCATTTCCAAATATAACACAAGTTATTTGTGGGAAAAAATGATGAAAAACACCAGGAAAAGAGATGAGCTGAAGGATGACTCTGCTGAATTCCTTATGAATTCTCTGAAGCAGGACTCCAGCACTGGCATGGTCAGAGTTGACAGCACTGTCCCTGCCTGATGCTCCACTCAGCACACAGCCCAAATTCAGTGAAAGATGCAGATGTTTCAGCCAGAACACAGCTGGTGACAGCCACATCACTCAGGGCATGGGCTCTGTGCTTCCCTGCCCAAGAGCTCAGCTTTTCTCAGTAACAAGACTTACACCACAAGGCAGCTGTCCCAAGGGGTACAAAATGCCTCCACCTCTGGAATTTTCCTGAGAATGAGCCACAGTGTACCACACCAGCAAAATTTTACCACCAGCAATTGGCAAGTGTAGGTTTTAGGCTGTTGCAGGTGCCACCCAGAGACAGCTCAGCACTCTCACCACTGGATTCCATCTCTCAGTGGGTGATGGATGAAGGATGTGGGTCAGGATGAAGGAACCATCACAGGGTAAAGTCCTGCAGGGAGGTTCTTGCTGAACAACACGACAAGACTACAAGAAAGAAACTTTTCTGCTTGGCAGATGTAACACAGCCTCACTTTGAGATTCAACAGAACTAAAGAGGGAGCCCCAGCTCAGATGAAGATCTAGAATTAAAAGCAACATCACAAAACTCAGCACACTGGACTCATCCACTTCCTTTTAAGTGCACAGAAAATAGCTGAATGTGGTATCAATTCCATGCATGCAACCCAAAATCTTTGAGAGTTTGATGTAAGGACTTTCTGCAGGAGGTCAGACACCACAGCCACAGTTCAAGGCTGCTTGAAGGCGTTCTGTTTCTGCCGCACCTCCTCATCACAAGCTGTGTAAGATTCTGGCCCAAGCAGTGTCAAGCAAGAGTTTAACAAGAACACACCTACATCTCTTTAGAAACCTCTCCTGGTCTTTACTGAACAAGGGAGTGTGGAAGATGGGAAGAACTTCTGTTCTGCTCCTCCCTTCTCACTGCACATCAAATTACTTCACTCTTCAAACTCTTAGAATAAGCTTAAAATTGGATGCAAATGTTTCCTTCCTGACATTTTATATTTGGATTTTTGGGCCAATCTAAGGTTCATGTAGAAAGGTCACTGGATAATGAATTAAACACTCCCAACACAATCATCGCCAATGCCACAGGCATAGGCTCTGGCTGCTGAGAACTCAGAGGAGAAAAGCTGCAGCAGCAGCAGCCTCCCTTCCACATCCTCTACCTGCCCAGACCTGTGGAGAAGTTGGCTGGCAGGTGAACAGGGCACTACTCCCTTCCAAAAGGGCTGAAATTGCTGCACATGCTCCAAAACCTACATTAGGAAGGCTTCAGCACTGAACTGGGTTAAACTGGTGGGTTATTTTCACTCCTGTGAGCATGCAGGAGGCACTGGAAAGCCCTCAGAGCCCACATCCACAATTTGCCTGTAGCTTCCACACAATCAGCAGAGCTCCAACGATATGTGAGACATCCAGAAGAGCTCCAGCACAGAGAGAGGCACAGGGGGAACATCTAAATCTGGACAAGACTCAAAGTGCAAATTCCTGCTAGGCCCATGGAACACGGTGACACCACCACCCCCCGCCCCGACTCCAGACCTAGTCCCATAATCCATGCTCACTCCATCACACCTGAGCCTGCAGCACCCCAGGCTCTTGGGCTGTGCTTTGGGATCTACCTGGGGCTGGGACAAGGCTTTTCCTTTTTTCAAGTCTCTGTGTTTCCACACGGTGACACACAAAGCAGTACAGGGCACCCAAAAGAGACACCACACCGAGTTCCACCCTGTGATGCACATCCCACACCCCAAAGGAAAGGCCCAGAGGTCACAGCTACAACCCCACCTGAGGTCTGGCCCCAGAAGAGACATGAGAGGACTGGAGAGTGCCATGCATCAACCAGAGAACTCCACTGAAACCACATTAGAGGAAGCCAGAAGCATTAATCTGCAAGGCAGTCCTGCCTGAGAGGTTAGGCTTAGTCCAGGGATTAATAAGCATTCCCAAAGTTTAGAGAACTCATTACCTCTGTACAGTCCTCCACAGCACAGACACCCTCATCTCTAACGGGCTCATTCATGGAACACGGATTACAAGCTCCCAGGTCTTCAGACTACGGGCACGTGAACATGAGTGAGTTACTGAGGGGCTCAGGGCACACCTGAGCTTCAAATGCTTCCACAGGTTTCTACAGAAATGGGGTTTAGTATCACAAGAAGAATTCAGGCTCAAGACAGCAAGGTCTGGTGTGTGCTGGCTAACCAGCACTTTGGTGTCCCAGTGAGATTTACTAATTTCTGACAAACTGCTGGGAGCAGGAATAAGTCCAACCTGTGACAGTCCTGTGGAGAAACCAGGAGTGAGCCTCTCTCAACCAGAGATTCTCTGCCACCACTTTCCTGGCCTTCTAATGGCTTCTGACCCCGGTGAGTGCTGACAGATCATGGGAACTACCTCAAATCTTCAATTCTTTCAACACCAAAACATCAGCACAGTTGGAAGCTGCACCACTCCCTGTCAGTGTGGAAAGTGAATCCTCTTTCCTCCACGCTGACTCTCACACATCCACCACACACGCAGCTCTAACCTGCACCAACAAGTGAGGCAGCAGCTTCTACTTGCAAACTGCCAAATACGAAACTCAACAGTGCATTTGTTTGGATATATTAATAATGGAAAGAAAATCTAATCTAGGAACAAAAAGCAGAAATAATTTTGTTAAAGACCAAGGCTGGAGTTGAAGGTTTCAGACACAAGGGACTGGACTTACCCTGCAGTGACTTTCCCAATCCCTGGCCCAGCTTCCACCCATGTTTCTGGAGTAAGCGATGTCCAATATTATCCTGACAGACAGAACAGAGAAAACAAACCAAAAATATTCCAATAATATATTCTTCCCTTCCCGCTGACATTTAAACATGTGATGAGCAAGAGATTTTTCTACATATATGCATGCAAAAAATGCTACTGAAAAGGCAATATATGCCCAATAAAGGGAAAGACAAATGTCAAAAATTGCTGGCTAGAATTTTTCCAGGGGGATGGGTATTGGGGACGGTCACTTTCTGATGGTGTGCTGGGCAACTTTTGTGCATCACGTTTAAAATAAATAAAAAAATAATAAAAATAAAAAGCAATGTGGAAGAAAATAAAGTGTACCAATAAAAATTGACAGTAAAAAGCATAAAATCAAGCTATTTATACAATCATATCCATCACCTAGACAGCACCACTTAAGATTTTTTTTGTAAAGAAAATCTATGATGTGTTTAGTCATTTTGTTTGTGTGTCAGGCTTTTATAATACTGAGTAAGTTGTAAGTGCAAGACTGCCCCACCACTAGAAACCAAAACACAATCAGAGCAAAATCCAGGCTAGACTTGATTGGGTTTTTTTTATATATGTATATATATATAAACTAGCATGCAGCCAATATTAAACTGAAAAAACAGTGAGGTTAGTAAAACAAAAAAAAATAAAATCAATTAAATAAAATGAGCTCAAGCACAGACTGGGTGATGCATTTCACATGTAAACTAACAAAAATACTAAGATGTTAGAATGAAACAGGCCTAGCAATAAGTTAACAGCAAGGAACCATTAGTGCATGTAGGGGAAACAATAAGCATAATGTCTCATCTTCCTAAAAAAAAAGCTATTTTGGAAAAACTGGAAAAGTACTGATGCAGCAATTAAGTGTCAGCTTTTGGCAATGGGGCTGAGCAGGGCTTAATGTGGAAATTGTTGTGTTTTATGCAAGGTTTCTGCCCCCAGACAAAGGGCAGAGCACTCACAGCACCCTCGAACCATCTCATCTCAGTGACCAGTTTACCCAGTTACAAGCAGTGACCAGCTCGTCAGAGAAGGACCCATGGCTGGGACCATGTTCACCTTCCAATTGCAAAAAATAAAAATAAAAATCAGATATGAACTTGTTGATTATTAATTATCATCAGGCAAACCACAACCCAAGGTATCACCGAAACATCCTGAATGATAACAGGATGTGACTCCAGAACACTGAATGGTACATGGAATCCTAAAAATTAATTATATCTATATGCTGCAGGTTTCTTTAATTAAATAACAGTCATCAACAGAAACCAGAGTAGGTTTTGTCACTCCACAGCGAAGAAAATGACCACAGGGTTTGCACAACTTTGGTGAATCAGCTTGAAAGGCACAACCTTCCCAAAGATATTGGCTGCATGGATACATTTTTCCTCAAAAAGATGCTATCAAGTACAAATTTTGGATTTTTTTTCTGATATCCTAGTAAAGTCAGACATTTTGTATTCCTGTATTTCCCAAGGAATAATGTTAATTTTTCCCACACTACCGGCTCTGCCCCAGGACATAATTAGGGCTACATGGAAAAAAAAAAATTGAAACCAGGAGACATAAGGAAACTTCTGGGGATAAAAGGTTAAATGCAAAAAAAAAAACCAAAACAAAACAAAAAAACCAACAAAAAAAAAAAAAAAAACAAAACAAAAAAAAAACAAACAAAACAAAAAAAACAAACAAAAAAAACCCCACCGAAAACAAAAACAAACCAAAAAAACCCCAAAAAAACCCCCAAGGAGAGATCCCCACCACAAGCACCATGGAGAAAGCTGTCTGTTGGGAAGACATGAACACTTACCTGCAGGCACACCTGGGCAGGCCAATCCCAACAGCCACAGAGTGCTCTGTCCTGGCACAGAGGGGCTGCAGCTTGGGGTATGTTTGGGATAAGGCACTAATTGCCCTACTCTGACAAAGGATCATTGCATCTAAAAGTCGGTGCTGACAAAAATGGCTGCGTTTTCCAAAAGGAAAAAAAAAAAGAAAAAAAAAGAAAAAACAAAATAATTCAAAGGACAAGGAGTACTTTGCAGTCTTGGCCAAGGGGAGATGAGACATTGTGCTGACTGTGTGTGTTATGAATGCACTAAAATAAAGACAGATGAAGCAGAACGCTATTCCAAAAGCAGTGCAAGTGGAGTGAAAGCATTTCCATACGAACCTGGCTTTAAAAACTGGGCTGTCAAAAGAACAGTTAAATGTAACACAAAGTAAGAAACTGTCCAATCACTAATGGTAGTTTTTTCTTTTGCTTTGTTTTCAATTCACTGCTTGCAAGTAATGTATTTATTAAAGAAGAGTGAAAGCATAAAATAAATTCAACAAGTCAAGACCAGCTGGGAGATTCAAGAGCGGTGTGTTGTGACTGACAGTGAAGGGGGAAACAAATGTTAAAGGGAAAAAGAAAAATTTAGAAAGGTTATACACATTAGCACCACTTTTACAGACCCACTCAAGAGGATGGTCCCGAGTTGTTTGACATAAATTGGAATTATGTCTGAACACTGCTCTGTCTCAGTTCCCAGGAAGGGGTTGTTCCCCCCCCCCCCCCAACTTTTTCATTTGTTTGTTTATGCAGTGGAACTACTCTCTAATTTTAGATCCTACTCAACTGAAATGGAGCATCTTCTGTTGCACTGAATAAGGAGAACAACTCTAATAATTTAAAATTAACATTTGAGTTGAGATCTGGCCATCACTTTGCTCCTTTCTGGCCACGTTCAGCTCCTCCCTCCTTTTCCAATAGCTAACCCAGACCTCTGATGGAGGCAGACTGACAGAACTGCTCTTCAGTGCAAATCCTGCCCTAAAAATTAAATAATGGAAGGCCAGGCCTGCTGGATCCCACATGAGAGCCTGTCTGCTCTCTAGGGAGTATCTAGGGATATTGGGACCAAAACGTGACATGGGACAACAAATGTTGCAACAGCTGACAGCTCTTTTTTAAAGTGCAGTTTTAAGTGGAAGTTCTGTAAAGTACAGCTACTTTCACATAGAAGAGATGGGGCTTTTCACAGCAAGCTTCCTGCCCATGTCAAGAGCTGTCATTCCTTTTGGACAGACTATCCTCACACTGCAGCAGTTTTCCTACAGAAGAGCTGCAGTGATCCACAGCAACACCACAGCCCTAGGAGGACACCCCTCATTTCTCAGCAGAGGGCTGGCATGAGTCTCCTCACTTTCTTCCTCTGCCATTTGGGAGCTCCTTGTATTACAGCCACAATAAAAATTATTGAGGCAGCCAAAATAAGTCTCCCAAAAGGTGTTTAGGTGAGCAAGGGAGCTCTCCTGGACCATGTGGGCACAGGCTGTGGGATGCTCCATGCAGGGAAAAGGACTCAGCAGCTCTGGGTGGGACAATACCAGCTCTGGAGCTGGGCAGCACTGATGGAGAGCTCTGCTCTAATGACAAAGCAGAAACTTCTCCAAAGGTGTAGGAAATGCAAGGCCTTGGGTCTACCAGACCTTCACAGAGTGGGTAAGCTGCTTTGGAAAAACCTCATCCAAAGTGACTGGGCTCCAGCAGCTCTAACTGGCCTCCCCAGTTCCCCATCCTGTGCCCTGACAAGATGCCCTTGCTTGCTTTCCATGTGGATCAGTGATCCCTGAGCAGAACATCCCCAGTACAAATTTCTGAGAAAGGTTTTGATGATGCCTGTGGGACATAACCCACACCAGCAGTTTTGCCTAGCACAGGTTTTCCATGAGATCCCCACAATCCCATCGCTCATCCCGGCTCGGGCAGGAACCATTCCTCTCTTGAGTGGATTGTAAGCTGTGCTGACTGTGTATGGAGGAATCTATAAGCAAGGATCAGATGCTACTGGGTGAACCCATGCAAACAAGAGGTTGAAAAGATTCCCAAAACAAAACCTAGAGCTCACTACAGATGACACAATGAAGACCAGAGAGAAAAGCCAAATAGTAATGCTACACCATTCAGCTTCCAGAAGCACATTATTTATAGCGCTGTCCACATATGGCTGCTGCTAAATGTCAAATCAGCAGCCTCATCAAATGACACTTTGGAACTAGTGGAGTCCACAGATCTGTACAGATTTCCAGTGCCACAACCCGGCTCCGGCTCGGCCAGGCTGTGACAGCCCCTGGTGTCCAAGCACCACCGACTGCAGCCTGACACGGGGGCTCAACGCGGCCCTCATGGCACCGAGCAGCATTAGAGACAGGGGAAAGGACATTTGTTAGTTAGGACAAGGACAAACTAACAAGCTCCAGGATAAGTGGGTGATTCCCAGTCTGGCCTCCAACCTGCAGCAGTGACGGCGTGGGTCCACCCCTGACACTGCCTGCATGGGGCCAGGGCTGCTTCTTGGGGGCTCTAAGGGTCTATCGCTGTCTCCTACTCCATCTGCACTGCTGGGATGAGGAAAACCAGGAATTCACAGCAAAGAGACTCAATAAACAGGTAGAGTTAAGGAATTAATGTGGAGAAAATCTGGATTCTATTAAAGCTGCAATAATTTGTGACTTCCCATTCAAGTACCTGAACTCAGTGCACTCAAAATGCCCCAAAACAAATGCATGCAGCTTCTTGAGTTTACAAAAAAGGGTGAAGTGCTCTGATTTTTCAAGGACACCAGTATTGCACTGACATGAACAGTCAGTGTAAGTGCAGCATATTTCAAAGCACAACAAGAAAAAAATGTTACTTGGCGGGGGGGGGGGAGGAAATCAGTATTTGTAGCTCTGAAGAGTCCATTGATATGAAATATTTTCTTCAATTTAGTAATGGAAAACAGCTGGCACTCGTTCAGGCCACGTCCATCCCTAGCTCCTGGCAGCTCTGTTTTCCATAAATGTACTCTGCTTAGAGTTGCATGTTTCAGTGCAGACATCTTTGGCCTAAACGAGCTGCACACAGCAGGATTTCCACAGGAACAACACCACCAGTAGGCTAATTGAGGACATCTTTCAACATTGTAATGATCTGTAGACTCCCAAACCTATTTTTCCAGCCACCTTTGAGTTGCATGCTGTAGCAGTACAGTCAGCACCTCTCAACAGATAATGCTGCAGAGATGGATGTCACATCAGTGGGGACTGTCACAGGGACATGGCACAGGAAACACTCCCCCATCTCCAAACACCTGCAGGCTTTGGAGCACCTTCCTGTCACTAAGATATGGGAAGCTGCAAGGAACACCTTTATGAGAATATACTGAATCCACTCTTCGTTCTGAAGAATGACATTTTAACTGGGAAGCACTTTGATCTGCCACGGTCATAAGCACAGGGTGTTCATCACCCAAACTGCTTCCATACCATGAAGCACAGGCTCACTCATTGCTCTGAGCAGATTCATTGGAAAAGGCCAGTTAGATTGCTAACAGAGAACTTGTTAAGGATTAAAATCCAATTTGTTAATGTTGAAAATACTTAGACATGTGGTAGTTCTAAAACATAGATTTGCCTTCCCTCCTTCCCTCTCGATTTTGGTCTGGGTGAGCAAACAGCATAAAATAGAATGAAAAAAAAGCTGAAAGAGCAGAATGAACACTCCTTTCCTGGTGAAATATCCTGCAGGAGAGGCACCCCACTGAATTCTGCCAAGGAAACTGTCCCTTCTGGTAATGTGTGTAATTTGCCAATTCAAAGAGCACACTGATCATTAATAGTGTGGAAGCAGAATCACCTCCACAGGTGTCAGGAAACACAACAAAGTAATTCTTGCTACCCAGATGGGGAATTAAGGTATCAACAATGTATTTTTACAAAGACCATGTGAAACCTCAGAAGTGACCAGTTTGTTTCTGACTGCAGTTTCTGACACCACCCTTGTGCAGGCCAAAAACCCCCACCCGGCGCAGCAGCCACAGCTTTGAAATCCTGGGATGGACACTGGCACAGCTGCCCTGGCAAGTGCTTGCCAACCATCCTTGGAAAGGTTCACAGGCAATGGAGATGTGGCATTTGGGGACATGGGTTAGGGGTGGCCTTGGCAGTGCTGTGGGATTGGCTGGACTCAATGAGCTTAGAGGGCTTTTCCAACCTTAATGATTCTGTGATTCTCTTATTTCAGACAAAAGAAGAGTGGAACAAACTTGATTTTGAAAAACAATTTGAGGTTTTAACTCTTTCTCCTCACAAAACAAGCCATTCTCTTGTCCTCTTCATCCAACTGTTTTCAATTAGGTTGAATTGTACCTACGAAGGAGTTGTAAAGATTAAAAATGTCTTGACATTTGGATGGTGAGAGACAAGAATAAAATATTAAAGCCATAATTTAATTTATTTTTTATGCTGCAGTTCAGCATTAATCAAACTGCACGAAGCATTACTCCTGTGGAGGATCTGCACAGTGAGCCCACGTGGGCCCAGGGTACCTGCTCATGCTTTATACACTTCCATAGGCATCATTCCCTCTGGAACACCAGAGATGTAATCTGTGATCTCTTCTTCTCCTCTCTTTGGGAAAGCACTTTTGGAAATCAGGTAACCAGTCTAGTCTGTAAGCAGCATTTGAATTATTTTGAAATGCTAATTTCCAGTGTGGCCCAGAGTAGGCTACCAACACATATTTCCCATTATATTTCCATCCAGCTTGGCATTTTAATTCAAATCCCCATGTCCCAAGGCAAGACTGAAGTATTCAGGAGAAGAGTGAATACCAATTCCCATCTCTGCAGCATTATCTCATGCGTCATCAATTACTGCCATGCCTAAATCTAGCATCATGCCAGCACATTAAGACAGTAGGTACTATATGCAGTGTTCACTGGACCAGAAGAACAGAAATAAGAAGGGGAAAGGAAACCCTAGAGAAGAAATTAAAAAAGGCAGACCGTGCAATACAAACCAGATCATGGCTGCTTAGCTAATATGGGCCAACTGCTGCGGAAGAAAAACGTCGAACACCCCAAGTTGTGTAAATTTTTGGTAAACATCTAACACGCACACAAACACACACAACACCGACCTACACACCAACAAAAATATATAGTGGGCTTCAGCTAACACTGGCTCTTCTAGGGGCTGACTAACGTGGAGAAACTTTAACACAACTTCAATTAATAGGCAAAAAAAAACACCTGCAAAGTACTTTCTTAACAAAAATCTAGACTTAATCAGAACACCACTAAGTGTCCCTTGATTATTCACTACAAGTTTTCTTGTTTCTGAAGGAAACTGCAAATGAAACTTAGCTAAAGGTAAATGCCAAATGTGGGTCCAGTTTAGGCTGAACAAGCTGCTGTGCCTAAAACCAGCAGAAGGTGCTTTGCAAAGAGAAAAATTAAAAAGCTCCAAAAAGATTTAAAAATTAAAACTAAATAAAACCTGTATTTTCCCCATCTTACAGTGGGAGTCTTCACACCTAACTTAAGGTAAAGAAATTTTAGAGAAAGGCTCAGGGCAGCTTCAGTTCCATGGTGAAGGACTGCAGGCCTAACACTGATCCCTGTCTCCATACCGCCAGGTGTCATTCTAACACTTTAAACACACCGGTGCTTTTCCAAAAATATAAGCTAAAAAGCATCAAAATGTATTTCACTATACTATTCCGCCAGGTTCACATTTAAATTAAACTGATTCTTCAAAGAAAAGTACAAAACCTTAAAATAAATATCTATGAATGAATGTATTATTTTAAGTAATTCCTTAAATATCACGTTGAACTCAAATTTCAGGTTTTAGTTTTAGGACTACTTTGAGATTAAATCCCAGGCCCACTTAAGGTCAGCATGCAGTTTACCACAATTATCCCTCACTGCCACCAAGGTGCCCACTGCTTCAGATTTGACTGCATTCACATCAAGGACCATCCAACATGGCCTAATTCCGGGGGGAACGATGCTGATCGGGGGGGGCCTTACCGATTCGATGGGCTTGTCTAGAGACGCCTGCTCTATCTCCAGGTGCCCCTCTTCATACTGATCAAAGTGATTGCCCTGCAAGAGAAAACCAGGGTCAGCTCCACAGCACAGCACACACTTCCAACAATTTAGTATCCAGACAGGTTTGGTTAAAGTGTTACATTTCATATAATTTTGCTAACAAATGAACTTATTAAATACAGGCTCAATTCAGTGTATCAGCTATAAGGACAAAAAAAAAAAAAAACCCTAAAATCTAAGTCAATTTGATGACAATCATGAACTATTTGGCAAAATACCAAACATTTACAATGACAATACTTCAGGATTTTTTTCCTTAGCCTATGAAAACACTGAGCACAAGCACCACTGCCAGCATGGAAACCACATGTGACAAGGAACAGCAGGAATGGATGTCCCCATCACTAGAAGGCTTTCCCTGCACCAGGAATTTGCTTGAGGGATACATGTTATTTCATAAACCTTAAGCCAACAAAACCCCACAGTAGTACCAAAGGAAACCTGTCCCTGTGCCCAGAGTGTTGGTTCATGGTGTGGAACAGCCCTTCCTACAAATCTGAACAGTGATCTGTCTGTGGAAGTGATCCCCCAACACACCACACAGTCTTATTCCTGACATGAAGCAGCCCCCCTGCCAGCTGACCATCATCCCCCTCGGAAAAATTGCATCTTCCCACGTTTTGGGGTGAATACTGAGCATGTAGGCTCCTGAGCTAGGACAGCAATGGCAATTTTTGATCTCCAGAATAAATGTTGGTGCTGGAACACAACAGTGAAGGGCCATTTCAGGAAAAGCAAACACCTCCACTGCAGCTCTACCATAACTGAAACTTCAAATTCCTGAGATTTCAAACATGGTGAACCATTTTTGGCTGTTCAATAGGTCCATGATGCAACACATCCACCATCACTGGCACAGATCTGGAAAGGAAACAGTCAGACTTTCCAGCTGCAAACTTGGAAGCAAAAGAAGTGAGATTCCAGCAGCTGGGATGAGACCAAAAGCCACTGAAGGGAGTGGTTTCAGTGGGCTCTCCGACATTCCCAGGCCCCGCTCAGTGTCACAGGAACTCCAGGAGGTGTCAAGCCTTGGCTGCCACCCCCCACTCTCCCCTCAGGCTCTGCAGTACCACTGGAACCTCTGGCTGCTCTGTGCACACCAAACCCCTGGCAGGTTCTATTTGCATCTCAGCTACACAATCCCTTGGAGCAGGAACACGCAACACTGCTGCCAAGTGAAACGTGTTGTCACCCTCCTCCTTCCACCCATACCAACTTTTCCTCCTGCAAGAATTTTCATGGAAGCCAGCATGCGAAAGAGCAAACTGCAGTTGTAACAGACTGACGGTTGGAATACTACAAGCCAAGCACCAGCCTCCAAAAATCCTCTGGGAAGAGTGTTCCTATGCAGCAATGCAAATCTGCAAGGGAACATCTTGACTAAAACCTGGTGCCAAGAGAAGGTGCTTTGATGCTGCTGCCCCAGCTTCCAGCCCATCCATCATCTGCAGGCCCTGATGGTAAATTCACCCTGGCCATGCTCTGCTCCCAGGGACCGTCACTCCCATGGCCTATCCAGAGCAAATCTGGGGTTTAATCTGCAAGCAGCAATCCACTCCCACTCTTTTTTTTCTTGGACAGCCTTCAAGGAGCAAGCTCAAGGCAAACTTATTATGCACAAGCAGTTGTTGAGCTACTTTGGAAGGCTAACAACACTCAGAGACAGCGTGGTGTGGATGCACAGACTTTGTGTGTGGGGAGTCCAGCAGCCCACACCAAAACACACCAGAAACCTGCCTCAGTGGTTGGGGGACACCACAGCCTCCCAAAATATAGCACACAAAAGAACCAGAAGAGTCAGGAGTGCACATGCTGCCAACACTGGCAAAAACACATTGCTAAACTTCATCTATTAAAACATTAAACTCACGTAACGTTCACTTAACCAACAGCTGAAACCCTCTCAGAACGAACCCAGACACGTCCCTGTGCCTCCTTTCACCTGCTGCCTGCAGGTAGCTCAGCACACAGCACTAAATTATCTGGAATAGTTAAATATTCCTGCCGACTCCCCAGCTCCTCTGGTGGGCTGCCAGCCAAGGCACTGAAGGCTGTTTTTATCGAAGCAAGGGTCAATCCCAGTTCGAGGGCAGCACGCCTTGTTGCTCTGAGGCTTCACAAGTCACTTCTTCAGTGCTTAAAACAACATCTCCTCCCTGAAACTATGCAAAAGGCTGAGCACTCCCTGTGCCACAGCCAGAGAATCAGAGAGCAAACAAAGCCTGTACCTCCAAGTTCTGGTGATCCCACCACTACCCACCCCATGTATTTTGGGGGTTATTTTATATATTCATGTTCTTTGGGGTTTATGATGTACTTGATCTCTACTTGTTCCTGGTCCAAACAGCTGCAATACTAAGACTGGAGCTTTCCAGAGAGGCAGGTGCTGCCTGTCTCTGTGAGTCCTGGGCATAAAAAAGCCATGGAGCACAGGGAACAGGCCCTGTGGGAATGCTGCCAGCCTGCTCCCAGGTCAGGAGGGTGTTCCAGACTTGGAAATTCAAGGCTTCAAAGTAACAGAGTGCCCAAACAGAGCTGAAATCAATACTCATCACAGAGACTGCTCTTTATTTATTAATATTTAGAATAAATGATAAGGGGAAAATTCCTTTCCATCATAAAGCAGGTCATCCTGGAAAAAGGCAAGCAGACAATCCAATGGTTATTGTGAGGTTGGATTTATGAGGGTTCAGGTCAGTGATGTTTAATCAGGTAAGAGAAAAATGGTTCCATGGCTATGGCCACAACAATGCTGCTTGCCTTCATGGCACAGGCCTTTTGGAGCTGGAGGCAGCAGAGTCTGTCCCTTTGCTTCTTCATCCCTGAAACTGGCTAAGAAGCAAGTTGGGGGGAATTCCATCTGTTTCCCTCTTTTCCAATCCTACAAGCTGGTGCATCGAATGTATCCATAAAACATTTCTGTTTTGCTGTACCTTAAGACAATGAATCAGAAGAACACAAAACACTTTAACACTTAAATCCAACAATTAATTAAACCCTAAATGCTGGATCTGTTGAGAATACATTTCTAACAAACACAAACCCCAAGCACTGACCACGTTTCAGTATGATTTTGAAGTGTGTCTTCTGCAGACTTGAGAGATGCTTCCCACTTCAGAGGAAACCTTTATGTGAAAAGGATTCAACCTCGTGGATACTAGGACATGAAATAACAGCTGCATTAAACCCAGCACTACTCAAAACCTATTCCCAAACCTTCTTCCTCTATGACTATTACAGAGATACAGTAAATTCCCAGCCCTGGGAACTAAAGGCAAAGCTTCCACGTGCTCCTGTGGACAAAGATTTTGGTGACTGCAGCACCCTCCTCCCACTCATCCTCTGCCCCTCCATTTCACAGTTCCTTGGATCAAGGTCTCTCACTTCTGCTTTGTGAAACAAGATGTGTTGCACTGTCCCTTTCTCACAGACACTTCTCCATCCATGCTGGAACAGCAGAGTAAGTAAGATGAGAGGCTTCCACTTAAGCACCATTTATTGCTCTCACTTTGTGCTACATCCAGTGCTCCGACACCGGTGCTTCCCTATAACCACACTGAAATTCAATATATTTTCCTACTTCATGAGAAGCAAGGACAAGCCTCCAGCATGCAAACACTCCTCATTACACACCACACACACCACTTGGCTTCTTTGTGCATTCTTCTCCAGGAGCCAACATGTTTGTGCCCTGTAATTTTTGTGTAATATCATCTGAACTTTGGCTCTCTACGCACTCTGGTTACTCACAGTCACATGTTCTCTCCTCCACTTTCCCATTGTTTGATCTTTGCTCGAAGCTCTTGGCCAAACCTCCTTAGAGCCCTCACACACTGAATATGGCATTTGAAAAATCAACCAACAAAAGCTGCCTCCATGCAGAATTTCAACTCTTGTTCTCCCTTTTTTGGACTGTAAATACTTTGGAGCCCTGGCTCAACAAATGTCATTTTGTCCCAGATCATACCCAGTGGATTTACTGCATTTCCTGGGACAATTCAAGTTAATAGTTATGGGGAAGAGCATTGCTGCTTCTTTCCTACTTACAAGGTCCCAAATATTGTGGCAGTGAAATTAAACCCAGTCAGCACCATAAAAAAAAAATCTAAGAACCTTAATTACACTTTCATCCCAAAATCCTTAGTGGCAAGAACTGTTGCCAATAAATCACTCAATGCAAGTGAAATGAATTGTTGATTAAAGCCCATTTATCACAGTTTAGCACCACAGAATTCACTCTCTCCTCTCTATGAAGCACCTCTTCAGGAAGGTGGGTTACCACAAAGCCACACAGAAATCACTGAGAAAAATCACTTTAAAATCTTCACAATGACAAGCAGAAGAAAATACTTTCTCCTCCCCCTCTCACACCCCAAAGGGTGTATCCAAAACCAGAGCTGGGTCATGAGCACTGCCTGCATTTCTAAGTCACCTAAAGCACCACCAACACAATGACAAAATAAAGATTAGTCACTCCAGCTGCTTCAGGCCCATTAGACCTCCCTGGATATTAATTACCGGACTGCTCTGTGCAATCTATCTGAGCACAAAGCGTATTAAGATGTCAGCATGCAGAACGCACTCCATATAGTGCACATTCCTGACAGGAATGAGTGGTTTCTTTGATGAACAGCCCTAAGTTATCCATGTATTATTCCCAAAGAAAATGTGGCAGTCCCCAGACCAGCAGCCGGGGTGGATTATCCATGTATTATTCCCAAAGAAAATGTGGCAGTCCCCAGACCAGCAGCTGGGCTGGAGCCGGGGACACGGAGCTCCCACGAGGTCAGGAGCGAGAGAGTGGATGTGGGAGCGTGGGGGATACATTCAGGACGCCTCCACTCAGCTGTCCTTGGGCTCCAGCAGAGCCCCATCACACCAGCCTGGCGTTATTAACAGCAGACAGGAAAAGGTGAGTTATAAGCCCAACAGAAGTCAGATAGCAAGAGCCTAGGACTGAAAAACACTGCCTGCTCCAACCACAAGGGACAATGCCTTCAACGCTGTGAATGCAGTGAAATAGGAAAAGATTCTGGCATAAAACCCTGTGGCTCTGCCTGGGAGCATTAAAGCAGGGATAGCCAGGGAGGGAATGGGCAGAATGCAGCTGCTGAGGCGTCACAGCAGAAACAATCTATTTACGTCCCTACTGGATTGCAGGACTGGCTCAGACAGGCACTCAGAAACGCTGCTTCGTGAGACCACGCCAACAACAATCTAAAGAAAGCAATTTTACAGAAAAGCCTTACTATACTCACTGTTATTATTTCTTAAATGCACTGGAAAAGAGCACAGCATGATCATGCCTGCTTAACTACACTTGAAAAGAGTGCAGTGTGCTCCTTAAGATATTCGAAATTTAGTTTTACGCTAGGAGAGTATCAGAAAAAGACTTTTAAAAAATCACATTTATATTAAATTTACCTTAGAAAATGGAATTTTAAAACACTAAAGCAAATCAGCACCACTTTTTCATATTCTATTTATCCATCAATTCAACCAATAAATCTTAAACTCCAAAAATGTTACATCAAGCCATAAAATTCAGGGTTGTTACCCACAAGTATCACTTGAAAGCATTTAACCAAGCCCACTCCCCAGTCCCAAAAGCCCTGCAGGCATTAGGCTCAGAACAGCAGCTGAGAGACAGGAATACCCAAAAAGATAAATGAGTCCCCCCAAAAAAAGGCCATTTTCTAGTGTGGACATAGCCAGGGCAAGCATGTGAGCTGCAGATCCCAGAATGTTTTGCTCCCGAGGCTGGGAAGCACAGCTGACATTTCCTGCTGCCCTCCCGGGACGAGTCAGCACAGATGCAAGGTCTGAGCACAGGGAACTGGAGCAGCATCTGAGCACAAGGGAGCAAATACCATCTTGCCAAATTCTCCCTCTCTGCATGCACACAGCACCCCCACGGAGCAGGGGAAAAAACCCTCTGATTCCAGAAGCAAATATCCTGTTAAAATTGAAATTTTCTCTTTTGAAGGAGATGGAGCAGTTACAAAATCTTTGGACGGATAAGGCACCCTCAGATCCATCCACTTTTCCCAAAACTGGCTCTCAGCACTCTTGCCAACATCCCACATCCAGGACACCTGGGTGAATGCTGCCTGTCCAGCACAGTGGCCAAAAGGCTCAGGAATTGCTCTGCTAAGCCCTGATGGAGCACCAGCCTCTTGCCTGACCCAAAGACCAGGAATTGCAGCAAACCACCATTGACAGTCATGTCATGGTGTATTTAGCTGTCTTTTGACAAATCTCTCCAGCTCGGACAGCTGTTTCCAGCCGTGCTGGTTTCACTTCTCTGCACGTGGCCTGAGGGTGAGACACCCACCACCTGCAGCTGCAGTGGCACATGTGGGACAGGCAGGATAAAAACTCATTCCAGGCACGGATGAGATAGGAGAGGTACAAGTGCCAAGGTCTGCCAGTGCTCTTATTTATTTGTGGGGCTCTATCACCAACATCACCATTGACCTCACAGTGAGTTTCAGCCAAGACCAGTGGGGGAAGGAAGGTGTTTAAACCCAAATGCAGCTCCCCATGACTGACTGTTGTGTTTATTACACACAATCAAAATATAACATGTTTCTAATACCTCTGCAAGATCCACACCTCCCTACGCAGGCTGACTGCAGATCACAGTAGTAATTCATGCTGCCCTTTGCAGCTCGGCAGGGCCTGATGACTCTATACCATGGAAGGACTCCAAAACGTAATTGATGCAGACAACCGTGTTGGTGTTTAGAAATCCATCCAAAGAACTCAAAAACAACTCCAGGAAAGTGTGGCTTACAGCATTTTTTGAATATTCATTATGCACAGAGAAAAAAATACAATTTTAAGACCAACATGCACCTAGGAGATGGCTCCATCCAATCCTGGAAACTCTCTTGGATAATTATAAAGGCCACATGGGTTCTCAAAGCTATAAAAAGCAATACAAAAGCAACTTTGTATTGGCACCTGAAAAGCCTTTGTTAATGCTTCCCAGAACAAAATCATCCTTTTTCCTGTTGTTCCCTGCAGTGTCTTTAAAGACAAAAAAAAAAAAAAAAAAAAAAAATAAAAAAAAAAAAAAAAAAAAAATCACAGATTCTTTCCTAGCAACACAGAGGTGAAGCATTCCCAAACAACACATTCTCACTGCCCTCCACACATTAGGAATTGCTTTCCCAGACCTTTCCCTGGAATACAACTGGGAAGTATGGACATGGCACATCTGCACACCCCCAGAAACAGCTGAATATTTACAGTCAACATCTTGTGAAAGCTGCAGCAAAACCTCATTTTCAGCAGAAACACACATCAATTATTCTGAGAGTACTTAACAGGAAAATCCTCTCAAGTCAATACAACAAAAGCAATCACTTGAGACTCGGAGATGAATTTAAATTGGCACGGTTTGAAAGCAGCACCTTGGAATTGCACATTGAGAAGTTGATGGCACCTTTTGTTTACCAAACTAAAAATTAATTTTGACAAAATTCTTCCTGCTAAGTCCAAAAACACTGAAAACCCACTCAGCAGAACACATTTAAGACTAGTCACAGGTAAAGAGGTTTAAACCAGGAAAACGTGCATATAAATACCCACTTAGAGCTGTCCAAACAAAAACATGTTCTACAGTTCAGAGATAAACAGCTTGTACCACACAAGGAGTGGGAGCCAGAGGCAGGTCTCTGCTTTGCATACTTTGGCACCAAACAAGAACAATTTCATGTCTTTCAGATTCCTTCTGCTGCACCAACACCAGCTGTGGATCTGTTCCAGCACACGAGGGATGCTCTGCAGTCCTTCAGCAAGCTTTACCCAAGAGCCAGCAGTGGCCTCACTCACCCAATTTTCTCTTTGTCATTTTTAATGTGCCTTGATGCAGAAGGCACACCCAGGTTACAGCTCAAGCCATCTCTGTCTCAATACAGAGAAGAAAACTCCTAAGACTTCTCTGAAAGTGACTTCGAACATTATTTTTCCTCCTTCTTCAGCAAAAAGCTTTCCTCCATCAATATACTTTGGAAAAACTGTTAGATTGCCCAACTGTCAGGGGTAGGTGCACAGGCCCCTGAGCTCCCAAAATTCAGCATGACCTTGTCCCAGTCCCCCTCGGATCTTCTCTTCCACAGCTCACAGTTTTCACCTTCAGTCCTCTGCAGCCTCAACCAGCTCCAAACTGCTCCTCCCTCCTGCTGCAGCTTCCAGCACCCACCCATGGCTAAGCAGGACCTTCAAACAACCAAAGAATCATGGGAGGAGTTGGGTGGGAAAGAACCTTCAAGATGATCTTGTTCCATCCCCTGCAAGGGATAGTCTTCCATTATCCCAGGCTGCTCCACCTGGCCTTGGACACTTCCAGGGATGGGGCAGCCTCAGCTTCCCTGGGTAACCTGTGCCAGAGCCTCACAGGGAGGAATTCCTTCCCAACATCCCATCTAACCCTGCTCTTTGTCAGTGGAAAGACATTTCCCCTTCTCCTGTCCCTCTGCCCCAAGTCCCTCTCCAGATCTTCTGGAGTCCCTTTAGGCCCTGCAAGGGGCTCTGAGGTCTCGTTGGATCGTTCTCTTCTCCAGGTGAACACCCCCAGGAGTCCCAGCCTGGCTCCAGAGCAGAGGGGTTCCAGCCCCCAGAGCAGCTCCATGGCCTCCTCTGGACTCACTCCAGCAGCTCCACGTCCTTCCTGTGTTGGGGACCTCCCGGCTGGAGGCAGCTCTGCAGGTGGGGTCTCACCTGAGCAGGGCAGAATTCCCCCCTCACCTGCTACCCGCAGTTGGCTCCTGGGCTGCCATCACACATGGCTGAATCACTGAGCTTCTCATCAAACAATTCTCCTTATCCTTCTCCTCAGAGCCGCTTTCAATCCATTCTCCCTCAGCCTGGATTTGTGCTTGGAACTGACCTAATCCAGGTGCAGGTGCAGGACTGTGCACTTGCCCTTACTGAACTCCATGAGGTTCACACAGACCAACCTCTCCAGCCTGTCCAGGTCCTCTGGATGGCACCTCTTCCCTCCCGTGGGTGACCACAGCAGACAGTACAAGGCAAAGAGAAACCACCCTGGTGGAACAGGGTGCCAATCATGTAATATTCAAGGTGTAATCTATTTACCACTATGAACGTCCAAGCTTCCATAATATTATCTGCCTTTTTTTTCTTACTACGGTGTCTGACTTGATAAAGAATCATTTCTAAACCAAAATCTCACAGAAAATCTCCCTCGGGAGCACGTTAACAGGATTCAAACTCCATTCAATATTGTTATCAATGACCAGAGGAAACAGAGCACCTGCCTGCTCAGTTTGCAGATCAGGCAGCCCAACAAAGAGGGAGCAACAGTGAGGATGTGTTTGTACAGAGCAACCTGACCCGTGAACTCCCTAACACCACATCTGCTTCCACAGAGCCCTGTACAAACACAGCTACAGCACAGGGCTGCACCCAGCAGGCTGAGAAATCCCAGTTAAAACCTCCTCACGCAACATGGTAGCAGAAAGGATAAAAATACAGTTCAAGGGTATGCAACAAAGGAACAGCAAACATGAAAAAAAGCAGTAAATAGATGTTTATCTCTCAGTAAAAAAGATGTTTATCTCAGTATGTTATACCAGGTAAGAAAGAGTCTGTTCTAGACTCCTCTGAGCAAGTTTTCCAATCACAAGTGTGGACAATTTAGGATGCAGAAAGCTGCAACAACACAAAGGGAGAACAGCAACAGAATTCAGAGCCATTAAGGCTCTCAGAAGCTAAAACTGAGCAGAAATGCTGCATATGCCTTCACATAAGAGGATAAAGAGTAGTAATGTGTGCTTTGGCACAGCAGAAAAGGACATAAAGCTCAGCGAAAAGCTAAATATAAAGGAAAATCTAGAAGAAAAATGAAGAAAAATGCAGCTTTCAATGGCTAAACTACCACAACAATCTACAAAGGAAAATGTTCCCCATCACCAGTTGTCTTCAAGGGAGAGATACTGCAGCCAAACACAAACTCCTAGACTCAGAACTGGGTCAAAATGGGAATTGAAACTTAAGTGATACCTGAATATTTAAAGCCAGCATCCTAATACTAACTTCTGGCTTTAAAGCTGTGAATGGCCAAAATCTCAAATTAACTGCCCACAGAGCTGCCTGAAGGGAGAAAGTAGCACTAATTACTACAGGTTTAAAACCATGTGGTAGGAGAAAAGCTTCTGTCAACTGAGGAAGTGCTGCCCTAGAACTGCAGCAGTGTTTTTTATCAGATGAGCTCCACATTCCCACACAGTGGGTGGCAGGAGCCTGGGTAGAGGGGTGGGTTTTGTCTTAGAGAAGGTGACTCAGAAGAAGCTGAGGTGGCTCAGCCATGGCTTGTGGGACTGTAGGATAAAGTGCTTCCTTTCCCATGCACTCGGCCTCAGCAATGGAGAACATCACTATAGGAGAGAAGTGACAACACAGACTGGGGGAAGGCACAACCAAGACAGGAAAGGTCTATATAAAATTACCTCACCACGTGAATGCCAGAAATCCACACTGAAGTTCAGACCCTACTGTGATGTTCTAAAACTGGAACCAATACTACTTGATCTACTTTAGAACACATTTTCCCCCAGGCTTCTCCCCCCATCCTCACTCACACAGGGAGGTTAAAAAAAAAATCAGTCACAGTTGTCCTGCTCCTGCTTTGCTCAACTAAGAGGTCAGAACATCCTGCCAAGGAGGTAAGAGCTGTATTCTTCCTGTGCTGGGCCCACACCAGAAATATAACCTGAATCAAATTATAAATTAAGATCCCTAAACAATTCTAATCGATCTTCTAAAATCTCAGATTAATTCTTCAGTTAGAAAACACTCAATGGAAAAGGCACAGGCTGCCTCCTGACTGCTTGCAGCTACTCCTGCCAAAGGCAAACTCACACCCCAGGATCCTGGATCAGTTGAAAGCTCAGCATAACAGATTTTGCAGAGATTCCAATCCTCATTCCCCCACATTAAGGTTTTCTTTTCCCAATTAGTAAAGGCAGGCAGAGAAAACGACCCTCTTTATCTCTCTGCAGCACAGAGCGCAGGCATCAGCTCCCAGTGCCACATCACCCCGAGCAGCTGGTCCTGCTGAAGGACATGAAAACCAAATGCACTTCCCTTAGGCAGCACCTGGGAAGTGAAGTGAAGCTGCAGCCATGGCCACACTCATTAAGGATGGATTCTAAACCTCCTCGCTGCTGGCCCAGCTGTCCAGTAAAGTGCTGCCTAAGCTGCTTGGGAACAGAACTTATCCCCGACATTGTGCCAATTAAAAAGCATAAAATCCCCCTGCCAGCAGCGCTCAGCTCAACCTGCTGGAAGTGGGCAGGGCCAGAAGCACAGCGATGCGCTGGCTTAGCTCTTCAAATCCGTTCTGGAGGGTAAGAAAACAAAACATCTATCTTCTTGGAATTAGCAGGAATACCTGAGTTGAGATTCAGCCTGGTCACACTTCCACCCAGCAGGGAAAACCAGGCATGGTTCCTCCTGCTGGGTGGAAGTGTTATTCCATTGCACAGACTACACAACACCAAAAAAAACAAGAGACAGAACAGCCTGTGTTCCGTCTGGCTAATGATGCCAGTAAGTGCAATGTACGTAGGAAGAGGAAATTACTGTACACATAGACACATATGGCTGGTAATATTTCTGCTTCAACAATGAAAAGGAGAAAAATGCAGCAAGAAAACATTTTCTCAACATCTGGGAGTAAGTGGGAGCTCCACTGGATTTCAATGAGAGAGATATCCATGGTATTTATTATTTGAGATTGCATACCTGATCTGAAGAATAAAATCATTGCAAATGCTTTTAAAATAACACAAAAAATATATATTTACTTATTGCAGCAGTTTAATATGTTCATACAGCTTTCATTAATGCTCCTACAATATTCTGTTAGCATCATCTACAGCTATTGTTCAGAATTCCTCCAAGTTATGGTGGTTCCCATTTGTCTCTGCCAGGGAAGCCATCAGTCCAGGGGACAGTGGCACAGAGAAGTGACAAGAGCCTGTGACAGACAAGTTCCCCAGTCCTTCACCCCAAGAACTAAGCTTGTCAGAACCCCAAAAATAACCTCTCTTGGATGGAAAATGGAAAAAAGGTTGGGATTTATTTGGATGAGCCACCCAAGACTGCACTTGCCATTGCAGAGCCTAGAAGAGAGGCAAGAGAAGGAAGGTCAGGAATATCCCTTCTCCTCCACTGATCCATTTCCCTGTCCAAGGGTCCCAAATGAAGTCCTGTGCTGGCCTGGGAAGGGAAAAATCCCCAGGACAGGCAGAGCACAGCTCAAGGCCTTTTCTATGGAGCTGCCCTCAGTTCAGCACCTGGAAAATACACTCAAAACCAGGGGCTTTCCAAGTTTCTCTAAGGTTTTAGAGCTCAAAGCAAAAAGGGAAAAGGATCTAAGACTTTAGTATGGCTTCTAAAGCTACAGAGCACAGCAACAGCACAACAATCCTGTGAGGAAAAACCCAAGGGCTGCCTAATCAGCTCACTGCAGTGATATCCTCCAGTGCCATTCCTGCTCCTTGGGCAATTTCAACTTCCAAATCACCTTCAGCTTCAAGGTTCCTTCCACCCAACACAGAGAAGAGTCGCTACAATTCCACCTATACAATCTTTCTCCTCTCCCTCCACACCATGACCTTCATCCTTAGGGATATATGACTTTCTTATCACTCTTTTCCACACGGCTCCCTGTAACTCCTGGGAGGAGCATCACTCCCTCTGCAGCTCTCTTCATGCTCACCACATCACTGTGGCTGCAGCTGTGGGAAGATCCCTCACTCCTCTTATCTCTCCAGTTCTCAGTTGATCTCTCTACCCAACAACCCTTCTCCCCTCAGCACCTTTCCATACACTTCAGACCATGGGCACCTTCTCTTTCTCAGCTGATTTAGGTCCTGCCTTCCTGATTTTCCTGCAGTGCTGTATGTTTCCATTCCTGCCTCCCTAATAGCACTGATCTTTCTTCAGTCAGGCAGAGGGGAGGGAAAAACAGCTCCTAGCAGCTCTCACCTCTAATCCACTTTTCTCCAGCGTACCAGAAGCTCAGAAACCCAAGGATCACCTCTGCTAACCCTGCACTGCCAGCTCTCCCCTGCCTACAGTACTCAACTTGCACTCTTGCCAAACTGATCCTCCCAACCCAGACTCTTTCCAGCTTCTCCCCAGAAAGGCAGCTGACAATAATGAGAACTCTGAAATGCTTCTTTTTTTCATCCAGTGACTTTTTCATTAGGCACATCACTAATCCCAAGAGATCTTTCTTCCAAATAGCTAAAAGGTTCCTTTGACCTATACTCTACTCCCAACCTTTTGTTTCTCTCCCTCTCTCCAAACTGCTACACATCCTTTCACTTTGAGGAGATCGCAAGTAGATCACCCCAGAACAAAACCCAAGAGCTCTCTGCAGCCTCCCTCCCCACACTGCATCCATCCCTGATCAAGCTGTGTAATTTTAGAGCCTGTCTCCCTCTGGCCATGCTCCCTGGAACTCACCAGCCTGGCAGGGACATGGGATCAAATCTAGAGTCACACCGGCTCCAAGGACAGAAATTTCACCTGCCAAAGAACTACAAATGTTTGAAAAGGGCATCCCTAACACCAACAGAAACACTCAAATTTTTGCTATATTTGCAGACCAGGATTTTCTAGAGGCACAGGCAGGTGTATTTTTACTTATGGGCACAGCAGCCCTGCAAATACCCAACACAGCAAGCATTTCCTGCATTCCACACCCATGTTACAGCTCAAGCCATCTCTGTCTCAATACAGAGAAGAAAACTCCTAAGACTTCTCTGAAAGTGACTTCGAACATTATTTTTCCTCCTTCTTCAGCAAAAAGCTTTCCTCCATCAATATACTTTGGAAAAACTGTTAGATTGCCCAACTGTCAGGGGTAGGTGCACAGGCCCCTGAGCTCCCAAAATTCAGCATGACCTTGTCCCAGTCCCCCTCGGATCTTCTCTTCCACAGCTCACAGTTTTCACCTTCAGTCCTCTGCAGCCTCAACCAGCTCCAAACTGCTCCTCCCAGGGGACCGATTCCACTTTTCCCTCACAGGAAGCTTTAACACAAAATAAAATGTTTCTCTTCTCCCTGGCATATTTTCAGGCAGGGAAGAACAGAGCAGCGACCCCTCCATGAAACCAAAGCCTATCATTTTATTTTTCACTCTGGTCTAGGGGAAGGACAAGGAAAGCCCGGTATTTAGCACAGATAAATCCCAATTTAGAACAGTGCCCTTTTTTAAAGTCAAGGGGACACTGGGTTGTGACTTCAGTCATTGTCCCCAGGTACACTCAGCAGCTTCCAAGATCTTGGGAGCAGGTAATGGAGCTGAGTTTCCTCCCTGACATCACCACATGTTGCCCCTGCATGTCCAGAGCCACGACACAGTAACAGGTTTTGCCACTACAATTATTTTTCTTGCCATGGGGTTTCCCCACAAAGGGACAGGAACAAGGACACCCAAAGGCAAATGTGGACACAACTGCAGAGCGCACCTGTTCCCTGGGCACAGCCACAGTACCCAACTTGGTCTAGGCTCCCCATCTCTCCCTTAACAAAGGATTACAATAAATGTGTTTTCCAGCCCAAGATCTGGCTTGCTTCACTTCCTGAAACACAAACTTCAAAGCCAAATCAGACTATTCCAGTGTTAATTATCGCTCATTTCTTCGTTGAAGGAAATGAAGGATGCAAACAAGCCCACATCTGGGGCTGTGGCAGGAGCCAAAACCTCCATCCTCAGAGCAGGCAGTGCCAACATTGCACACAACCACGCTGGTATTTATTTTCTCGTGTGTTTCTAGCGCAGTTTAGTAACAATTTTTGAAGTGTATACGCCTTATAACATCCAGAAACAACATAAATTAGTCACTCCTGGATGTCCTGACTGCTTCCAAGACAGTAACTTAATGCCAGAAGAAGTAGAATTATGCAAGCTCCACATTAAAAAAACCCTCCCAGGTCTTTGGGTGAAAGGCCCGAGTGAGGATGAAAAGCACCATTCCAACGCCAGGCTCCCGAAACAAGGACCCACAGAACAGCTCATCCACGACTCTCCTCGAGCAGCGTTATCCTCGCTGCTTTTGTTTTCCCTTCTAACCCCGAGACTCTCTCGGGCTGAAGTCAGAGAACAACATGTCATTGTTCAAGCTTAATGAGTCAACCTTAATTTCCCTATTGTTTATTTAAACCCCCTTTCAAATAGCATCAGTGGCGTTAATTACGTTGAAATACTGATGTTTTGGCGAGGGGGCCGGGTGTGAGAAGGAAGAGGCGTTTTTTCCACAGAGAAGGGGGTCGCTGGCAGATGTTCGGACGGCGCGGTGCGGGTCTCGGTGGGACTGATCCGAGCCTTCACCGTGGGGTGGGTGATTCCCCTCATCGGGGGGCTGCTTCCCTCTCCGGCGAGGGGCCCAACCGCTCACGGGGGGTGGTCGGTTCTATCACTGCTGGAGGGTCGATCCCCTCACCGTCCTCCCCTGCCGGCCCTTCCGCGGGGTCCGCCCCTCGCCACTGCCATCACAACACGCCGCCCGCTGCCCCCCCGTGCCCAGGCAGCTCATCCCAGCCGCGGCTCATCTTGACAGCCGGCCCCGGCCCCCCAGGTTCCCCCCTGTGCCGCTCCCCGCCGCAGCGCAGCGCCGGGCCCGCACACAAAGCCCCGGTGGCGGGGTGGGGAGAAGGCGGCGGAGCCCAGCCCGTGGGGCCGCGGCCATGCGGGGGGCGCGAGGGAAGTACCTGGAAGTCCCTGTCCTCGTTGAAGCGGGAGAACCTGTCCGCCATTTCACGCCGGCCCAGCTCGGCCCGGCCCCGCTCCGGCCGCCGCCGCCTCCGCCCTCAGCGCCGCCCGCTTGCACCGCCCCCGCCCGCACCGCGCATGCGCCGCCCCACAGGTCACGTGCGCAGCAACATGGGTCACGTGATCGGCAACGACGGGGGTCCCTCACGGCAGCGCCCACGCGCGGAGTGGAGCGGCTGCTGCAGCGGGATCCGGCGGGGCGGCGGCGGCAGGACCGGCCCGGAGACAGCGGCACGCCGGGGGTCGGCACACCAAGGGGTCGGAACCGGCTCGCACGGCCGGCCGCGCCCTCAGGGCTCCGCCGCGGCAGGTCACGTCCCGCCTAGCCTCGCTGCGCGTCTGACTGCAGATGGCAGTGCGCATGCACGCCCCGGCGGCCAATGGGGGCGCGGGCGACGGCACGCGCGCGCCGAACAACCAATGAGGGCGCGAATAGCGCACGCGCGTGCCTAGCAGCCAATTAGGGCACGAGGTACTGCGCAGCGCTGGGCGCCCTTTCCCGCCCCCTGCAACGCGCATGTGTAAAGGCGTCACACGGAGGGGGCTCGACGCGGAGAGCGCGAGCTCTGCTTCAGTCTTCCCGCCCTCCCAGCCCTAGCCAATGGGAATTGCTCCGGTCGCTTGAGTGATGGTCGTGTGAGCCAATGGGAACGCGGTCTCGCCACCGCACCCGGTCTGAGGGCCGTGCCCCTGCTGGGGCGGCGCATGCGCAGAGCCAGCTCGGCGGGGTCCGCGCGGGGGGTGGCTGAGGGCGGCCCGGAGCCCCTCGGCGCTGGGAAGGGCTCGGGCCCGGTGAGCCCTGGCGGCGATTACAGAAATCGCGCCCAGCCCTGAGGCGGTGCCCAGCACAAATCCTGAGCCGCATTGCGATGCTCAGAGCCAGCCCCGCGGTGCAGCCCAGGGCCCCGTGCTCGTATCCCCGGCTGCTGCCCCAGCCCTCTGGCTGGGCTGCGAGGGCTTCTCCTCGCCCCTGCGTGGGAAGTGTGTGCCCGGCTCGCAGCCCTGCCCTCTGCAGTGGCACAGCAACAATACCGTGCACAATACCGGGGGGCTGGGGGGGCTGCTAGGTCAGGGCTTGGAGTCTGAGTCTGGTTTTGGGATCAGGGTCGGGTCTAGGATCTAGATCTGGGTCTGGATTTGGGGGCCATGGCTGGGTACTTGGGGCTGTGGGATGGATTTGGGGGCCTTGGCTGGGTTTGGCATCAGGGGATGGGGTCTAGGTCTGGGTCTGGATTTGTGGGCAAGGATTGCATTTGGAGTCTGAGTCTGGGGTCTGGGTCTAGGTTTGAGGTCTGGGTTAGGGTTTGGGTCCGGGTCTGCAGAAGTCTCTGCTTCGCCATCCCCCAGCACAGCTGTCACCAGCTGTCCCTGAGCACCGTGCTGTGTGTTGCCAGCTCTCCGCCTGCCCTGACAGCAGGAAAAACGGATCCCATCTGTCTCTCCATTCATTCATTGCTTTCCCTCTCTCTGCAGCAGCCTCTCTGCCCGGGCCCTGCTGCCCTCTGCTGCCTGTCAGGGCCGGGTGAGAGAGAGGAGTTCGGGATCGGGCTGTCTGCACTGGGTTCTCTGAGCCTCCATGTGCCACCAGACCTGTCCTTGAGGGGACACCTGTGCCCTGTGCAGTAAGTCCTGAAGCACTGGTTGTGCTTTGTGCTCCACGGGGTAGCTCTAGACCCGATTTGTTCCTCTGCTGAGCCAAGCTAGCTTGTGCTGCCAGAACTCCTGTGTGGAACATGCCTCTCACTTGCTAGGAGGCACCACCACAGCAGCCCTGCAGGAATTCCCCCGGGATATCCTGGAAATAAAAACTTCCCAGGAAAGGGAGGTGCTGGATGCCCCAACCTTGGCAGTGTTCAAAGCTGGGTTGGCTCAGGCCTTGAGCAACTTGGGCGTGGGACTCGATGGTCTTTAAGGTCCATCCCTACCCCTAATATCCTATGATTCTAATCTTGGCTCTCTCTTGGGACCAGCCAGCCCTGTGTGCTGAGGAGGGCTTGGTGGCTGTGAGCTGGGACTTCTGTAGTGCAGAGTGGCCGTGTTAGTGTCCGTTTCTTGCTGGGCAGAAACATGTTCCAATTTGCTCCTCATGGCCCCGAGAACATCCTGTTGATACTCTGCCTGTCTGCTTTACTCAACTCCTCACAAAACCCCCACTGTCCCATGTCATGTGGTCCCCTCCTTGTCCACCCAAAGCACCCAGGTGGGTCTACATGGGCAGGATTGGGCCTGGGACCCCTGCTGAGGGAACCTGACCATGTGGAACACCCCTGTGGGTGCCTCAGTCAAACGTCCTGCAGCCCAGCCCACCCGTGGGTCCTGGTGCAGGGGCCCAGTGCAGGGGCTGTGCCCACAACAGGAGCTCCTGACCCACCCAGGTGGTCACTGGGACCCCCAGCCACCCCCTGAACCCCCACCCACCATGGGGTGCTGAGCCAGACAAGGTCCTGCAAGGAGATGGGGCTGTGTCAAGCCAGGTGGGATGAACCTGGAACAGGGAATTTGGGGATCCCTGGGGAGGGTGGCAGCTCCCCTGGCAGGACTCAGCTGTGCTGATGTCCTTCGCCCCTTCTCAACATCCCCCCACGCCACTGGGTGCACAAAACTGGTGCTCATCATCACCCATGGCTGGGGGGAAGCCAGCCCTGCCTGCCTGGCTTTGGGAACCTGGCACTCCAGGGGTGCTGAGCTCACAGCAGGGGTGTCCTGGGGCTGGGTGCCCACGGTGCTGCCCAAGGCCTCTCGGCCCTGCCTGTGTCACTTGGTGCCAAAGGGGTGAGGTGGAACAGTCCCTGGGCTTCTCTGCCTGAGGTGCTCAAGGGGCACAGTGTCCCCAGGCCAGGGGACCCCAGAACCCAGCATGGGTAGAGGCCCCTCCCTGCAGGACCAGGAGCTGGTACTGCATTCACCAGGGCCCCTCTTCTCTGGGGAGCCCCTCTTCTCTGGGGGGCCCTCTCTGGCCTATGCTCCCCAGCCCTGCTGCCACAGGAGCAGGAGGAAGGCTGGGAAGTAATTCCTCCCCACTTGGCATCTCCCTGTGCCAAGGGCCTCTGCTGCTGGGGACGTGTGCTCTCCAGGACTTGGGGCGCTTGGGGGACACATCTGCCCCCCTCTGGTACCCTCTAGCTTGGAGGGACTGGCACAGTGACAGCTCTGTGTCCCACTGGACACAGGGACAACTCAGTGTCCTTGTTGGGAACAACTTCATGCGCTGTCAGACACAGGGACAGCTCAGTGTCCACAATGGGGACAACTCTGTCCCCATTGGGCATGGGGACAGCTCAGTGTCTCTGTGTCAGCTGTGTGCCCCCACTGGGCACAGAGGTGACTCTGTGTCCCCAGTGGGCTGGGGGCAGTTGGAATGGCTGTGTGACACCATGGAGTGTGACATTTCTGGTCGTACTGAGCCCCCCCTCTCCCTACAGGGGGCGTTTGGTTGGTGCTGGGGGACAGATGGGCACTCAGGGGACCCTGAGAGTCACCACGGGTCAGTGGCATGGGCTCACTGATGTCCCCACACCCAACCCTGACACAGGAGGGTATAAATAGCAGCTCTATCACCTCCTGTCACATGCCCAGTGCTGGCAGGTGCCCTGCCCCCGGCTGGGGGCACAGCTGTTCCTGGGAGAGGGAGGGATGGCCAGAGGGGCACCCCATCCCTCCTGCACTTCCACTACAGGGACCACCTCACAGACCTGGAACAGTTCCTGGCAGACATCCAGGGGTCCTGGCTGTCCCTCTGGGGACATCACTGTCACTGCCCCGGGAACACAGACCCTAACACAGCACAGGGACAGAACTGAGATGGTTGGACCATGCCCACCCCACCAATATGGGGTCCCCGTGCCCCGGGGGGACCCATTGCCAGCTCCAGGTGTTTCCCGGGGACTTAAAGGACACTTCGAACCCCAAAGCAGAGCAAAAAGGGAAATTTGTGCCCATTTCTCCCCTCCCCACCCTGATCCCATGCACTCTGTGGGCAGAAATGGTCACTGTGGTCTAGGGCAGCTCTAAAAATACCTGAGCCCTGACAGTGACAGCTGCAGCCGGGTCAGGGGGGCCCACAGCGGGGCCGGGGCTGCCAGCCCCGGCTGTCCCCTCCCTACCAGGACAGCCCTTGGCACTTTCCATACACACACTTCTCTCCATTTTGGGGAACCCCGGGGTCCCACCCTACTGCCCCGGTGTCCCAGCGAGACTGTGCCATGGGGCAGTGGCTGCGTGCCCATTGTGCCCACCCTGGCCCCACGGCCTGGCTGCCGGCACGCGGCCATCGCGGCACAGTGGCTGTGGCGCTGGTTGTCCCCGGCCTCCCCGAAGCCCCTAATCCATCTCTCGCAGCAGGAGATGCCTAAGCTGCCTTTTCATGCCGGCTCCTCCGCGCGCGGGCTCGCGCGCTCTCAATGCCAGCGCTGGCAGGAGATGTGTCAGACAAGCTGAGAGGATCCTCCCCCGCCAGCAAGGTCAAGGTGTGCTTAAGCCACTTTCCCCGCGCCCGCCCCGGTGGGCTTCGTGCCCCACCGGCACTGGGGATGGCTTTGGGGGACAGTGCAGATTTGGGGTCTCACCACCCCGAGGGGTCCAGGCAACCAGAGCCATATTGTAGGGGGGGTTTATCCCCCAGCTCATCACAGCCAGTCTTGGGGTCACCCACCAGCCCCCAGATCCCAGCTGGGGATCCTCTGTGGTCCTTGGCTAAAGCTATGCCCGCTGCCAACCAGGCTGCCCACAGGGCGGGGGCACCCCTGGGCGTGGCCCACTCTACACGCAGCCCAGGCTCATCTCTGCCCCCAGGCCCCCTGGGCAGTGCTGCTCACAGACCCCTCCCACACACGGAGCCACTGCAGACCATCAGACCAGTCCAAACCAGTACAAACCAGGCCTGAGCACTACTCTCCCTATCCCACATGGTAGGGAGCACACGTCTGTGTGTGTATCTCTGTGTGTGTGGGCACTCATGTACCCGCTCATGCCCAGGCGTGCAGGGGCCCATGCCCAGGACCCTGTGTCACTCCTGTTCCCTTGGTGACAGACCCCGTCCTCTGCTGGCACCTCAGCCTGCCACCAGCCAGGGCCTTTGTGCCTGGTTTTAATTAGAGGCTCTTAAGTGTGAAACAAAGCCAAGGGCAGGGCCGGGGGCCCTTCTCTTCCTCTACACTCCTGGGGGACCCCCGAGGTCCCCATCCTGCCTGGCATCGCCTGCCACAGCCCCTCCATTCCCACTTCTGCTTTGCCATCCTCTGTGCCCCTCCCTAAGGGACACTTACTGCAAACTGGTGCTTCCAGTGCCCCCTGGAAGTACTGCCCTTCAGAGTGGTGCTGGCCACCAGCCCTGCATGGGGTCATGCACAGGGCCTGTGCCAGATGCAGTGCCACCCCCAGTGTCACCCCCAGGATACCTGTCCCTAGGGAGGAGGCTCAGAAAGAGGTCACCAGCCTGTGGCTGGGTTAGGGTGCTGCTGGGGGTTATATGGGTGTTCCCAGCTGTCCTCCATCCCTGGCTTTGATGGGTGAAGGGAGGACCCCACAGACATCCTGGCACCTCATGGTGCTGGAGGAATCCCAGGAAGGGGGGCTGCATGGGCTCCATAAGGGACACAGGAGCCACCAGACTTTTAGAGGTGGCAGTACCCATAGGCCTCCTCCTAGGGGACCCTTGGGTGCTGGGAGCAGGGGACTGGCAACACTGGGTGCCCACCAGCATCCCCCAGTGCTGTACTGGGATGAAGTGAAAGTGGAGCAGTGGGAAGATTGGGACTCCTGGGTGCCCCTCACCCTGAGCAGCTCTGTGAGAACACGAAGGGGAGCTGGGGGGAAGAACTGGGTTTGGCTTCATATTCCCAGTAAAGCCCAGTCTGGGCAGCACCCACTCTCTCCCACTGGGTGCAAGGGTTGGTCCTTGTCTTCATAGTGTCCTCTCCACCCAGGATGCCAACCCCAGACCCTCCTGGGAAGTTTTGGGGAGGAGGCAGCACCTTCTATCACCCCTCATGCCCTGGCAGGGCCTGGGCATGGAGCTGGGAACCTGGTAACAGGGACAAGGGATAGCAACAAGATCCCCTGGCCACCCTGAATGTCCCTGTGAGGGGACACCGCTGAGCAGGCAGGGCCTCACTAGCTGCTTCCCTGGGGTGTCCCCTGACACTCCCAGTCTACACAGGGGTTCCTCGCAGGCTGATTGGTGGGTCTGCTCTGGGTTTTACCCTCCCAGGAGGGCTTGGCACCCACTCTGGGTGGAACCATGTCCCAGTGTGTCCCTGGAGGCTCTGGGGACCCTTGTCCTGAGCCACCAGCACCCAGGAGGACAGGGAGCACAGGGACAACCTCTGCAACCCCTTCTGGAAGTGAAACCCCCACATCTCCAGAAAGAATCCAAAAATCTGAAGTGTTTAGGAAGCCAAGATCCACATGGCTGTGCAGAAACCCTTGTACCCCTCCGTCCCTGTCGCCGTGGGCCTGGGGGACACGGTGGGGGTCCCCCAACCAGACACTGCTGCCACAGGGCCGAGGAATTGCGTCTGGAGCAGCCGCCTCGCATTCCCACTGCAGTCAGGGAGCGGGAATGGGAGCGGGAACGGGCCCGAGGCTTCGCTGGCCCGGCTCCGGGCTCCCGTCCCCGCCGCCGGCGCCGTGCCAGCCTCTCTCCACCGCCTCCCGCCCGGGACCACCGGACACCCACCGACCACGGCGGGCCCCAGAGGCAGCACCCCTTGGTGCCCCATCGGGGACAGCCGGCCCTGGCTCCCATCTCACCGCCTCACCCCACAGCACCCCCGGAGCCTCCGCCATCCCCGGGAGCGGGGAGAGCCCCCGCCAGCCCCGCCGGGACACCCGGCACGTCCGGGCCGGGGAGGCTGGCGGAGAGGGGGGGCCGGCAGCATCGTGTGTCCCGTCTTTCCCCCCCAGGCTTTGATTTTGGAGCCCCCCCTGCCCTTCCCCCTCGGCCAGGAGCCGCAATGGTTTCAATTACGCTGTGAAAGGCGGTGGGGCCCCCTCTTTTCACGACAGCCCGGGTCTCCTGCTCACAACAAAAGCTTAAGTTACAGGAAAGGGAGAGAAAGGGAGGGAGGACGCGGAGGGAGGGAGGGAGGGGAGGGGGCTGCCAGAAGCCCCCCTGCCCCCCAAAATGGAGCGGACGGGGGCAGGCTTCTCCCCACCACAGCCCCCCACGGCTGCCCTTCATCCCCCAGCCCCCCAAAACAGAGGGGACAGGGGCAGGGGCTCCCCACTACAGCCCCCCCAGGGAAAGGGGGGGGAAGGCAGCCCCTTGCCTTGGGAAAGGCAGCCCCCCATTCTAGTGCTGAAATTTGGGGTGATCACCTACAGTTTCATTCCCTAGAAAAGGGAACTCCAGTGGGTCCCAGTCTCTCCCAGTGTGTCTAAGTCTCCCCAGTGTGTGCCAGTGCCCCTCAGTGTGTGCTTGACTCCCGGGGGTGTCCCATGACCCCCCTGTGCTTGACCTCCCTGTGTCCCAACACTCTCAATGTGTCTTACACTCTCAGTGTGTCTTGGATGGCCCCAGCACATCCTGGATCCCCCTGCTGTGTCCCAGTGTCCCTCCCCAGTGTGTTCCACTGTTTCCCCAGTGTGTTGTAGTCCCCCCTTCCCAGTCCCAAAATGTGTCCCAGTTCCCCACAGTGTGTCCCAGTCCCCCCACTGGCCTCTCCCACTGTCCTGTTTTTGGGGACAGAGGTTCCCTTCACCAGAACCCCAACTGGGATGGGATGTGTGGGATTGTTGGGGGGGGGGGAGGCAGGGTGCAGGACGTTTCCCACCACCCCCCACTGACTTTGGGGCACTCCTGTCTGTGCAGTGGCCTTTTGGGGATGCAGCACTGCAGGGTGGCCATGGACAACCCATGGGGTGGTGTCACTGCCTGGCTGACGCCTGGGGACAAGGGATGTTGGGGCCAAAACACCCTGCTTTGGAGGTCTCCAGTGGGGCATGGGACCTAATCCTGCTCCACTGCACCCTGAAGTGGGGCCTGGGGACAGTGGGGGACCCCTTGCAGCATGTCAGAGGGGATGTGGGTCAAGGTGGGGGTTTAGGGGACATGAGCAGTGCAGAGGACACAAGGGGAGCACAGGAGACAGAGGGGGCAGAGGACATGGAGGGAGTGCAGAGGCCACAGCAGGCTAGGGAACACAGCGGGGGATGCAGGGGACACAGAGGGCAATGGACACGGGGGGGTGCAGAGCACTTGGGGGGCGCAGGGTACATGGGAGGCACAGGGACAGGGGAGGGCCACAGGACAGAGGTACAGTGACCACGGTGGTTGTCAGGAGACAGAGCGGAGAAGTAGGGGACACAGGACAGCAGGGCACACAGAGCAGGGACCAAGGGGACACGGGAGGACACAGGGGACACGGGGGGCACAGGGGACACAGAGGGCACAGGACAGCAGGGCACACAGAGTGGGGGCCAAGGGGACACGGGAGGACACAGGACAGCAGGGCACATAGAGCAAGGGACAAGGGGACACGGGAAGACACAGGACAGCAGGGCACACAGAACGGGGGCCAAGGGGACACGGGGGGCACAGGACAGCAGGGCACATAGAGCAGGGGACAAGGGGACACGGGAGGACACAGGGGACACGGGCGGCAGAGGCCACAGTGCGGTTTGGGGACACAGGGCACACGGCAGGGCCGTTCCCCGCGGCCCCGGCCCGACCCCACCCGCGGGGGGAGTTCGCACGGCTCGGAAAAACTTTGCGGGGGGGGGGGCGGTGACCCCCGGGGCGGGGGCGTGGCTGGTGGGCGTGTTCGATCGCGAAATGGGCGTGGCGAGCGCACCGTTTGAATGTGATTGGCGGAGCGGGCGGGGCGGGGGGTGGGGCGGGGGGCCCTGGCCCCGCCCGGCGGGGACGCGGCGCTGCCCCGCACAAAGGCGGCGGGAGCGTCCGGTGCGGCCGCTCCGTTCCCCTGCCCCGGGACCCCGGGACCCCCCGGCACCCCCCGGGACCCCCCTCCCGGCGCCACCGCCCGCCCGCGGCGTCAGGAGCAGCAGGAGCGCCAAGTTCGGGCAGCGGGAGCAGCGCCGCGGAGCACCGGGAGCGCCACGTCCGAGCACCGCGAGCTGTCCCGCCGCGCACAGTAGATCGAGACACCGGGAGCCGTCCCGCCGGGCACGGGGTAGGCGCACAGCGGGCAGCGGGAACCGTCCGGGCAGCGCCGGGTGCCGGGGATCCGGGCACTGGGAGCCGTCCAGGCGGGAGCTGAGAGTATCCAGTCACCGGGGATCGTCCAGCCAGCACCGGCCACGGCAGCGTTGATCCCTGGGAGCCGCCGAGTCAACATCGGGCACGGCAGATCAGGCCACCCGAAGTCATCCAGGCGGGACCAGAGAGTATCCAGTCACCGGGAGTCGTCCAGGCAGCACCGGGCACGGCAGCCCCGGACGGGAGGATTGGCCGTCCGGCTGGGCACTGGGCACGGTAAATCGGGGCGCGCGGCTCGGGGCACCATGGGCCCCCCCGGCGTGCTGCCCGCCCTGGCCTGGCTGCTGGCGTGGCTGAGCGTGCCGATGCCGAGCCGGGCCCAGCTGCACGGCGAGAAGGGCATCTCCATCCCCGACCACGGCTTCTGCCAGCCCATCTCCATCCCGCTGTGCACCGACATCGCCTACAACCAGACCATCATGCCCAACCTGCTGGGTCACACCAACCAGGAGGATGCGGGGCTGGAGGTCCACCAGTTCTACCCGCTGGTGAAGGTGCAGTGCTCGCTGGAGCTGAAGTTCTTCCTGTGCTCCATGTATGCGCCGGTGTGCACAGTGCTGGAGCAGGCCATCCCGCCATGCCGCTCCATCTGTGAGCGGGCACGCCAGGGCTGTGAGGCCCTCATGAACAAATTCGGGTTCCAGTGGCCAGAGCGGTTGCGATGTGAGAACTTCCCCCGGCACGGCGCCGAGCAGATCTGTGTGGGGCAGAACCATTCAGAGGACGGCAGCTCCCCAGCACTGCTGACCAGTGCCACGCCACTGGCCGGCCAGGGCACCCCCGGCGCCCCTCGCTACGCCACCCTCGACCACCCCTTCCACTGCCCGCGGGCGCTGAAGGTGCCCAGCTACCTCAACTACAAGTTCCTGGGGGAGAAGGACTGCGCGGCGCCCTGCGAGCCCACCCGTCCCGACGGCCACATGTTCTTCAACGAGGACGAGATCCGCTTCGCCCGCATCTGGATCCTCATCTGGTCTGTCCTGTGCTGTGCCTCCACCTTCTTCACCGTCACCACCTACCTGGTGGACATGCAGCGCTTCCGCTACCCCGAGCGACCCATCATCTTCCTCTCAGGGTGCTACACCATGGTGTCGGTGGCCTACATCGCCGGCTTTGTGCTGGAGGAGAGGGTGGTCTGCAATGAGCGCTTCCAGGAGGACGGCTACCGCACCGTGGTGCAGGGCACCAAGAAGGAGGGCTGCACCATCCTCTTCATGATGCTCTACTTCTTCAGCATGGCCAGCTCCATCTGGTGGGTCATCCTCTCCCTCACCTGGTTCCTGGCTGCCGGCATGAAGTGGGGCCACGAGGCCATTGAGGCCAACTCCCAGTACTTCCACTTGGCCGCCTGGGCAGTGCCAGCGGTCAAGACCATCACCATCCTGGCCATGGGGCAGATCGACGGGGACCTGCTGAGCGGCGTCTGCTTCGTGGGCCTCAACAACATCGACCCTCTGCGAGGCTTCGTGCTGGCCCCGCTCTTCGTCTACCTCTTCATCGGCACCTCCTTCCTCCTGGCTGGCTTTGTCTCCCTCTTCCGCATCCGCACCATCATGAAGCACGGCGGCACCAAGACGGAGAAGCTGGAGCGGCTCATGGTTCGCATCGGGGTCTTCAGCGTCCTCTACACCGTCCCGGCCACCATTGTCATCGCCTGCTACTTCTACGAGCAGGCGTTCCGCGAGCACTGGGAGCGCAGCTGGATCAGCCAGAACTGCAAGAGCTTGGCCATCCCCTGCCCGCTGCACTTCACCCCCCGCATGACCCCCGACTTCACCGTCTACATGATCAAGTATCTCATGACTCTGATCGTGGGCATCACCTCCGGGTTCTGGATATGGTCGGGCAAAACCCTACACTCCTGGAGGAAGTTCTACACTCGGCTCACCAACAGCAAGCAGGGCGAGACCACGGTGTGACCCCCCAGCCCCGCCGCCCTTCGGCCTAAAATATTTTTTTGGGGGTGGGGGGGAGGAGTTATTATATATTTTTTATTTTTAGATTTATTAACGTCTAAGGGGTGTCTCTCTTTCTCTTTGATTTTTTTTTTTTGTAATTAAACCTGTAAATAGCATTTGTAAATTTAAGTATATATTTCTATTTTAAAATGTGAAAAAAGAGAGGGAGAACATAGGAGGAGAGGGAGGGAGAAATAGGAGAAAAAGGAAAGGAGAAGAGGGGAGGAAAAAGGATGAAAAGGGAAAAAACAGTGGAAAAGGGAGGAAAAAAGGGGGAAGGGAGAGAAAAGAGAAGGAAAAAAGGAGGAGATGAAGGAAAAATGAGCAGCAAAGGGTGAAAAAAGGAGAAAAGTGAGGAAGAAAGGGGAAATTGAGAGAAAAAGGAGGAAAGGGAGGAAAAAAGTGTCAGAAAGGGGAGGAAAACAGGAGAAAAGGGAGAAAAACAGAAAAGGGTGGAAAAAAGGAGAAAAGGGAAGAAAAATGAGAAAAAGGAGAAAAAAAAGGATAGAGAGAAAAAATAGGAGAAGGAGAGAAAAGAGAAAAATATAAAAAAGGAGGGGAAAAGAGGAAAAGGCGATTAAAAAAACGAGGAGAGAAAAAGGATCAGGAAAAAAGAGAAAGAGGTGGGAAAAGGAGAAATAAGAGGAGAAAAAGGGGAAAAACACTGGCAAGCCTGGGAGAGAACCATCGGTCCCCTGCTTCCCCCTTCCCGCTCCGTCCCGGCTCCGTCCCACCACTGCTCTGCTGGCCCCTGGAAAAAAGGGTGAAAAAAGGCAAAAAACCCCAATAACAAGCCAATTTTTCTCACTCTCCTTTCAAAACTCCCCAAGAAAGTGGATTTTTTCTTCCCCACCCCTTTGGTCCCGTGAGACCCTGGGCTGGGGCTGCTGCCCCCCGGGGGCTCTCCCTGGGCCCCCCTACTTGGCTGATGACTTTTCCTCCCAAATCCCTTTTTGAACAATCCTTCACAAATACAAACGAGTCAAAAAAAATGCCAGATTATTCCCAAGGGCTTTTTTTTCCCCCAAAACCCCCCAGTAATTAAATTGTGGGGGTTCCCCTGGATTCTGCCGGGCCCCCACTTCCACCGCGCCATGGGGATGAGCCAGTGCCTCCCTCCAGCTGGAACAAAGCACTTTGAAAGGGGGGAAAAAAGAGATTTTTAACTCAAAAAATGAGGAACTTTCAGTGTGCAGTGGCGGGGGGGGGGGGCTATCCTGTGCCCCCCCGGGAGGAAATAGCTCACATTTTCTCTGGGATTAGGGGTTTGGCTGGGGTGGGCCCCCCATCCCGAGGCTCTGGAGAGAAGCGGGTCCCGACTGTGGTTCGATCTATTGGGATTTGGGGGATGCTGGAGGGGGGATGTAGGAGAGTTTCAGCTGGAGGAGGACAATTCAGGGCAGGGAGGGGGGCCGAAAGGATTGATTTAATCAGCTGGACTTAATTGGAAAGAAAAAAAAAATACTCTTCCCAAAATGGAGAGGGAGACCTGGCCATGAAGCACTGGCCCTAGGGGTGCCCCAAAACCAGACCTGGAGCGTCTCAGCATTTTTTGTCGCCCTCGTTCCAGGGGATTTGGGGATCCCTGGAGCACAAAGAGGGATTGCCGGGGCATTGCGCCATTCCCCTTCCCCCAGCAAAGCCCGGGAAACTCCCCAAACCCCCTTAAAAATCTCAGTCCCGCAAAGAGGGCAAGGCGGGAGCTGAAGGGGTTAAGGCAGCGCCTCTCCAGCACATTTTGGAAAGGAAAAACTCTTTGGATCCGGTTTAATTTTCCAGCGATGACTTGGAAGGGGGAGAGAAGAGGGGGAGAAACTTATCCAGGGCTTCTTTTCCCCCTTCTCTGTGGTTTGGAGAAGCAGTTTGGGGGTTGGGCTGGGCTGGTCGGGACCCCCCCAGCACCCCCTTGGCACCCACGGCACCCCCCCAGGACACCCCAGCATCCCCTGTTACCCCAGCCCCTGCCTTGGGAGCCTCTGGAAGCGGGAATTCAGGCAGGGGGGTTCCTGCAGTCTGTTCTGGTGGTGGCATGGGCAGGCTGAGCCTTGCCAAGGCATCAGGGAACCCCTCCCTGCACCCCTCAACTCCCACCCCAAGGGTGGCCCTTCAGGGGGTCCCCCTTGCCAAGGGGGTCCCGGGCCGCATCCAGCCCTGGCTCTGGGTGCTTTGGCTTTGGGGCGCTGCCCTCGGGGCCCTGGCTCCGGCTGGAGGGTCCCCAAAAAGCAGCTTGCCCCCAAGGCTGCTTTGTTTTCCGGAGGCGAAGCACAGATCACGGGGGACGGGGGAATGTAAACTCTCCACCCAGGAATGCAGGAGCTCCGAGAGGAGATTTTTTTAAAAGGCTTCATGTCCTGGCTTTGGAAAACAGAGCTGGGATCTGGGATCGCTGGGGCTGCTCCTGTGCTCTGGGGGTGCCAAGGGACCTGGGGGTTCTGGGACCCACTGGGGGTCCCTGGCCCCACTTTCTGGCCCCACAGGCTCCTGTGATGGGGTGGGAATAGGAGGAACTGGGCCAGGTCTGTGCCCTTTCCAAGCAATTTTTAGGGGGTTTTGGAGGTTTTGACTCTCAGGGCTGTTTGCAGTCTGAGCAGGAGGAGCTGGAGGGTGTCTGCAAGCAGCAGTCAGTGCATGTCCCCTCTGTCCCCTGCTCTGTCACCCCAGGGATGGGGCACCCTGGGAAACACCAGGGACAGGTCACCCCAGAGATGGATCTCTGTGGGAATGGGTCACCCGAGGGACAACTAACCCTGGGTAAAGGTCACCCTGGGGGATGGGTCACCCCAGAAGCAGGTGATTGAGGAGAGATCACCCCAAATCCACCTAACCCCATGTCCAAGTAACCTCGGGGATGTCACCCAAAGAATGGGTGCCCCCAGCTGCCACTAATCCCAGGGACGGAGACAGGGGACAGGAACCGCCTCGCTGAGCACGGCTGTCCCCAGGCCGGTGACTCCCATCCTCCTCTTGCCCTTTTAAGCCAAGTGAAGAGGGAGCAAACACCAGCGGGTCCGGCCGTGTCCCCGCCCGGCCGTGCGGGGGTGGGAGGGGGGGTCCTTTGATGTCCCCTAATGAGCCCCGCTCTGTTTTCACAGCTGCCACCGCCGCGGGAGTCAATTAACGCCCAAACCCGGGCCGGCCCCAGAGCACCCGCAACTCATCACACCAGTGCCACCAGTGCCACCAGTGCTCGCTGGGCTCGTACTCCTGGGGATGGGGACAGGGCTCAGCTCAGCCGTGAGTGACAGCACTGGACTGTCCCAGCACAGGGACAGCCCCGGCAGTGAAACCACTGCAGGCAAGGGAGAGAAGGGCCCTGGGTCATGTGATGTCCCCAGCACTGGTTGTCCCAGTGCTCCTCGGACCCAGGCCGTGGTCACTGCTGTCCCCTGCTGCTGGCTGTCCTGTCCCCTGGACCATGGGCGGTCTTGGCCAGAGGCTTTCCTCTCCCCTGTCCCACATGGAGGCTGTTCTGTCTCCTGGGGCTGTTCTGTCCCCTGTCTCCATGGCCCCCAGGTTCCCCTGTCCCCAGACTGTCCCTTTTTCAGCCCCGGGTCATAATTTCCTCAGGGCAGTGGGATCCATCTCCCCTGTCCCCTCCCCTGCCACTGCCCCCCTCCTACTGGTCTCCAGCAGTGACACGGAGGTGGCAGAGGGAGGTGACAGGGCGCAGGGAATGTGACAAGAGACATCTCTTTGCTACACTTCACGTGTCTCCATGATCACTTGGTATGACAGATCCTGAGACTTTGTGGGGACATCTCTGACTGTCCCCACCTTCTGGATCCGTGTGCCTTCACCCCCACGGGGACAAAGCCAGCAGTGACCCAAAGGACCAGCACCCAATGGTGCCAGTGGGGCCCCGGGTGTCCCCGGCCCCCCCGGGGCGGTTGTCCCCGCCGGGCGGGCGCTGGAGCGGGATCTGGCCGCGGCCGAGGCCGAGCCCTGGCCGGACGCCAGCGGGGACAGGCGGCCGGCGGCTGAATTCGGCTCCGGCCGCGCCGCTCTTAAAGGAGAAGGAGCTGCCGGGGCGCTGCCGGGATGGACCTGCGGGACGGGACCTCGGGGGGCCCTGGCGGGGAGGGTCTACCAAGGCAGGAGCAGAATCCTGTCCCCACGCCACCATCCTGGCCAGGTGTGTGCGGTGGGGGTGGGATCCTTCCCCGTCACTGTCCCCGGAGCCGTGTGGGATCCTGGCTGTGTGCAGGGACACACCTGAAGGGTCGGGGAGTGGGGAAGGTGGGGCTGCCTCCACATCCCAGCATTGTCCTGGAGAGCTTGGGGTCAGTGGGTGTCATGAGCCGTGCCATTCACAGTGTCCTCCCCTCCCCTGGACACAGGGGTGTGGTGCCCTGGCTCCATCCCGGCACCCCTTCTGCAGGGTAGGGCATGGATGGACAGCTGGATGGACCCAATCTCCATCCTGGGTAACTCCTGGAGAACCTGGGGTGTATGGACACAGGGTGGGTGAGCTCAGGCTCCCATCTCCATTCTGGTGCACCTCCTGGAGAAGCTGGGATGGGTGAATGCGGGACGCCACCAACATCCAGAGAGGGTAGGGTGAATAGACAAGGAATGGATGGGCATGGATGGATGGATGGATGCACACACGGTGGGTGGACACAGATGTGATGGGTGGACATGGAATGAGCAGATGAATGGATGGATGGATGGATGGATGCTGGATGGATGGAGGGATGGATGATGGATGGATGGATGGATGGATGGATGGATGGATGATGGATGGATGGATGGATGGATGGATGGATGGATGGATGGATGGATGGATGATGGATGGATGGATGGATGGATGGATGATGGATGGAGGGATGGATGGATGGATGGATGGATGGATGGATGGATGGATGGATGGATGATGGATGGATGGATGGATGGATGGATGGATGGATGGATGGATGATGGATGGATGGATGGATGATGGATGGATGATGGATGGATGGATGGATGGATGGACGGATGATGGATGGATGATGGATGGATGGATGGATGGATGGACGGATGGATGGATGATGGATGATGGACGGATGGATGGATGGATGGATGATGGATGGATGATGATGGATGGATGGATGGATGATGGATGGATGGATGGATGGATGGATGGATGATGGATGGATGATGGATGGATGGATGGATGATGGATGGATGGATGGATGGATGGATGGACGGACGGATGGATGGATGGATGGATGGATGATGGATGGATGGATGGATGGATGGATGGATGGATATTGGATTGATGGATGATATTGGATGGATGGACATGAATGGATGCACATGTGTGGAAGGGGTGGATGTGAGGTGGATGGACAGGGAGTGGATGGACACAGATGGAATGAGTAGGCACAGGATGGGTGGACACAGATGGAATGGATGGACACAAACAGGATGGATGGACATGGTCTCCCCCAGCCCCCCAGGACCCCTCCCTGCCCTATCCTGCAGGGCTTTGCCCGGGGCTGCCCCTTGGCTGGGGAAGGGTCCGGCCGGGGGCCCAGGAGGCTCTGGGGGAGGGGCTGGCCAGGGGGCCCAGAGGGGGTTCGGGGAGGGTCTGGGCGGGCGCGGGGGCGGCTCCGGAGGCGGCGGCAGCTCCGGGTGCGGGAATGTTTGTGCAGCTGGAGCCGATTATGGGGCGGGAGCGGGAGGGGGGAGGGGGGGCGAGGGGGTCGTGCAAGGGGGAGAGGGATGTGCCGGGAGAGCAGAGCGTGTGTGCAGGGGGCTCCCCATCTGTGTGGAGCGTGTGTGGAGGGTCCCTAGGCACCCCGTGCCCACGCGGGGTGCCACCCACTCCGACCTGTCCTGTCACAGGCACCCCGCGTGTGCCCCCACCCCAGACGTGTGCGCAAACCCCACACGCTGGGGACACACCAGGGACATGCCAGGGACACGCCAGGGACACGCGTTCACACCCTCGAGCTGTGGGTGCCCCTCAGGGGCTGCAGGGTCACTCCCCCCACACTGGGGATCCCCAGCCCCGGCCCCAGCTCTGTCCAAGTGGGCAGCTCCGGTTCCTGTGCTCACCCCGGTCCCTGCTGATGCCCTGAAGGCTCTCGGGGGGTGCAGCCACACACTCGGGGGCATGGCGGTCCTGCTGATTGTCCCTGCCCTGTCTGGATGGGTGAAGGAGCCACCACTGCAGGGACCTTGGGGGTGCCCCCTCATCCATGCCCAGCTCGGCCCCCCATATCCAGCTCTGATTGCCCCTCTGAAAATGGAACAGGGAGAAACCAGTGACAGGGGAAGGGGGGGATGTCCTCAGAACAGAAAATTGGGGTGCTCCCCCATGGCACCTGGGGCCACCCATCAGAGGACACCCCAAACCCAGAACTCCCCCATCAGGGTTTAACACCTGCAGTGCCAGGACCATGACACTGCCTGGTCCCACTCCCTGTTTCCATTGCTTTTACCCCAAAACAGCTGGTTCAGGTTGGACAAATTATTCCCTTGGCCCAATCTCCCACTTTTTATCCATTATTCATTATTTTTATTAGTTGTTGTCATTATTATTAAAAAAGGGAAAGAAATCACCCCCCAGCATGGCAAAGGACCTGCTTGCCTTTGTCTGCCTCCTCTGGGAAGGGAGGGATGTGTGGGTGGATGGATGGATGGATGATGGATGGATGGATGGGGGATGGATGGATGGATGGATGGATGGATGATTGATGGATGGATGGATGGATGGATGATGGATGGATGGATGGATGGGGGATGGATGGATGGATGGATGGATGGATGGATGGATGGATGGATGATGGATGGATGGATGGAGGAATGGATGGATGGATGGATGATGGATGGATGATGGATGGATGGATGGATGGATGGATGGATGGATGGATGGATGATGGATGGATGGATGGATGGATGGATGATGGATGGATGATGGATGGATGGATGATGGATGGATGGATGGATGGATGCTGGATGGATGATGGATGGATGGATGGATGGATGGATGGATGGATGATGGATGGATGGATGGATGGATGGACAGACAGACTGGGTCTCTGCCTGCACCACACTCTGCCACCACACTCCTCCTGTGCCCACTGGGTTTCAGGGGTGAATGTGGGGTTCAAAACCTGTTTAATGTTCTGTTTTGGAGTGGGTTCATTAAATCCAGTGTAAATTAAGTTCAGTGCCGGGATGGGCAGACTCTCCAAAATGCCAGGATTTGACTGGTGCACACAGGCTCCTGCTCATGGACCCCACGGTTCACCTACAGGTCCCTGGCTTTTCCTTCATCAAAATCCCTGCTCTATTACCTGCCTGAACCCTCCTTTTGGGGCTTTTAGGCGTCATCCCTCCATTTTTGAGAGTTTTCTTACGTGGTATTTGGAGGAGCACAGGGCTGGGTCCATCCCGGTGCTGCAGGATCTGGCTGCCATCCGTGTGATGAGCTGGGGGTGGGTGGGTCAGGTCTCAGTGCCAGGGATCCCAATGGCTGCTCTCCTGGCTTTTCCCACTGCAGGGAGGTAGAGGAGGAGGTTGACCATCCCCCTCAGCCCCCCAGTTCCACAGAGACACCCCTGACCCATTAAACACCATCTGCTGGGCACTAAAACATGGCTGCTGAAGGGGGCATCGGTCACTGCCTCAGAGCCACCTCCCCGTGCCTGTCCCCAGGGCTGGCACCTGCTGGGGCATCCCACAGTGACACTGGGATCCCACAGTGATCCGTCCTGGGGGATCCCAGTGACTTTGGGATCCTACAGTGACTTTGGGATCCCACTGTGACATTGGGATCCCACAGTGATCTGTCCTGGGGGATCCCACAGTGACTTTGGGATCCTACAGTGACATGACTTCCCAGGAGGAGCCGGGGCAAGGTTTTGGTTTTATTTCCCATTTAATATAAAACTGACTCTTTCAGGCATTAAATTGGCTTTTCCAGTGGCAGAAAGGGGCCGGTCTAAGGGCTACTTGTCCTGGCGTGCTGGGGACACAGCAGGACGGGCTTGGCCGTGGGTGGGTTTGGGGAGCTCAGTGCTGATTTGGAAGCTGTTTTCTGACCAGCGGAGGGTGCAGGGCCGGGCTTCCCCCCAGCCCAGCCCCTGCTGCCAGCAGCGCTCCTGGAGCAGGAAAAGGGGCCGGGAGGGGAGGGGTCAGCACCGGGGAACACAACGGGAAGGACCTGTCCCACCGAGTGCGGCCTGTGGGGGTGGGTCGGGCATGGGAGGGAGACAGCGTCCTCCTTGTGGGGTCAGGGACAGGATCCTCCTCGGGGACACAGGGACAGTGTCGGAACCCAAAGTGTCCCTCAGACACTCTTGGATGTTCCGGGCCCAGGTCAGAAGCATCTGAGACCCTGGCAGGCAGCCGGAAACCCCTGTGGCTTTGAATCTGATCCATGGAACAATTTACCAACCTTGCAGGAAGAACAAGAAATCACAAAAGTTTAGATATTATAATAGAAGTAGTCACAAAGTGAAAGGAAGGATTTTTGAGTGCTGTACAGGGGGGTTTTAGGCCCTGTACAGAGGGGGTCAGAAGTTCTAAGATGGAAGGATTTGGGCGTGCCCTGTCCTCCTTCTTTCTCCTTCCTATTCCCCATGTTCTTGGTGATGTTGGCACTCCCAGATTGGTTTAGAGTAGAAAGTCACTGTTCAATATAGGTAATAGGCATTGGGGAAAAACTATAAACATTTAACACATAATGTATGATATAAAAGATGGCACCAGCCCTTGGGTGGGAGAGACTAAGAGAGACGCAGAGGAAGAAGGAGTCAGAGAGAATGTCAGGGAGTGTGTGTGCCTTGAGATAACATACAATAAACTACCTTGAGACCGGACGACTGAAGACTACTGAGTCTTTCTTTGAAGGCACGGGTTGGAGGAGAGACTTTACCACCTCCCGGGGTCACCCCAATCTGGGGGTGAGCCCCGTCAAGACAGGATCCTCCTCGGGGACACAGGGACAGACTCCCCCGCAGGTGCCATGGCCCCGCTGGGCTCTCCTCCCTTCCCGAGGCTGTCCGGAGCGCTGAGGGAGCCGTGGGGATGTGGATCCTCGGGGACCCCCCAGCAGGACGTGGCCCCCTCCAGCACCGGACCCACGGCTGGGGGATGTTCCGGGTGGGACCCCCCACGCCCGCTCCCAGCCACAGCGGCTTTCCCGGTGCCCCGGACCCCGCACAGGCCCCGCTCGGGGCCCCTGGACCCGCTGTCCCCCGCGGGCCCCCCGAGCGACACAGCGAGACCCCCCCCGGACACGCCCATTGACCACGCCCATTCAACAGCCACGCCCACAAATGACGACACGCTTTCCATAGACCACGCCCACGTCCCCGACGTCTTCCCGCCTATTTAAAGGCCCCGCCCCTTCTCCGGACCACGCCCATTCCCATGGCCCTCGCGCCATTTCCCTGCCACGCCCCCTAGCCAAATCACGTCCCCACCCCAGACCACGCCCCCGTCCCCGCGATATGCCCGGTGGAGACCCCGCCCAAAGCCCCGCCCCTCCACCCGTCACCGCCCGTTCCCCGCGCTGCCTCCCCCGCCCCTTCCACGCCACGCCCCCGCGCAGGCCACGCCCATCCACGCACCGAAACAGCTCATCGGGCCACGCCCCTACCCCCGCGTCCCGCCCTCAACCGGGACCACGCCCCTTTCCGCGGCGCAGGCGTCGTTCAGCAGACCCCGCCCCCTCCGCAGTCCCCGCCCCTTCCACCGCCCGCGCGCCGGGACTGCCGTTCCCACCATGCCGCGCGCGCGGAAGGGGCGTGGCCGCGGCGCCGCTTCCGTGCTGGCGGCGAGGCGGAGGAGCGGCAAGATGGCGGCGGCGGCGGTGCTGGAGCTGCAGCGCGCGCAGTCCCTGCTCTCCACCGACCGCGAGGCCTCCATCGGCATCCTGCACTCCATCGGTGAGCGCCGGCCCGCCGCCCGCGCCGCCCGCGCCCCGCCGCCGCCCGCGTCGCGCTGAGCCCCGCGCCGCCGCCGCTGCTGACTCACCGTGCGCGCCCGGCGGGAGCGCGGCCTGGGCCCGGCCCCGCGGCGCTGCACCGCGCCGGGACGGCACCGGCGGCGGCCCCCGCACGTGGGGGCACGGGCGGCAGGAGCTGTCGGTGCGGGGGCCGCGCTCCGGGAGCCCGGCGGCGGGGCCGGTGCCCGGTGCGTGTCCGCGGAGCCGCTCAGAGCGGCCCCGGAGCCGGGCCGGCCGCTCCTCCCCGTCCGGCTGGAATGAACCTGCCGGCCCGGGATTCCCGATCGGCGTGTGCGGGGCCGTGGCGATGCCGGTAGCGCGGGGTGTCGGGGCGGTTCGCGGCGGGCTTGGGGCGCGGTGTCACGGCCCGGTCCGGCCGGGCCCAGGCCGGGACCGCTCCGCCGGCGGCAGCGATGTTTCCTCCCGCAGCGCTGCCGTTCCGCACGAAGCCGGGGAGGTTTCCCGGTGCCGCGGCCGGGCTCCGCTCCTCGCCGGGGGAGTTCCCTCGGGTTCGCTTCTCCGTGTCCCAGCCCGGGCCCTTCGGGCTGCGCTGCCGGGGAGGGGCCGGTGGTTTGGAGGCCGTGTGGGCACCCCGGGTGGGCTGGGGCGTGCGGCCCTCGGAACTGGTGCGGAAAGCAGAAGTTTTTGGTTCTGGTGCTGTGCGCTGGGCTCCGCAGAGATGCTGTGCCCTGCTGTCACCCTGCTGTGTCGGGAGAAGTTCTCCGAGTGTCCCCGTTAGCCCCAGGGCTCTCAGAGCTGCTTGTCCCGCAGCGTTTTGCTCGTTGTTGAGCAGGAGGTGCCGCTCTCAGGGGTCGGGCTCAGTCAGGACTCACAGCCCCTGGTGTGGGTGGGGAGCATCAGGAGCGGCCCAGACAATGTTGCTGTGATGCTTTTCTCCTTGAGATCAAAGCTCCCTCGCTTTTGGTAGGGAGTTGCAGGGGATGAGAGCCACAGTTGCAGTTCCCTAGAGCCGGGATTTTGGCTCTGTTTGTGTGGAAGCTGGAGCAGCTGCCTGTGCTGGGGGTGGTGGCAGGGAGGGAAGGGCACGTGTGGTGGATAACTCGCATGGAGTTGGTGCTGTGCACACTCGGGTTGTGCTGCTGGCTGTCGCTTGTCCCTTTATCTGCCTCAGAGCAGAGTCACTCCCTGGAGCAGAGGGCGGTGGCACTGGCAGCAGGTGAGACACCAGAGTGGGGAGAGGTGTACCCACCTCACTTTGCTTGTGCTGCACTTTGTCCACGGTATCTCAGCTTAATACACAAAGCAGCAACATCAGCAATCCCAGAGTGGCGTGTCCAACCCCAGAAATGCTGTTAAATGTCTCTTATTTGGTTCTGTGGCTCCAGTGTACTCTGGTGTGTGGTGCTGGTTCTAAGTGATGCTTGCATAGCTGGACAAGCTGAGATTGTTCAAACCTGGAGCTAGAGTGAGCAGGAGCGGGGGGTCTGTGGGCTGATAAAGCCCCTGTGGAGCACAGACAAAGCACTGCAAACTTCCCTGTACTGGATTTAAACTTCCCAGACTTCTTGGGCCAGGCTGAACTCCCTGGTGCCTGTTGGAGCAGGTCCTGCTCTGGGCACCTCTCCAGAAGCTGAGCAGCAGGGATGGTTTTCCACCTGAAACACCACTAAAGGCAACTTACCTGCTCTTTTTCTTCCCAGTGAAACGTGATGTCCAGGAAAATGATGAGGAAGCAGTGCAAGTCAAAGAGCAGAGCATCCTGGAGCTGGGGTCACTGCTGGCCAAGACTGGGCAGGCAGAAGGTGAGCCTGAAATCAGGAATTGAGGTAACAGGCAGGAGATCCTGCAGCCAATGCATTTAGTCTCCCTACATAGCGGGATAGCTGGAAAGACAGCTTTTGGCAGGAAATGTTCTCTCAGAGACAGGGCAGAAACTAAAAATTAAATAAAGAACATAAATATTAATCTGGTGTTGCTTGGCCCAGTGTTCCAAACAATGCACGGTTCAGTCTGTGACCCTTTGATGTGGGGCTGTTTCAGTATGGGTGACTAAACTTTTGCTCAGTTCTTCTGTTTGAGATGAGAGGTGTGTCCTGGTTGGTTTCAAACAGGAAAGTTTGTCCCATAAAATACTCTCTCACCAGCAGCTTCTCTCACAATCAATTGATTTATCTGCTGGCCATTACATCAGCAGCCCCTGTCCAGCTCTGCAGGGGACAGTCCCTCTATTGTGAGTGTGTGAGGGGACAGGGATGGAGTGGAGTTCTCTGTTCAGTGATGATTTTGAGTCTGTTCCTGTCTCCTGTTTTCTGGAGAGCTCAAGGCAGCAGTTGGTTATTTTGCAGTCTAGGGCTGTGCCTTTCCCCTGGAGCATGTCTGTGTCCATGCCCAGAGTGTTCTGTGCTTGGGCTGCAGCCCTGGACAGCGGAAATGTTTACTTGCAAGTCTGGTACAGGGTGGGGAAAGCACCCAGCAGCAGGTTCAATCCCACTGGAAGGGACACCAGGCCTGACTTCAGAATAGCTCATGGAAAGTTCCTGACTGTTCAGCCACAGCTCCAGGTCACAGTTTGTCTCTGTTGTGAATGTCCCTTGGTGTCCCACTGGGCTTGGGAAGCTCCTGCTGGGCTGGGCCATGTCACTGCCCTCTGCTGGAATGAGCATTCCTGCCCTGATCCCACTGTGGATGGCACTTGGACAGGGCTGGGGCCAGTGGGTGACTGGTCCTGAGAGGTGCTGTTCTTGTCACCTCACTCAGGTGTCCACCTCTTATTCCTGCTGGGGGCTGCTTTTAGGGTTCCTGGAGAAAAATAAACCCCTCCAGAACAGTGTTTTCCTGCTCCTGCCAGACAGAGGAAGCTGCTGTGCAAGTGCCCCTTTCCTGGCTGAAGTCAGGAGCTCAGTGTGGGTGTCTGTGCTGTGCCAGTGCCCTTTGCACCCTGGTGTTTGCTCACCAGAGATCACCAAACGTGCCTGGGCCCTGCAGCAGGGGAGATGTGTGTGTTTGGGTAAAAAAGGGGAAATCAGAGTCTCTTCAGGTCAGTGTGGATGTGCTGCTGCTGAGCAGAACTGAGGGCAGAGTTCTTGTGGCCTCCTCAGCTCTGCAGAGCTTGGGGCAGTGTTGAGTTTAAGCTGAAGTTTGGCACACGGATAACGAGCTCCAGGGTTTTCCCAGAGGGTGGTAATTGATAGATTTATTTTCTTTCAAGGTGAAGGCCGAGGAATTGAAAATAACACTGTTAACTCATCAAACTCAGGGCTGTGAGGGGGCAAACATAGAATGTATTTGTGGTCTATTAAAGGTACCAGTAACTGCAGAGTGAGTGTGTTCTGGAGGGAAGAAAATGGACTTAGTGCCATTCAGAAGCCAGTTGTGTGTGTGCATCTCAGAGGGAGATCAGCAGGACTGGAGGTGTTTTCTGGAGTTGTGGAACTGGAAGAGGAAGAGCAGGGTACCCTGACTTAGGGTGGTGCTGGAGCTGTGGGAAGGGCTCTGTCCCCCTGTCAGCTTTCTGGGTAGGAGTGACAGGCCAGGGGCAGCAGCACCCTCACCAGGTACAGCTGCTGCCAGAGCCCCCCGTGCTGGGCAGACACTGGGACTTCATCCTGTGGCTCTCACTGCACACGGTTTGGTTTTAGCCAGTGGAACTGCTTGGACAGGTTTGAGGGGTTCCAGTGCTCAAAGAGGTGGTGGCTGCACTGTCCCTGGAAGTGGATAAATTAAGTTTTGTTCTAAATCTGCACTTTGGATGTTTAGAAACCTTTCAGTGCCTTAACGGGCTCCAGGAGCTGGAGAGGGACTTGGGCAGGACCCAGGGAATGGCTCCCACTGCCAGAGAGCAAGGTTAGGTGGGATATTGGAAGGAATTGTTCCCTGTGAGGGTGGGCAGGCCCTGGCACAGGGTGCCCAGAGCAGCTGTGGCTGCCCCTGGATCCCTGGCAGTGCCCAAGGCCAGGTTGGACATTGGAGCTTGCAGCAGCCTGGGACAGTGGAAAGTGTCCCTGCCATGGCAGGGGTGGCACTGGGTGGATTTAAGGTCCCTTCTAGCCCAAACCATCCCATGATTCTGTGACTACTGAACTGCAGCCTTTTTTTTAGAAAAATAACAATAATACAAGTGACCCCCCCCTTCAATCCTTAATCTTTATCAAGCAGATAAACTTGTAGAGTGATAACTTTTCTTTGTGACAGTTCCAGATTTTTATAGCATTTCACAGAACTGGAGGGTTGGAATAACTGGGATTGGGAATTTGGATATGTGCAGTGTTAGCTGGTGGAAGCACTTCCCTGAGGATGAACTGCAGGCTTCATTTTCCAGAGCTGCTGCTCATCACTCCTGCAGAGCTGTCAATCCCACCCTTTTACTAGGCATTGCATTTTCTTTAGAAAAATAAAATCCTAAAAATAGTTGATGGTTACGTTGGTAGGAGAAAGAAATTTCTGTGGGAACTTTGAGACTGCCTGGCTGAATGTGGAGTTTGAAGAATGCACAGCTGCATTCCAGCTGTTGACTTGGGATCTGCTTTCTGGGAACTTCTGGGGCAGCTCTGGAGCACATCAATGGGATGATAAACAGTGCAGTGTGTTCCAGTGGATTTTTCCTCCTTTGTTCTGCAGTTCCCGTGCGGAAGAGTTCAGTTGGGCACTGAACTGTCCTGAGGAGCTGGGGGAGGCAGGGATGCACAGGAGGAGGGTTCCTGGCAGTGCTTGAGAGCTGATGGTTCTTGGAGAGCCTCAATAAGACAGATCCAGAGCCCACCATTCCCAGCTCCCACTGGATGCTGGAGAGGAGCTCTGTGCAGAGCTGATGTGTTGGATTGGCTGTGCTTGTTTGTTTGCTGTGTATGAGACCATTTGCCTTGGATTAAAATGATTGGGATTTGCATCCAGGACTTGTTCTGGAGATTAAATGAACCCCAGGACTGGATAGTGTGGGAAAAGTCATGGAACAGCAGGTTCCTTGTGGAGTGAAGACTGCCTGCAGGTTGCAATCTGAGATGTGGCAGTAGCTGCACCTTAAGTGTAGAAAAAGCTGCCTGTTTATGCTCTGGCAGAGAGAAAATCAAACTTTTCTGGAAACAGGTGTGGCAGTCAGAGCACCCTGTGGTGTTCTTGTACTGAGTCCAGGTGCTTTGCTGGGGTCAGGATCTCCTGCCCTGCAGTTTGGGAATTAAAGCTGAGGATCCCACTTGAGTTAAGTTCTGTTTGTTCTAAATCTGCACTTTGGGATGTTTAGAAGCCTTCCAGTGCCTTAATGGCCTCCAGGAGCTGGAGAGGGACTTGGGCAGGACCCAGGGAATGGCTCCCACTGCCAGAGGGCAAGGTTAGGTGGGATATTGGGAATTAGGAATTGTTCCCTGTGAGGGTGGGCAGGCCCTGGCACAGGGTGCCCAGAGCAGCTGTGGCTGCCCCTGGATCCCTGGCAGTGCCCAAGGCCAGGCTGGACACTGGGGCTTGGAGCAGCCTGGGACAGTGGAAAGTGTCCCTGCCATGGCAGGGGTGGCACTGGGTGGGCTTTGAGGTCCCTCCCAACTCAAACCATTTTGGGATTCTATGATCACTATGAGTGATTGGAAAAAGTGAGTTCTACATATAAAGGGTGTGATAAATGAGGTGTATCAGGCTTGATTAAACTTAGAGTAAATAGGTTAAAAAATAAAAAATATGAAGAATCATTTTTAGATATTAATAAGATGTTGTTATAACAATTAGCATTAGCATTCTTTAGCATTACTGCTAAATGAAATACAGAGGAACCCTTGTTTACATTTGTTTTTATTGGAATCCTTCCAAACTGAAATTCTCCTGATACTCCTCCATATACTAATTGAAATAAAATTAGACTAATCTCTTATTTTAGTTTTGATTCAGTACCAGTTTGGTGTAGAAGATTTCTGAATTAGTCATTACCAGCTTTGTTTTGATTTTGCTTTTCTGTGGAATCTTGTAAACACAGTAGTGTGAGAGCCACCTGATATTTGGGTGAGACTTGGAAATCTGGGGCAGAGAGCTGTGATTTCAGTGTGCAGACCTGGTGCTGATGAGTCAGCACTGAACCCTGCCCCTGCAGGATCATCTTCCCAAACTGGGAGAAGCCCTGTCCAGGACCTCCCCAAAACCACGTGGTGTTTGTTGTAGGAGACTTCTCACTTGTGCTCTGCAGTTACAACCATGTCCAGCATTCCTTAATGGCTCTGAGTGCTGGAGCTGCTGGGCTGTGACTGCCACATTCCTTGGCTCCCTGGCTATGGCACTTCAGTGTTTCTCCATAAAAAAAAGACATTTCCTTTTTCCACCTCTTATAAAGACAGGTTTTATAGCTGTGAATTGATGAGGAGACTTAGAAGCAGAAATGTAGTTAAGTGAGATCAGATAAAGGTGGAGTTGGAGTGTTAAGGAATATGATTTTCAACAGTGGTGGAGCACAAGGTGGATCCAACATCCTGGGCTTGGCTAGGTGGGACAGATTAAAGCATGAAACTGTGAGTTAATGAAAACACACTAAATTATAAACTCCATCCCTCATTTTATAGAAAAACCTCAAAGCATTTAGCAGATCTTTACGTTTTAGTGGTGAGGCAGTTACAGCTGGGGAGCTGCAGTGGCAGGCAGTGCTGGGCTGAGGCTGGAGCCCCCAGTCCCTGTGCAGTCCCCTGTTTGCTCCAGGCTGCCCTGCCCTGCAGGTCGCTCTGTTCTGTGGACGATGCTGAAAAACCACCTGGGAAACGTTTGGTGTGACAAATCCTGCTGGTGCATGCGACGTGTGGCTGCTCCAGCTGGGTGCAGCTCTTGGCTGAGGGGGTTGCATCTCATGTTCTGGGGTTTTTGCAGAGCTGGGAGGACTCCTGAAGTACGTCCGGCCCTTCCTGAACTCCATCAGCAAGGCCAAGGCCGCGCGCCTGGTCCGCTCCCTGCTTGACCTCTTCCTGGACATGGAGGCAGCCACGGGACAGGAGGTGAGGCTGCAGCCCCAGCACCAGGCTGTTCCTCAAAAGCCTGCAACACCATTATCTGACCTAGTTTGCTTCTCACTGAAGAATTATTCATGTCAGGAAGCGGAGTTTTAATGCATTTGGATGTATTTTCTAAATAAAACATCAGATAATTGAATTTATAACCATGTTTTTCTGCAAGCCTCTCCCTGCTGCAGTTTAGGAGTGATTCCCACCATGGGCATTTGTCTTAGATTCATGTTGCTTCCTCAAGTTGTGCCAGGGGAGGTTTAGATTGGATATTAGGGAAAATTCCTTTACTGAATGGGTTGTCTAGCCCTGGCACAGCTGCCCAGGGCAGTGGTGGAGTCTCTGCCCCTGGAAGGATTTAAAAGGGCACTTGGGACATGGGTCAGTGGTAGCCTTGGCTGTGCTGGGGTAATGGTTTGACTCAGTGATCTCAGAGGGCTTTTCCAACCTCAGTGATTGTAGGTGCAGCCTTGGGAGTATTTTGTAGTGATCAGTGTTGGGAATGTGTTCCCAGGGACCTTGGAGCAGGAATGGTGGAGCTGGTGTGGGATGGCACAGAACTGGAGGAGCCACTGCTCAGGGGCTGTCCAGGAGCTGGTCAGGATTGCAGGTGGACACCCCTGTGATGGGTGTTTCACTGCACAGAGACACAAAAGCTACTCCTGAAGCGGGAGTGGAAAGGGCTTGGCAGCTACCAGGTGTCAACTGCTTCAGTGGATGAGCTCCCCCAGCAGAAAACCTGAGACAGTCTAAGATAGTGCCCAGTTAGGATTCACTCAATTCTCATCAGCTCCATAGGATACAGTTGTCTCAGTTTTTCTTTTTTTCCCCCAGTTGTTGTTTTTTTGGGAGCGGGATAAGGACAGGAACACCTCGGGAGAGCTTCCAGGCTGTGCTGCCCTGCAGAGGGCTGTGCTGGCACAGGAGGGGTCTGAGCAGCAGGTTAGGGACAAAACCCACATGAAACCTGCACTCCAGGAGTGCCAGATTGCAGGCTGGAGAGGTTCTGCCCTGCTGAGGGGCAGGTGACATTCTCATTAGCCAAATTAGCACAAAATTAGCTAAACTAGAGCTGTCATCCTCTCTGCAGGTAACCCAGCCAATGTCCCTTGTTTGCTGCTCAGTCCTTGTGGCTTGTGGGTGAGGAATGGTGACAGAATGTGTTCCCCCTCTTTCTTTAGCAGAGAAGGTCAGGGGAAATGGGGCAGGATGTTCAGGTGAGAAGGGAGAACTCCCAAAAGTGTCAGGAGAAAAGGAGCAGCTACAGGCTTTTCTCAGGGTAATTTGGTGTGAAGGACAATATTCAAATGCAGTTGCAGAGGAGGTACAGGATGGAGTAATGGTGATGGAAATAATAAAAAGTCAGTCAAAGTAGTCATTTTAGAGCATATTCTGAAGCCAACCCCAAAACCTTAAGGAAAGATGACATCAACCTGTGAGGTCCTTGATGCAGCAATCTCAAATCCTTTCAGAAATGTTCTGAGGATTGTCTGCTTCCTCAGGGTAGCTCACATCCAGAATGCTCCCAGGAGCCCAATAAAGCAGTGAGATTGGAGATTTCTCCAGCTCCTAATGCTCCAGCTATCACCCTGTAATAAATTGAGACTTCATAATGGCTTTTCATAAAATGTTCACGTTTAATAAGCAGTGAGGAGGAGCTGACAAGGCCTGCAGTGTTGAGCTGCAATCCAGAGGTTTTGGGAAGAGGTACTCCTGAGCCTGGCACCACAGGATGACTTACTGTGTATTATGGGCCAGATAAGATACAATAATATCTGAGATGGAGCAGTTCTGCTTCATCCATCAAGGGAGCCTCAGCCTGAAAAAGATGGGAAGATTCTGAGTTTCTTTGCTGTGCTTTGAAATGATGGATGAGGCCCCCAGAGCAGAGCCGAGCATCTCTGCTGCTTTATACAGATTACATGATCTATCTAGGCCCTAAAACACATGAAATTTATTTTTCTTTATTGAAAATGCACCATGACTGTGGGTTTAAACTCTAGGAAAGCATTACTGCCTACCCCAGACGCATCCATTTGACACCTCTGGTGTTGTTGGGAGGCATTTGGGGTGGGCACTGACAAAGAAAATGTCTAGAATTGACTCTTTTCTGCTTCCTTTAAGGTTGACCTGTGTTTAGAGTGTATTGAATGGGCCAAATCAGAGAAGAGGACTTTCCTACGCCAGGCTCTGGAGGTAAGTCCCAATCCCAAACATGGGGAGCAGCATCATCCCCTTGTCACATTTAATACCTGTAAAAGTACAGCACTTGTGCTGTTCAGATCTTCCTCTGTGTCAGGGGAGGACATTAATTCCACTGAAATTCTCCTTTAAAATGCAGGTTTTTACTCCTTGTGCAGTAGGCCTTGCACAACTGGACCACACAATGTGACAAATACAGATTAATGTAGTGAAGTTTGTGCAGAGAAGAATACAAAGCTTCATTTTACAAAACAAATCTGTTTGGTTTCCTCACAGCAGTTCCTTTTCTGTTCTCCAGGCGAGGCTGGTCTCTCTCTACTTCGACACCAAGAGGTACCAAGAAGCTCTGCAGCTAGGTGAGGCTCCCACTAGGTGGTGGTAAATCTTTGCTTTTAATTTACTCCTGGCAAGGAAAGCCATCACCTGTGTCATTTTCCTTGAGAAGTTTTGCAGGATTTGGGTCTTAATTTCTCAGTGCTGGTGCAGTTCTGGCACCTTTTGCTGTAGCTGGGTGATAATAGCTCTTAGAGGTGTCTTTGTTCTTGCTGTTTCACCATCCTTACCCATCTCACCTGGGCCAAAGGCCAGTTTAGGTGAGGCTTGGAGCAACCTGGGAGGTGTCCCTGCCTGTTTGAGAGTGGAATGAGATGAGCTTTAAGGCCCCTTCCAATCCAACCCAGCCCACTCTGGGATTCTGTGATTTGTTCATTGCAGATAATTTTGGGAGCTGTATCCAGCTGAAGGGTTTGGCTCCTGCTGGAACCTGCTGGAGTACTCTGCTGTGGCCACAGAGGCTGAAGGGAGAAAAGAGCTTTATTCCAGTTTGCTCAAACACAGCCCCAGGAAAACCAGGAAATGGCAAAACCTCTGTGGGTGTCATTAGCCAAGGTCTTAGGGTGGCTTTAAGAATTTGCCCCTACACCACGCAAGGGAAGGTAATGAACCAATGAACTCCTGCTCTGCCCCAAAGCAGAGTAAAGCAGGACCTCCTACAGCTTCCCTGGTGCTTTTTAAATGCTCATTTTGCAAATGACTGAAGTGCTGTAAGTGAGGCTTAAGCTGTGATTGTGATTTAAGGTTCAAGTGAGGTTTAAGCTGTCAGTGAGGTTTAAGCTGTCTGAGGGGTGTTTGCACAGCCTGCTCTGCCAGGGCTGAGGGGCAGCTGCATGGACACAGCCCGAACTGCTCACCTGGGACCCAGAATTTCTTAACCTGTGTGGTGGCACGAGCCTGTCTCATGTCCAGAATCCCCTGGGTGACATGTATCTCATCAGAATGCTGAGTTAATGAAATTCAGGATGGAATTAGAACTCATTTGCATTGGGATAGGTAATGAATTCAGGTTTAAACTGATCAGAGGCTACACTCCAAAGCTGTGCTTAATTAATTTAATCCCATAGCTGGTGGTGGGACGGCCTGGGGAGTTGGGAAGGTCTGTACCTGTAGGGCAGGCTCTGATGCTCTGTCAGGGTGTCGGTGTTGTGCACAGCATTCCTGGGTGGCTGTGGCCATGGCTGTGGGGAGTAGGTGCAAGCAGAGTCTCTCAGGGATGTTTCCAGGGAGAATGCATTTGTTTCTGCCCAGTTCTGCAGTTTCAGCTCTGGTTATCAGCTCCTGAGTACAGCAAGGGTTTTATCTCTGCTCACCCTAAGTTACCTCTTCAGTGGGGGAAAGAAGGAGACAAGTTTCCTCTAGGACTGGCTCATTCTGTCCTCACAAGGCCATGATATGGGAGCTTGTCCTGGCATTTCTTAGGATGTCCCTTCCTTTTTCCTAAATCTGACCTGCAGATGTCCTGTGTAAAGTCATTCCTTCCTCATCCCACGTTCTCAGGAGTTTCTTGAGAATGCTTCATGATGCCAAGGGGGCAGTCGTGCAGGAGAGGGAAATCACCTGGCCATGGATGCCAGAGTGACCACCCCAACTGCCCAGCCCCTCCCAGGCACTCTGCTGCCCACACCCCACCTGGCACTGTCCCCCCGTTATTCCCTCTCCCTTGCTTTTTCTTGGAAGGACAGTTTGTGTGAGCCTCACGTGCCTCCCTGAAAGCCCTGGCTGCTGGGGGAGGACGGGTGGCCCCAGGAGAGGCTTTGTGTGATGTTTTGTGCGTGGTTTGTTTGGGTGCTGATGATGCAGAGCAGGTCACAGTCCTGTCCTTGCCCTCTGCCAGGCTCCCAGCTGCTTCGGGAGTTGAAGAAGATGGATGACAAGGCACTGCTGGTGGAAGTGCAGCTCCTAGAGAGCAAGACTTACCATGCCCTGAGCAATCTGCCAAAAGCAAGAGCAGCCTTAACCTCGGCCCGTACCACGGCCAATGCCATCTACTGTCCCCCCAAGCTGCAGGCAGCGCTGGACATGCAGTCAGGTGAGGCCTCCAGGACCAGGACAGTGCCCAGGACTCGTCCTGACACATCAGTTGTCTGATATTTGTGTTTTCTGAGGGAATCATGGGAAGTGGTGCTTGGTGGGGCCTCAGGATATCACCAGTTCTGCCTCAGGTGGCATCAGCTGCAGTGGCATTGTTCCTGACACTGGTGTTTCCAGCCCAGTTTTGAAAGCTGCCCGTGGTGGAGGGTCCGTAAGCTCCCCAGGTACTGCAGTTCCAGCCTCACACTGCGCTCCTGGCCCATTACATTTTGTTCCTGACCCAGTTTGCAGGCACTTACCTGAAGTGCCCTAAGCTTGTCTGTCTAAAAACATCCTTGTAAGAGAGGGTGTGGATTTTCTTCTGATAGACATGAGGCAAGGGGGGCACAGGAGAAAGGTTTCTCTTCACTGAAGTCATAGATAAAGCATTGGACAGCCAAATTGTTCTGTGCTCTCTCAGTCATGCTCAGAATTAATCTGTTTGTGCCTCTCCCAGGTATTATACATGCAGCAGAAGAGAAGGACTGGAAAACAGCCTATTCATATTTTTATGAGGCATTTGAGGGCAATGATTCAATTGACAACCCCAAAGCCATCACTGCTCTGAAATACATGCTGCTGTGCAAAATCATGCTCAACAGGTAGGTGGCAGATGGTTCTGGGAAGAACTCTTCCAATGTTTCCAGGGGAAGGGCTTTTTGTTTGTGGGACTCTGAACTAATGGGCTCGAGCAATGTCTTTATCACCTGATCAATGCTCCTGATTTGGTGATATTTGGGTTGTAGTCCTTTGCTATCAGTTGGGGATTTTTGTGGTGCTCTGGGGTTTAAGCTGACCATGTTCCTCTATAAATGCTCTGCTCCTTCCCTCTGCAGCCCAGAAGATGTGCAAGTATTAGTGAGTGGGAAGCTTGCTCTGCGGTATGCAGGAAGACAGGTACAGAAACTTAACCCTTTCTGTCTTCCTCTTACCCTTCTCAATGCTGGCTTATTCTTGTTGTCAAACACTTTGCTCTTTTCATACCAAAATACCCATCACTCCTGAGTGTCCTGAATGAGATCCAGAACTGATTAAATTACCATGAATTACCATTGCCAGAAGTCAGTTGCCTTCAAAGGGTTTTACAGTGATTTTCACAACCAGAGATTTGGGCTGCTCGCTTCATTTTCCCTGTTTTTCTCCTTCCTGCTTTTCTTCATCAGCTACAAATTGCCTGATGCCATCAGGTCCTTGTGTCTCTACTCTCACAAGCTGTTGCAGTGTTTAAATCTGAGTTACTTCATTGTAGCCAGTCCTGAGAATCCATTCCTGGCTGCAAGGTGGGAGCCAGGCAGTCAGGGAGGTGTGAAATCCCCTGCTTATTCTGACATGGGAACCTGCCATGCTGGGAAGGCCACCCTCAAATGAAACTCAGGGGTTCTTGTAGAAGGTGCAGGGCCACCCTCCAGGCGTGCCAGGGGCTGGGCCAGGCTGGGATCCTGCTGCCCTCAGGGGCTGTGCTCAGCCTGGGCTTTGCTGTGACGCAGGAGCTGCTGCTCCCCTGCCCACAGGGGATTGGGAATTAGCAGAGCTCAGTGAGCAAAGTGCATGGAAGGGTCTGATGTGGGGATATCCCTCCTGGATCAGGAAGGCCAGCCCCATCCTGCCTCATCCCTTTGCCCTGAGTGGCAGCTGGAGGCTCCTCCCCAGACAGGGGATCCTGGCTGTGCCCACACTGTGCTTTGAGCCAGCCCTGACCAGCAATTCCTGCTGGGGGAGCAGGGAGAGAGCAGCCCTGGGGGCAATCCTGGAATATCCTGAGCTGGAAAGAACCACAAGGATCGAGTCCAGCTCCTGGCTCTGCTCGGGGCAGTCCCAAAAGAGGGGCAGCAGAAGCCTGGGCCTTGTGCACCAGAGGTACCAGGCTGTCCTTGTCCTGTCCCCCTCCTCAGGCTCTGTTCTGCTCCCTGCTGGGATTACCACTGTGGGGTGTAGATGGGCTGGTTTGGGAATGAGCCTTTTGCTTCATTTCAGCAGTTACAGGGTGCAGAGAAGACTCATCCCTGATGCTGTCCATGGTGGGGTGTCCATAGGAGCTGCTGCCCTGCCCCTGTCATTCAGCAGAGAAATAGCTGTGCTGGAGGGCCCAGAATGGCCACGTTCATTAAGCAAGTGCCAAAATGTGCACTTCCCTTAAAAATGGCATCAGACTCACTCCCAGCCTGCAGCTGGTGCTGTCAGACCCCGGTGCTTTGTCCCTCTGGAGATGTTTCAGGTCTTGTCCTGCAGCTGCCTGGCTTCTTCTCCCCTCAGCAGCTGCTCTCCCTCTGCCTGTGGCAGTGACAAGGAACATTCCTGGTTTGCTGTTTAAGCACGTTCCCAGGGTACTGCACAGTTGGCATATTCACCCTGAGAGGAGCATCCAGAAAAAAAATAACCTCTGGTTCTCTTTCCCCACAGACAGAAGCACTAAAATGCGTGGCACAGGCTAGCAAGAACCGGTCGCTGGCAGATTTTGAAAAGGTGAGTCAGGGACACAGAAGATGGAGCCTGGCTGGGCAAAAACCAGTCAGAAATGCCAGGTTTGGAAACTTGTAGAAGCTGTTACATCCCACAGCAGGAAACCATGGAAACATTGATAAAAGGCAACAGTGCATCAAGAAATACCCCCCAACAATCAGCCAGTTGCGTTTTCAGTGCGTGGGGGGTAAACTTGCTTGAACCCAGTTTTTTTTCCTTTTTACCTTTTTTTTTTTTCTTTTTTGGAGAGCCAAATCAGAAGCAGTTTTCCTTTAGATGCTGTTCACTGGGATGTGTATCTTCCTGAAAATTTTCCAGGTTTCAGCAGGAATGCTGTAGAGCTCAGGGAGAGGATTCCCATGTCAGGGTCCAATCCTGTCATGCTCTGGGGCTCGCTGAGCTCCCACAGGGTGAAGATAAAAGATGCTGGAGAGGCTGCTGGGCTGTCATGACCTGCTGGCTTTTAGCTAAGTTAGGGATTGGATTAACCATGGTACTGGGCTGGGCTGGGAGGGGATCTCATCCTCAGAGGACCTTGAGGAGCTGTTGCTACCAGAATTATTTCCTCTTGCCATGTCCCCACAGGCTCTGACAGACTACAAGGTGGAGCTCAGGGACGACCCCATCATCAACACTCACCTGGCCAAGCTCTATGATAATTTATTGGAACAGAACCTGATCAGAGTCATCGAACCCTTCTCCAGAGTACAGGTAAATGTTTCCAGCAGCACCTGGACGGGCTGGTGCCTCTGTCCCTGCTGCTGGGGGTGAGGGGATTGTGCCCATATGGAACACTGCTTACTCTGAGCTGCTCAGCACTTTTAGAGCTCAGGGTTCATCATGTTAAACTATAAGGAGGAGGCTGAGGGGACCTTTGGAAAGCCACATTCCAGAGTCATTGCTCTTTCCACCTGTTTCTCTCATGCATCCTGCAAGGTGACTGGCTTTTAACCCTGAAGGTGACAGCATTTGGCATTGAAGGCCTCAGTGCCATAGTCTTGGAGAAGAGGTATTTCACCTTTCAGAGTGAAATGGCTTTAGGGGTCCAGTCCCTCTTAGTTAAAATCAGACATGAAACCTGAAGGACCTGAAGCTGCAGAGTGGAGAAAGCCACTGGAAATATTTAGGCCAGAGCATTTCCAGGCCCTTGAGCAGTTCCAATGAAGAGCCCCAAACCTCTGTGTTGCGTGTCCAAAGTGCAGCTAAAGATTAACTAAATGTTGGTCTTTCTTATAGATTGAACACATATCCAACCTCATCAAGCTCTCAAAGGTAAGAACCTCACCAGAAATCAGTGCCATGTGTTCAGAGGGCAGAGGAGTTGGACTTAAATTGCGTTTCTCACTGGGAACTGAAATGAAGGGTGACAGATGAGATCCATAGCATTTCCAGGCAAATCTCACCCTTGGGAACTAAACTCTGACACAGGCAGCTCCTGGGAGGCATTGAGGCTTCCTGTGCCCCAGACTTTGCAGTGCTGTCCCCTTCCCCCATGGGTTTTATTCCCTGTCTTGGCTTTTTATTCCTCTGTTATGTCGTGAGCAGCTCAGTCTTCCCCTGTGCCCTGTGTTTAATCCCCTGAGTGTTCCCAGGGGAACCTTACTGAGACCCTTAAGATCCAGGATCCAGCTAATCACCCTGCAGTGGCATTAGGGATGTGTCTGTCACACTTGACTATGCAGTAACTGCTTTACAGATAATCCCAGACAGATTCAGTTTTAGGACAATCCACTGTAATCCCAGGCAGTTGTGCCCCAGTGCTGTTGTCTTGTACTGGCATTAAGGCCAGAGGTTGGGAAGTGAGCTGAGCTTAGCCTTCGTGGTTACAGAATCACTGAATCATTCAGGTTGGAAAAGGCCTCTGAGATCATTGAGTCCAGATATTCCCCCAGCACTGCCAAAACCACTCTTGTCCTCAAGTGCCACATCCACAAATCTGGTGATTTCACCTCTGCCCTGGGCTGGACAAGGCTTTCCATGAAGAAATTTTCCCTAATATCCAACCTAAACCTCCCCTGGCACACAGTCTGTTCCCAGACTAGCTCGTGGTGTTTAACACATCCTTAATATTCAGACTAAGAGCTGCTCTGTGTCCCTTCTGCCTAGAGAGGAGCTGCCTCCTGTGGGCCTTCCAGCTGCTGGGCAGGAGCTCAGCTGGGTCCTGCATGGATTAAATAGAACTTGGCCAACTCTTGTCTAAATCCTTTCTGAACTGAGTTAGAAAGTTCCCCACAGATAAAGCCTGTGTGAAGTGACAGATACAGTGTCACCTGTGGGACAAGGGACATCCTGCTGCTCCCTCATCAATAGCTGCTCCCTAATTTTCTGAGGCATCTCCAGCAGGTGGTGGTGTCCAAGCTGCTCACGGAGGAGCAGCTGCTGCTGAGCAGTGCTCATGTCCCACCAGGCTGTCAAGTGTGCAGCAGTAAAATTTATGTGTTTTTATGTGTTCTGGGAGACTTAATTTTTCTGCTTCAATTTCAGGCTGAGGTAGAAAGGAAATTGTCACAGATGATCTTGGACAAGAAGTTTCATGGTGAGTCTCTGCATCCCTCAGCTCTGACTGCCCCGTGTTTGCACGAGCTGTGGCTGGACTCCCCTTCCTCCTCTGAACCTGGGGGTCCTGCTCAGGCAGCAGGTGTGCAGGTGACAGGAGTGACAGTCAGGAGTGACAGGAATGCTGTTCCTGCTGCTCCAATGGAGGGGACAGTCAGGAGTGGCAGTCAGGAAGGCTCTTCCTGCTTTTCCCTCTGCCTTCCTTAACCCGAGGGTTAATTTCAGAAATGCTGTTGGGTCCCTCTTGCTGTGACAGCATCCAGGGACAGTGTGGGACCCCCATCTGGGCTGTCTGGCCAGGCTGGGCTCTCCCTCTTGGAGCTGCCCAGGGGTGTGGTCACCTTTCCCAGCTGTTTGTGTCCGGAGTGTTCCGTGGGGCACCCCATGGCCCAGTGGGGTGTTGTGGCTTGGCTGGGCCCACAGCAGGCTGCTGCCCCAATAACCCCTCAAGGAACCAGCTGTGCTCTTGGTTCTGTTGTCCCTGGATGTCCCCAGCTGAGCCAGGGGAATGCCTGGGAGCAGCACGTTGGGCACAGAGCGCTGTGGGGGGACAGCCCCTGGCACCTGGGCTGCAGGTGCAGGATAAACCAGCTGTGCTGAGCCATCCTGCTGGGCACAGGGCCTGAGGAGGCAGGGAGGTGGTAGGCAATGGGCAGGAAAGCTCGTCTCCTGGATGGCTTCTCAGGCTCTTCTCTGGGATGTATTTTTTTCTGGGAATGCTAAACCAGTCCTGACCAAAATCAGCCAGTCCAGCCCAACATGTGAACCCTTCCCAAACCCTGCACAGCTGATTGGGTGTTCTTGGGGTAGATCTCTAAATTCCTGCTTTCTGGAAGCTGTGATCCATCGAGCATCCCAGTGCTAACAGCAGCTTGTGCCCACAGGAATCCTTGACCAGGGCGAGGGCGTCCTGATCATCTTCGACGAACCCCCCGTAGACAAAACTTATGAGGCTGCCCTCGAGACGATTCAGAACATGAGCAAAGTAGTGGATTCGCTCTACAACAAAGCCAAGAAGTTGACATAGGTGAGTGGGGCCTCCCTGGGGCCCGCAGAGCTCCGGAGTCGCCGCCGGGCCCCGCCGGGTCCCTGAGCCTCGTTCCCTCTCCTGTCGAGTGACGTGGCTCTGTTTTCTCTTTGCAGAGTTGAATTTGCTAGCTGTCATTTGGAGAGTGTGTGTGACAGGAGAGTGAAACCTTTGGGAAAATGTTAGGAGACTTTTTTCTTTTCTTCTTTGTTCTACTTTTCGCTCGGAAAGTTTTTAAACTTCCTCATCCGGTGCATCTTGTATTCCAGACGATGCGTGTTCCAGTTTCCATGTAATCTTTACTGGCCGAACTTTGTATCTGGGGGGGGAATATTGTTTAAACAAAGAGGGTATTCTAAATAAAAGGAAAAAGGCTTACACTACCTAAACATGTGCTTTCCACTTCCTGAGGGACGGCAGAGTTCAGCAGGGACAGCGTTTTGTTACCAGTAGGTGCCCAAAACCAGTTTGTTTCATCTCCTCCGCCCTGAAATCGGAGACGTGCTGGCGGTGTCTGAGCAGCCAACTCGATTCCATTTGTACTGAACCAAACAAACCCAAAATGTACAGACTGCTGGTTTATTTTCCATCCTCAAGGCCTCCGACCCCCTCGAAGCAGCTCCGCGATGATTTGCCTGCGGGCTGGAGCTGTCGGCGCAGCCCCGGCCCCGGCCGGCCGCTCTCGGCGAAGGGGACGGCGCAGGTTTCCCTGGAGCCTGACTTGCATGCTCTTGTTTGCAGATAGACTTAGATTTTAAATGTTTCCTCCCTCCCCACCTGTGCTGGTAGGAGGAACAGGTGACCAGCGGGGCCGACTCCAGCTGTGCCTCTGCTGCAGCAGCGCTGAGCTCTGGTTCCCCACGTGAGGTGGGACAGCCTGGCCCTCTGGACCAGCCCAGTGGGAGCTTCCTCCTCGGTCCCAAAGTCCTGGGGGACGGAGCATGGTGTATTCCAGCATGTTCCATTTTCTGGTGAGGTTTCCAGTAAGTTTTAATGCCATTTGGGCAGTGTAAGCTTCTGCATCTCTGTCCTGCTCATCTTTATTTTTCCTTTCTCCTCTGTCTCTATTTCCCTCTCCTCATTTTTCTTAAAAAATTTATATTTTGTAAAAGGATTCTGTTTTATCAGGAAATATTTTGCCTTCATGCTGACTCTTAGACTGGCTGATTTTTCCCCTTTCTGTTCACATTTTGACCTCTCTCACCTTTTATTTTATTTTATTTTATTATTCTTAATTTTCATCTCCTCCAGTCAGTCGCTGTTTGGGTTTTTGGCACCATCAATATCAAATGTACAAACGGTTCTTGCTAACCAACACCAGGTATATCTGATGTTCAGATGAGTTCCAATAAAGAATTTTTTTTTCAAAAACCTCTGTCTCCTGTCTTCAGCCACCAGGGCTGATCCTGGGCTAGGTTCAGCTTCTCCCTTTGCTTAAGGAAGGATGGGATCATCCCCTCACCAGAACATCGTTGGGGACAATATTTTGGAGACACCAGATGTGAATGTTTCAGGTGGCATCACGAAACATTTATGGATTGTGACGTGTTCCTGGCAAAACACGTTCTAGTGCTACTGGATATATAAGCATTATTATTATTATTAGCACTATTATTATGGTGAAAAATGGATTAAGTGTCCTCTCACCCCTCCAGCCTTTCCTGATCACGCCCTTATGCCGTGTTGGAGTCTCACACTGCACAAGGCCAGGCCCAGAGTCCTCGAGAGGCTGGGAAGGAGGTTTAGGGTGTCTTTGTTACAACATCTTGAATTTTTACATCTGAAACTCCTGGGACACCAGGTGGTGCAGAAAGGAAACCTGCCCTCAGAGGCAGGAAAATGTGAAGGGTTTCATGCTTCTCTTACATCTCAGGCAGAAGAGAAGTGCATTTCTAGTTTTAATAGTTCCTTTTTTTAACTCTTAGTTCCTGAGATACTTCCCCAAACATCTGTCCAGTTCACTGTGATGCCCCTAAAGTGGCATTTTCCCCACGGATGTCTTTGGAAGGGATTTGCTGAATTAGGTGCTAATTGTGAGTGAATGAGAGGAAATCCATTCATGGGAGCAGGGATGGGCAGAGGCAGGGGCTGAGGTGGAAATGGATGGGGAGTCACAGGATCTCAGGAGAGCTTGGGTTGGGAGGAACCTAAAACAGCATCCAGTGCCACCCCTGCCATGGCAGGGACACCTCCCACTGTCCCAGGCTGCTCCAAGCCCTGTCCAGCCTGGTCTTGGACACTTCCAGGGATCCAGGGGCAGCCACAGCTTCTCTGGGCTCCCTGTGCCAGGGCCTGCCCACCCTCCCAGGGAACAATTCCTAATTCCCATCCACCCCTGCCATCTTTCTGCTTCTGTCCTGTGTGTCCTTGCTGGGGATCGTGTCTGGCTGCAGCTGTCATCCCCCAGTGGGGACAGAATCGATCCTGACCCCACTGGTGACAATGTGACAAGGCTGGCAGGTCCCTGTGCTCGAGGCTGAGGGGACCTGACCAGGAGCAGGGATGATGCAGCAGAGCCGTGGTGACACCTGCTTTGTGTGTGGAATCAGGGAGGTTTAGTGACACATCAGTACCTGGAATTGCCTTGGGAACAACAGGGTTTTCTGAGGCACCTCCAAGCATGTTAAAATTAGGGCTAAAACCTCTCAAAATGTAGAGCCTGTTTTTAAACCCTTTTGGCTTAAACTTCATAAGGCTGAACTTAAAAGCTGACAATTGCTGCTTGGATCTGGGGGACGTTTTAATGGACAAAAGGAATTCTTAGTGACAGCAGTGCCCAGGCTGGGCTGTCACTGTCCCCATGGATTTGAGAGGAGAGAGTCCTGCAGAGAGGCCTGACCACTCCCCAGAAACCAGCTCCACAGTGGGTTGAATGTGTTCTGATGGTCAGGCAGGCTTTTGGGACAGGTCTGTTCTCACAGGAGATTTTGGGGGGGTTTTGAGATTTCTCTGCTGTGGGAGTGGGATTGGCAGCTGCAGGTCCGGGGCAGGGCATAAGTAGGTATAAATGAATAGAAATGAATTTGGGTCATTAGCGCAGGGCCGCGATGTGCCCGAGCATTCCTTGCTGCTGCCGGCAGCAGCTCCTGGGCCGCAGGGTCCCCCCGGGGACAGCTCCGCTCTCCGCGGCCGGAGCCGGGCCCGGCGGCCCCGCTGGCGGCGGAGCGGCCTCTGAGTGTCGCTGCAGGTCGCGTAGAGCCCGGCGGGGCCGGTGCTGCCCGGTGCCTCCCGCCAGAGCCGGCGCCGCTCCGGTGCCAGCGGGAATGGGATCCCGGTCGGGGCAAGGGGCGCTGGGCTGGGCGGGGGAGGTGGTTCCAAGCGGAACCATGGGACCCGGGGGTACGGGAGTTGCAGGCGCGTTCCCCAAAACACGGCCCGGTCTCAGAACGCGGTACCGGGCATTTCACTGCCCCGGTACCTTCGGGGCGAGTGGTGGCCCCCGGCCCGGAGCTGGGGAGGCACCGCCGGCGGGGGGAAGCGGGAGCGAAGGGCGGCCGGGGGCGGTGCGGAGTCTGGGGCCCGGCTGCGAATCCGGGCTGCGGCTCCGGGATGCCGGTGGAGAAGGGCTTTAAATCTTAATTTTGGGTTTTTAAAAAAAATTATTTTCATTGCTTTTTATTCTTTTCTCCTCCAAGTACTGCCCGGCCCCTGCCGGGGGCTCGGTGACACCGCGGGGTCTGCGACCTCCGGGACCCCACCACGGGCAGCGCCCGGGGAGCGGGGCCGGGCCGGGGAGGGCGGGGCCGGGCCGGGGCGGGGTGGGACACCCGTCATTCATAAACGCTGGAAGGCGGGGCCTGGCTTGCCGGGGGCGGGGCAAAATCCATTCAAGGCAATGAGGGGCGGGGCTCTGCCGCCTTCTGCCGTGCGGGGGCGGGGTCTGTGGTGATGGGGGCGTGGTGGTCTGCGGCTGTGGTCACGGAGGGGGCGTGGCCTCGGCTGCCGCGGCGGGCGCACGTGTCGGCGAGGGGCGGGGCGGCGGGCGCGCGCACTGCGCCGGCGGGAGCGCGCGCGGCGCGGGGCGGGTCCGGGCGCGGCGCTGAGCGGCGGCGGCGGCGGCGGCGGCGGAGCAGCGAGAGCGGGGCCGGCCGGGCCGGGCCGGGCCGGGGCCGGGGCCGGGGCCGGGGCGGGCGGCGGGGGCCCGCCGGGCGCCCGCCGGGCGGCCGGCGCCATGGGCACGGTGCTGTCGCTGTCGCCGAGCTACCGGAAGGCCCCGCTGTTCGAGGAGGGGGCGGCCACGGTGGGGCACTACACGGCGGTGCAGAACAGCAAGAACGCGAAGGAGAAGGGCCTGAAGCGGCACTCGCTGATCTCGGTGCTGCCCTGGAAGCGCATCGCCGCCGTCTCCGCCAAGAAGAAGAGCTCCAAGAAGGTGCAGCCCAACGGCGGCTACCAGAGCAACGTGACCCACCTCAACAACGAGAACCTGAAGAAGTCGCTCTCCTGCGCCAACCTCGCCACCTTCGCCCCCCCGCCGCCCCCCGCCGCCGCCGCCGCCGCTCTCGCCTCGGCGCAGAAGGCGCCCCCGGCCGCTCCCGCCGCCGCCGCCGCCACCCCGCGCCGGGTCGTGGTGCAGGCGTCCACCAGCGAGCTGCTGCGCTGCCTCGGCGAGTTCCTGTGCCGCCGCTGCTACCGCCTGAAGCACCTCTCGCCCACCGACCCCGTGCTCTGGCTGCGCTCCGTGGACCGCTCGCTGCTGCTGCAGGGCTGGCAGGACCAGGGCTTCATCACGCCGGCCAACGTGGTCTTCCTCTACATGCTGTGCCGGGACGTCATCTCGGCCGAGGTGGCCAGCGACCACGAACTGCAGGCAGTGCTGCTCACCTGCCTGTACCTCTCCTACTCCTACATGGGCAACGAGATCTCCTACCCGCTGAAGCCCTTCCTGGTGGAGAGCTGTAAGGAGGCCTTCTGGGACCGCTGCCTCTCCATCATCGACCTCATGAGCCCCAAGATGCTGCAGGTCAACGCTGACCCGCACTACTTCACCCAGGTCTTCGCCGACCTCAAGAAGGAGAGCGGCTCCGAGGAGAAGGGCCGGCTGCTCATCGGCCTCGACCGGTGAGCGCCCGCCGCCCCCCGCGCCCCCGGACACGCCGCGCCCGCCCGGCCCGGAGCCGTTCCCGGGGGGATTTGCCCGGCGGGGAAGGAAGGGCGGGAGCCGCCGCCTCTCCACCGGGGGGACACGGGGGTTTCGGCCGCCGCCGGACCCGAGCGCAGACCCCCGGTTCCCTCCCGCGCCGCCGCTTTCCAGCCGCCGCCCCCTCCCCATGCCGCGGGCCCGGAATGCTGCGGCTCCGCCACCGGATTGATCCCAGCAATTCATGGATGGGGGGCCAAGAACCCCCCCAGCCGATATCCCCCGGGAGCGGAGCGGGGCTCCGCGGGGCCGGTCACCGCATCACCGAGACAGAGCCCAGGTAGGGGAAAAAGAAAATTAAGGAAAAAAAAATCCTGTAAAGGCTCCAGCGCAGGCGGCTGAACCTGCCCGGTCGGGACTCACCGGCAGCACCGGGATAGAGACGCGGGCACGGCCCGGGGACACCCCCAGCCCCCTTCCTCCCTCATCCCCCCCCTCTTTATTTATTTTCTTTGAAGAGACTCGAATTCCCGAGCGGGTCCGGGTGACGGGAATCACCGCTACTGTTCATGAGATCAATGTGAAATGTCTTGTTCCCATCGTGCACTGGTCATGAGTATTGTGTAAAGGATCTACTTGAGTGTGCAAGCAAGGGGAGCCGCCACATGCTGCTATATGAATTCTTCTAGAACAAACCCAACGAACTGCAAACCTGCGGGGGGGAAAGAGAAAAAAACCCTTCTTTCTTCTGTCATTGTTGCTTTTCCAGTGGTATTGCGCATGCAAACAGGAGCATTTTGTGTCTTCGGGAAACAAAAAAAAAAAAGGAAAAAACGCATAAAAAAATAATAATCAAAAGAAAAACCTTAAGAGAGATGGCTGTAAAATTACACCCATGCACAAAGACCCGCCACCACCCCGACACCGCAGTCTCGAGCTGGTATTCCCGTATCAGGCCTGGGGACTGAGACCTTCTTTTTGGGTTTTATCGTTTTCTTTTCTCCATGTGCTCAGTTCTAGTTTAGTTCTGGTCCATCGGGCGTTAAACTGGCGAACAAGAGGGAGAAATAACGTGCCATTTATTTTTATTTTTGATTTTTCACTTGAAGCTCTTCATGGCTGTACATTGGACCCTGCTAATGATACATGTGTACGTACGTTTTTTTAGTGCAATCTCTTCTGTAGATCTTTGTTGACCAAATTGGTGGGTATTGTTACTTATTAATTTATATTTGTCTCATTTTGTATGTATGTGTATAGTGTGTTTGTAAGTATGTGTGGTTTATAACCCGACCGACTGTGTCATGGGGCTCAGTGTGCCTGTAATTTAATCCCCTCCCCTTATTTTTATTTATTTTTGTACTGTGCTGATTAAATAAAAATGCACTGACCATCCATTACACGGCAGCGGCTCGTGGCCGAGTCTTTTATGCTCTCCCAGCCCTCGGATGCTGGGAATGGGATTTGTGTTGACGACAGAGGGTTTAACGCAGCCACCGCTTTAATCGCGTTACCGGCGCCGGGGTCACCCCGTCCCGGGAGAGCTGCGGGGCCGGCAGCGGCCGGAGGGGGAAAGTCGGGATACTGGGATAACTGGGATATTGGGACACCGATCCCTCTGGGCATCATCTCCCCCGCGCCGGCAGGAATGGGCAGCACCGTGGTGGGATGCAACTAATGGCTTTCTTTTATTATTTATTACAGTGAATTATGTAAACAAAATCCAGGTCCATTATAGTAGGTTTTTAATGCTCTTTTACACATAAAATATCAGCGATTTATTTAAAAAAGAAAAAAAAAAGGTTTCATTGCATTATCGCCCTTGGCTGAGAATCCAAGTTTCAATTCAGAAATAGTTAATTTATGGGAAAACCAGGAATATATATATTTTATATATTTATATATATATTTATATATATATATATAAAACCAGAGCAGGAACAGATAATACATTTTATAAGACACATCTCATCACACACAATATTGCCATCTCACGGTAGGAGAAATTTCCCAAGCCTGCAATTCGTTGCCATCCACCCCAGTTCCATCCGGCCATTCTTTTGGAGGGACAAGGGTACAAAAGTGCTGATCCCACCCCCAGCACCCGCCCGGGGCAGGGGACGTTTGCACCAGGACACGGAAGGTGAGAAGTGCAAATCCAAAGGCACAGCAACGCCGTGCCCTCGGAGCGTCCTGGCAGGGCAGGGGTATCCCGTGGCTTTGGCATTGGTGCTGCTCCTCCAGAGGAGCCGATGTGGGGTGAAAGGAGGCGCTGGAGGGTCCGTGGAGGTGCCGGGGTGGTCCTGGGGTGTTGTGTGAGCGGGGTCGGGGCTGCCGTGTCACCTCCTGGCCCAGCGCTGGTGGTGCCTTGGGGCTGTGGCGTCTGGAAGAGCCCCTGCCCAAGGGGACCCTCCAGACATCCCAGAACTGCACCCTCAGAGGGGCACTGGGGGCTGGGGGTGCTGGGATGCTCCCAGGGCTGGTCCAAGGCCAGGGACAACGGGAATGGGAGAGCTCTGGCACGGGGCCTCCCCATGCATGGGCTTGTCCCAGTTCATTCATGCTCTACATCCCTGTCCCTCCCTGGTCTCGGGGGTGGCAGTGGGACACCAAGGCTGCAGCGACCTGTCCCCGTGCCCCATGTCCATGGCACGGCTTCAGGAAACCTTTTGTGAGTGAGGGGCCTCTTCCAGGCTTTCTAATTCCCAAAATGCTCCATCTAACAAGTGCTCCCCATTTGCTGGCTGGGCTGGGACCCCGAGGTGGGGTCCCCACACAGCTCCCCCACCTCCAGGACTGGGAATCCTGACCTGACCAGCAGTGCCAGGACAATCCCAATGTACAATCCCAACAGCCTGGGCTGCTCAGGAACTACAGCAGTGCCCAGCACAGTGGGAATAAACCACTGAGGAGATCCATGTCCCTCCATCAGGACAGAGCTCAGGGTTATCTGGGCTGGGCAGGATGAGCCCAACACCCCAACACCCACAGCCCACTGCTGGGAAGAACCAAGAAAACTCTTTGGAGGGAGGAGCCTGGCGCTGGCAGCTGGGGCTGTGCCGGGTTAATGGTGAATAGTGCAAAGCTTGGCCCCCCCAAAGCTCCCCCTGTTCTCACCCCTGCCGTGGGTCACTTTAGCCCTCCCTAACCCCAACGCTGGCAGACACGAAGCCACGTGGATCATCTAAAAATTCAGCAAGGCCACATGGTCCCAGAGGGAACCCACCGGCTTCAGGCCCTTGGAGAGGGTAATTAAGGCAAAAAGCAATGCAGGATTAACAAAACCAGGCCCTGCATTAGGAAGTCCCCTGTCCAGCCAAGGTGCCTTGATGGGTTGATGAATTCCCGAGGGAAAGCAGCAGGTCTGGAGGTGTCTCCATGTACCTTCCCAGCCCCATGTGCCTGGAGGGGCTGGAGGAGTGTGGAGTGTGGAAGGCAGCCCTCCCTTCCCAGCCTGGCTCTGGTTCTGTGGGGATTTGGCCCTACAGAACCTGACTCCCTGAGCTGGGTATCTTTGGTTCCTCCTCTGGAGGCTGCATCATACTGCAAAAACTGACACAAGGGAAAGGAACATGGAAGGGAAAATTGGAGAGGGGGTGAGGCATCAATGTGGGAAAGGGAAGAAAGGGTGGAAGTACCTAGAAACTCTTTTTTTCAGACTAATTCCAAAGGAAGCACTCTCCTGATATTCCAGTCTGGTTTGTAATACGGAGAACAGGTCACCGGCTATTTTAGGTCTTCATTCCATGTGAATTTGGCTTTTCTAAACCCCCGGAATTTGGGTTTTCCAAACCTTGAGCTTCAGAGGCTGCTTTAGGCACCTGGCAAGTCGCTGCTGAGCATCTCCCGGCGAGTCCCGGGGCGGGCAGGGCGAGCCCAGCCCCGCTCCGAGGGGAGGGGCCGTTAATTGCCCGGCACGCAGAGGACGAAGCCGGAGCGGTGCTTGGTGAAATCCGGTTGGGATTGGTTGATCTTGGTCTCCACGGACACGGTGCATTTCCTGCCGTGCAGGCTGCACTGCACCGGGTTGGTGACAGTGACGTGCAGGGCGCGCTTCTCCCTGCGGGAAAGGGACACGAGTCAGGAGGGGGGGATGGGATGGGATGGGATGGGATGGGATGGGATGGGATGGGATGGGATGGGATGGGATGGGGTGGGGTGGGGTGGGGTGGGGTGGGGTGGGATGGGATGGGATGGGATGGGATGGGATGGGATGGGATGGGATGGGATGGGATGGGATGGGATGGGGTGGGATGGCCACAGATAAGACAGGCATTTTTCAGGTCAGGTACATTCCACAGCCATCCCAAAACTCTGTGTTAAGCCAGGCCTGAGTGCTGAGCCCAGCTCTGGGACTGGGATTGGTGCCAGTGGGAGGACTCAGCTCCATGGGCAGAGCACAGACCAGGTCAAAGGACCCAGGGGCTGCTGCCAGCTCGGCCACTGCCCCCTGAATGACCCTACAGTGACCCCTTCCAGTTCTGTGCCTGCAGCAGTGACAGGGACGTCCCTGGGCTGAGCTCAGAGACTGAAATACAGCCTGGAACAGTGGAAGGAACCACATGTGGGGTGGTGGCTGTTCCCAGTTCCCTCTCAGACAGACAGGCCAAACTGGCTGGGATAAAACTCTGTCCCTGCAGCTTTTGAACCCCGTAACCCAGTTTTGGCACTAAACATGATTCCCATGAGTGAATCAGGACTTTCTGCCCCCCACCTTCATTTGCCTGTGGCTCTTGGGGTCACTGCCAGTGGGGACATGAGGACAGCAGGGCCAGGATGACTGGCAAGAATGTCCCCTTTTGCTAAAGGCCATAAAGGCCCCTGCTCTAAATCCCAAATAATGATCCTTGTGCCATAAGCAGAGAAATCATAAATCATGGAATCATCCAGGTTGGGAAAACGCTCTGGGATCATCAAGTCCAACTGTTCCCCCACACTGCCAAGGCCACCACCGACCCATGTCCCCAAGTGCCACATCCACGTGCCCTGGGCAGCTGTGTCAGCACTGAGCAGCCCTTTCCAAGAAGAAAGGGAAGAACCCAGCAATGCCACGGCCCCACTGATGGCCTGGCTGCTCCAGGGGCTGGGATGGAGCTGAGGCCAAGCTGATGGCTCAGCTCCAGCCATGATCCCTTGGGACCAGCCAAGAACCCCCGGAGATCCCCCAGGAGAGGGGATCCACAGGAAAATCCTGCAGCAGATCCATCCCCAGGAGCCACCACCAGTGGGAAGAGCTATCCAGGGACTTGGCCTTTGGAATTCTCTGCTGTGACCTCACCCACATTTCAAATTCCCATATTTCCAGCATTTTTAGTTTAATGCTGAGTGGTTTAGAATTGCTGACATTGACTCTGCTGCCTCTCTGGATGCTCCAAACACCCCAGGGGGATGTGCTGGGATCCCATTCCCTGTGTTTGGCTCCCAGACCCCAGGTCCTGCCTTGTCTGAACTATTCCAGCATTTCCACTGCCACGGCCCAAGTCCTTTGTGCAGGTTTTACTCCATTTCCATTAACAGACTCTTCAGGTCGTGTCACATCCCTTAAGCTGCATTTTTATGCAGTTCCCAAAAACAGATTTTCACAACTTCCATAACAATATTTGGTTGGTTGAAGGGGCTGGCAGGGCCCAGCACACAAAGCCCTCGTGTATTTCATGTTATTACAGGTATTTAATGTTATTTACTCCTGCCTGGGTGAGCTGAGGCTGCAATCCCAGCTTAGGTTGCTATTTTTGCTGTGTCTTAGTGGAATGAGCTGCACACCCAGAGAAGCCTCTCAGAGATCCCTGCTCCTTGGGAAAAGCTCCAGCATCAAGTATCCCTAACAGGGATAAGGGTGAAGGACTCCTCCTCTCCCACAGCAAGTTCTAGGTGACCAGGCAGAGGCTCTGGGGAGAAGAACGTCAATAACCTGAACTTTGACCACAAGCAGGACCCGGGCCTAGGAGTCCAAAGGTCCTGGATGCCCTGTGGCTGTGGGACCTGCAGGAAGCTGCATCAGTCTGGGTCTCAGCTCCTGCTGGGATGAGGAGAATCACCTGAACACAGGTCTGAGTGAAGCTAATGCTGTCCTGGGATGGAGGGATGCAGAGAAGATGCTCTGATCTTTGCCATGTGTCACAATTTCATTAAATTAAGGCTTACCTCCCCCTCTCTCATTCCCAGATCCCACCTTGCCAAAGCTCCTTCACTCATCACGTGTTGCTTTTCTTCATGTGAGGGTTCAACCTTAAAGCTTTCGCTGGGGGAGCAGGGCAGCTCCTGGATGGAGCAATCCACAGGGATCTGTGAGTGCACAGGGATGACAAACCCCTCCTTGGTGTCCCTGCTGGGCACCCCACGACACCAGCCCCAGGAGCAGCTGGTCCTGCTGGCACCTCGGGACTCTTGGCCACTGCTCCGGAGCTTGGTCCACGGCCAGCGAGGGAGAGGGGAGGAAATTGCCCTTTGGTTTCCAGCCCACCAGGCAGGGCAACCTCGCTCCTGGAGCAGCAGTGGCACAGGGGTGGCAGCTGCTGGCTGCCCTGGGGTGCCCAGGTTTGCTTATGGGCCCCAAGGGAGGGAACAGCTGCTGCAGCAGCTGGGACAGTGGACTGAGACCTTCCCAGTCTCACTGCTACAAACAGCTCGGCTGGGAGCTGCTTCCCCAAGCTGCTGCTGAATTTAGATCCCAAAGGAAGGGGCTGAGGTGGACAGAACAATCCTGGATGACAACAAAGTCTCTCATAGACAAGGGCAACACACAACAGAAATACCCTTTGGAGATCAGTGATGCTCAGCAAGACCCTCATGGAAGCAAAGGCAGAGACAAGTCCCACTTCCAATCAAACTTAGGCTGAAGAAGGAGTTTTCATGGCATAAACCTGTCCCACCACCTTCTGGGGACTTTGACAAGGGATGGAGGGACAGGACACAGGGAATTGCTCCCACTGCCAGAGGGCAGGGATGGATGGGAAGAGCCCATTGTTCCCTGGGAGGGTGGGCAGGCCCTGGCACAGGGTGCCCAGAGCAGCTGTGGCTGCCCCTGGATCCCTGGCAGTGCCCAAGGCCAGGCTGGACACTGGGGCTGGAGCAGCCTTGAACAGTGGAAGGTGTCCCTGCCATGGCAGGGGTGGCACTGGATGGGCTTTGAGGTCCCTTCCCACCCAAACTGCTCTGGGATTCCCAGTGGGTGCCAGGCACTGCTGTGGCTGAGTCCAGCCCTGGTTGATGGCAGCTCTAGCTCCTCACCAAGCCCTGATGAAGTCAAGTCCATCAGGACAAAGTGACGGATGCTGCTCCTGGGAATGAACCCCCCTTCTGGTTAGCAGTGATTCCATCAGAAGTGGCAGCAGGATGTGAGTGCTGGCTGAGCACTGCCAGGGAAGGAACCCAGCCCCAGCACCCCTGAGGCTGCTGGCAGAATGGAACAGGGAAAAGAGATTCTGGGGCAAGTCAGGATCCACCCAGCACTGCTCCCATCCTGCCAGGGAACCACAGGGGAATGTCTGTATGTGATGAACCACAGAGTAATTTCTGTTTATAATAAACACCAATGTGTTACTGCTTTCTACAAACTCACGTCTTCATACAACACAGGGAATATTTTTGGGTGGAAACAGCCTCTCCTGGCAGCTCAGCAGTACCAGCCACAGCTGCTGATCCCAGGCTGGGGCTGCTCTTTGCCTTTCTCTGGCTCAGTGAACCCTGCAGGACTGGGGCACTTCTCCCCCACCTTCCCCAGCCCATCCCAGCACCCAAAGAGCCTTCCCCAGCTCCCCTCGCTCTCCTGGCTCACAGGAGGAGTTAAAGGCTGTGGTGGGAGCCCCACGTGAGCAGGGTCTGTGTGTGGGAGACACATCCCAGAGCCAGAGCAGCCCCTGAGACACGGCAGGAGCTGAGCAGGCACTGGGGGAATGCTGGCAAAAGGGAAACCAGCAGAGAAAGGAGGACTCCGAGTGGAAGCAGATCACCGGCCCATGAAATACGAGAGTTTTGACTGAGCATTTAATCCAGGACCTCGGGGGAAACACAAGGCAAGTGGCGCAGAAATGGCCACAGACATCTGTCAGAGCTGCACAGAGCACAGAAACATCCACAGCACCAACACGTGGTGGGAAGGAAATGGGGAAGGGAAGGAGAGGAGAAAGATCAGAGGGAGTTTTGGTGAGGACAAGCGGTGTAAGGCTGATAAGTTTAATAAATGCATTGTTAAATAAATGTAAATACAGGAGATAGCAGGTTGGACGGGGCTTGGAGCAACCTGGGATGGTGGAAGGTGTTCCTGCCTATGGCAGGGGTGACACTGGACAGGCTTTAAGGTCCTTTCCAGCCCAAACCATTCCATGATTCCATGCTTAAGAACAAGCCCAGATGACCTGGAATGCCCTGGAAGGAGCTACGGGCAGGAGAACACAGCAAAGACTCACTGATGAGATATTCCCCACTGGGAGCACAGCAGGATGGGGAGCTGGGAACATCCCGGGGACAGCAGCAGCAGCCAGGGATGGGGAGCTCCAGAGCTGCAGCCCCATCCCTGACAGGGCTCCAATGGAACAGGGCTTTGTGAAGCTTTCCCAGGATTTTTAAATTCCCATGGACAGAGTGGGAAATAAGCTTTTTTCAGAAGCAGAATTTGGGTAGAGATGGCAAAGCCAGCACAATAATTGCCTGATTTTCATGACAACAAACCAGAGGGATTTCAACCAAGTGTGCAACCAAGTGTGAAATGAGGGCTCAGCAGCAATGAACCCACTGGGATGGATTCCAAAGGGGATTGATTTAAACCATCAAACCTTTCCACAGTTTAGACCAAGGCCTCTTTCTGGAAAGGCAGGAGCACTGTGGGCTACCTGGTTGGCTTCCAGCTCAGGATATTCTGTGATTCTCTGGCTCCAAGAAAGCCTGCAGCTGCACACAAGATGTGAGGACTGTGAGGGGCAGGATGGAGAACACCCCATCGTGGTAGCACCTTATGGAAGTCAGTGCTACAGCCTCATCTGGATCCTGGCTGCAGCCTTTGAGAGGGTTCAGCCATGAAAATAACATTTAAAAGGCTCCCAGATGAAGGGAGGCTGCAGAAAAAAGCCCAAAAAAGCAGCATCTATACTCTGCATGAAGAAAAAACACAGAAAGAGGGGAAAGAGAAACTCAAGAGGTCTAAAAAAAGGCAATTTTTAAGGCTCTGCTTCCTAACAAGAGCCAAGGAGACAAACAGGGATACTGAAAATTTCAGGGAAGGTTAAATCAGTTCTCCAGGCTATGTATGGTGTCACTGCTGGGGAGGACTCCAGGCTGTGGTGGCAGAGAGGTGACAATCATGGAGCCATAAAATCATGGAATGCTTTGGGTTGGAAGGAACCTTCCAGACCATCAAGTTTCAACCACATCCAGTGCCATGGCAGGGACAGCTTCCACTGTCCCAGGCTGCTCCAAACCCTGTCCAACCTGGCCTTGGGCACCGCCAGGGATGGAGCATCCATGGAATAACCTGTGCCAGGGCCTCCCCACCCTCACAGGGAGGAATTTCTTGAGCAGGGTCTAAAAAGCCAGCGGATATAAGATGGGTAATAAACAAGGACATATCTGAGTTACAACAAGTGTCATTTGGGGACAGATAAGTGTTCTCTCAAGAGGGTTTAGGGCCCAGGCTGGGTGCCTGGCAGGGCAGGGATCCGGATATATCTCACCCAAGCACTTGTGGGTTTCTGCAGCTTGCAGGACAATGATACTGAGGGTAATGGGCTCAAAGGAAAACTTACTGAGAAAATGATTCCCACAACAGCTTCAGCAGAGAAAAATAGGAATAGCTGGATTCCCAAGGGGTACAGGAGCAACACCTGCACTGAGACCTCATGTGCCCTTTGTGTCCCCCCTGTACCACCCAGCATGTGGGAGCTGCTCCCAGGAAGGGCTGCCACTCTCCATGGGAAGGACTGACACTCTTCATGTGACCACAAGAATCCCCAAAGCCACTGTCCCCAGGGCACCAGGACACAAAGGGGATCACATGTCAATACTCCTGGGTGGATATTCCGTTCCAGAGCTGCAGCTCTGGCACCTCAGCTCTGCCTCTCCCAGGGAAGTCACATCTCAAGTGTGGCAGCTCCAAAGCACCAGGTCCCACTGCCAGAAGAGATTTACACACTCAGAGCTTAAATTTCCCTAAGTAAGACTCAGATTATTTTGACAGCATCATCCCTGTGACTTCTTGGCACTCTCCAAACTTCTCAGAGGGAGAAAACACCTTCCCCATCCAGGTCTTGTTAGAACACCCTGGCTCTTGTAAAAGGTTAAAAGTAATGATTTACTGTCCTGTGTGATCCAGAAACAACTTAACATCCTCTTTCCTTCTTGACTTGGCTACTGGGCTGTATTGAGAACCCCTCTGCACCAGCCACCCCTCTTCAGGACAGCCCCAAAGCCAGAGCAGGCAGCTCCCTTCACCCCACGGCTTCCTGAGGAGAGGTGGACACGATCCAGGAGCCCTTTTTGGGTGCAGATCTCTCCCCTCTGGAGGAGGCAGGGGATGCACACACACACACAGACACACACACGGGCAGCCTGTGACTCACATGTGCCATGAGGGAGATGAGAACATCTGAAACCACAAGGGCTTTGCAAAACCTGCCTTGTGAAAGCCTCTCAGGGCTCACAGGATGTTTCTCTTGAGTGTCACCGGCTTTTCAGAGCTCTGGCCTTGTCGAACTCCTCAGAGCCAGGTGGCCTTGCCAGAGATCAGACATTAAGATGGATGAAAGCCATGGAAAAGAGACTACAAAGAAAGTCAGACACGAATCAAGGAGATCTCAAGTCAGGATCAAAAGGAGAATTTCCATAGTCAAAGGTCAGAGCAACTGCTCCAGGCATTTTGATGCCGGGAAAGGTCACTGAGCTGAACACAGCTGCCAGGTCCTTCCTCACTGTGTGATTTTCACAATTATCTGCAGCCAAGCGACACTTGAGACACTGAATTTTTTTTTCCATCTTCAAAACCAGCAAATATTTACACTATATTTCTTTTGTGCCTCGTGGTCTGCTCAGGCAAATCACCTTGGAGGCTGAGAGAAGTGCCTTTTCAGAAGGAATTTTTTAATGTGCAGGAGAAGCACCAGGATAAACTGTGACCTGAGAACTCAACCGCTCCACTTAAGAAGTGGCTTTCAATCCTTTCTGGCTCAGCCTTGCCCAGTGAGTTACCAGAGCAAAGCACAGCCTGGCTTTGGGAACCTCTGGGTGACACATATTTCATCATCACGCTGCTGAGCTGTGACAACAACGCTGCTTTTGCCCTTTTAATGAGCAACAAGAATTGTTAATATGTGTCTCTCCCCAGTGCAAAGTGCCACACGTGTCCCATGGCACAGGGCAAGGCAGAGCCAAGCCAGCTGCACTGAGATGGTCCCTTCGAGTCGTGTCTGAGCCATAAAAGCCACTTTCCTGAGACGACAGCAGCTGCCACAACACTGCTGGGCCTTTTCCATGACATGTCTGCAGCACATCCAGGTGTATTCCTTCCCCTCTGGCTGAGATGCAAACCCAGTCCATTAAATATTTGGCTCTCTCATTCCTGAAGTGCATTTATTCCCATTGATCCCGAGGCTGGGAGGACCTGGAGCAGCCGGTGAGCTGCACTTCCTTCCTCACTGATTTAGGGGCTGGGGTGTCTGTGCATCCCTCCCCAGGAGCCAGGGAGAGCTGGGAATGCCAGCGAGCTGGGAAATATTTGTGTCTATTCCAACAAACCCCTTCGGTTTAGGTGCTCCTGGGCAGGGGATCCTGAGGTGATGCAGCAGGGGCTGCTCCTGCCCTCCCCTTCCCAGGGCTGCTCTCCCACCTCGGGAGCTTGGGCCGACAGCCAGGCTGCTGTAAAACACCCAAACAGCCCAAGGGCAGCTCAGTGGGGCAGGTCCCAACCATGGGGCTGCACCCCAAAGCAGTATTTTATGGTGGGAAAGCCCCAGAAGTGGTTTGGGACATCACTCTGTGTGTCAGTGCATGGTGTGTCCCTTCCTCCAGCCTGGGATTAGTGGAAACACACGGGGAATGTCATAGGGAATGTCGCTGTTCCTATCATGGAACATTCAAGAGAGGGATCACAAGCACACCAAGCTCCATCCTCCTGCTGAGCCAGGGCCAACCCTCACTGCTGAACCCCCACCCCAGGCCTGAGCCAGCGCTGGCCCTGAGCTGCTCAAGGTGGGCTTTGGGGTGGGAGGGAGGCCCTGAGCTCAGCTAAAACCAGGCCTGGACCTCGTTACCCCTCTGGGACTATTAATTCATCCTAGACCAGACTGGACAGGGCTTGGAGCAGCCTGGTCTGGTGGAAGGTCCAAGGTCCCTCCTGCCCCTCCTGCCCAAGGTCCCTCCCAACCCAAACCATTCCATGTATAAATTTTCCCCTTCCCTGCCCACCCAGCACAGGAGGCTCTAGGCTCCCTCAGTTCTGCTCCTGTGGGAGATGGGAATTCATCTTTGTGGTTCAAAGAGAGAAGTCTCAGGTTTTCCCACCCCTTGTGCCATCAGTTTCCAGTGCCTGATGCCATTTGTCCCCCATGAGCACTCCCTAAAGATGGTCAGGGATTTTGTGGAGGAAAAACACAGGCTCACTCAACAGGGCAACCTGGGAACCTGCAGTAATGAAGGAGCTTTAAAAAACAGTAGAAAAAGCACCAATAGTGTGTTAAATATTTCATTTCCTCCAGCAGGCAAAATGAAACATTTCCAATTCCATGAGGTGGAGGCAGCTCCCAGCCCCCATGGCAGCCAGGGTTGATGGATGATGGATGGAACACCCTGGCAGAGGCCCCCAGCCTGCCACATGCCCCCCTGGAGGGAACTCTAAAATCCACAGAGTGCTCCTTCCCTGATCCCTGTCATACCACAGGAATGGGGGTTGGATTCAATGACCTTTAAGGTCCCTTCCAATCCAAACTGTTAAATGATTCTGTGAATTAAATTCACTCAGAATTCAATGTCATTTGAATTTTTGAAGAGAAGGAAAAGGGTGGGGAGAGCTGGGCCAGGGCACGTGGGCACTGTAGCTCCCAGTGACAGCAGGGAGGATGATAGGGACACGTCCCAGCCCAGCACCGTGTGCTGCTCCCCTTCACCTCCCCAGCCCCACCCAGCTCTCAGCACCAGGGATGAGCTGCAGCTTCTCCTGCAGCATCCAATGCAGTCTCAGAGCTATTCTGAGCCTGGCAAAGCTTTGGGGAGTCAGAGCTCATCCGACTCTACCGTGGCCGCAAGATGCTGGAGTGTTACATATTTTATAAAAACCACCATGCCAAAAAATATGATTCCAAGTGCTTGGCTGGAGCAGAGGAAAGCAGCACACGGGGGTGATGCCAAGAGCCTGGCATTAGAAATGCACCAGCACATAAATAAATAAAATAAGAGCACTTAGGAGGATGAGCGCAGAGCTGCCTCCTGTTTGGGACATCAGGCACTCAACTCCTGGGCAGGCTGAGAAACAGCAGAAGCCTTTCCTTGTATTCCCTTCCCAGTGCTGGTCCTTGCCATGGCCCAGCTGGGGGAATGAATTCACCAGCCCCACATTTACAGGGGCACATTTGCAAAGTCCCCCCTCAAAGGATGCTCCTGGCCTGTTCAGCAGCTGCTGATCAAATTCTGCCAGCTGAAGTTTAAGGAAGGTAGAAATTCTCCCCCCCCAAAAAAATACTTTGAAGGGAATCCAGCACCTTTCAGGCACCTGGGATGTGTTTGTTCAACATCTGCAAGACTGTGAGGTACAGGGGGTTGATGCAGGGGACAAAGGTGTGGGATTATTCATCTGTTTTCCACTCATATTTACAAGTGGCAATGACTTTGGAGTAGCAAGGAGTGGTTGGAACAGCTGATGGAAGCTTTATACTGGAAAACAACAGCACAGAGAAGCTGTGCTCTCGCTTTGGTACACAGAAAACCTCCAGCCATCCTGAGGGATGAGCAGCTCTGCTTTTCCCACTCCAGGGCTGTGAATGAAATAGATATTTTTAGAGCCTGGCAGAGGTCTGAAGCCACAACAAGGGGGAAGCAGCCACTGAGCTTCCCAGAGATCACCCAAAATCATGATAGGAAAACAAATAGGATGGACACTTTTGAAATTCTCTGTTTTTTCTTGTTGTTGATTGATTGACCTGTGCCAGTGAAACTACCAGGAAGCAGCTGGGATAAGAGAGGACAATTTGCCACGGTGAAGTCACCAGCTCAGCTTGCCTGGCTCCAGGGGCTGGAAGCCACGGGGACAACAGCAGCAGGGCTGTGGCCAGGCAGAGGGGATGGAAGCAGGGTTGTCACATCCCACCACAGCTCCGGTTCGGTGCCAGCTCACGGGTGGCTGTGCTCCCATGCAGAGCCGGGGCAAACAGCTCAGCTCCCTTATATTCCATGCACATCCCTGCTGAGCTCGTTAAAGCTGGAGCTGGGAATGTGCCGGGAGGGCTCTGCCACCCTGGGGAACATCCAGGGCCAGGAGCAGGGACAGGGGCAGCATGTGCCGGCCATGCGTGCTGGGTGTGGGGGGTGATGGACGCGGGGGTGATAAGGAGTGGCTGGGGGGGCTGGAGGGGCGCTGGAAGGATGATGGAGAGCGGCTGCTCCCAGCGCTGCAGCTCCCGGTCGCTATAGCAACCTGGATATCCCTCATCCCATCTGATGCCTCATCGCTGCCAGCCAACCGGGGCTGCTGCAGAGCAGCGGGGCGGGTTAATTTACCGCCACCCATTGCTGCTTCTCGCACCCGGGTAACCCCTGGATAAGCACAATCGTGCACGAAGTCCCCTCTCGGGGGGGGGGGGGGTTTCACGTGCCCTGGGGGTGGCCCTCGCTGCAGTAGCAGAGCGCTGAGCGGGCGCTTTCGGGCGGGGTGTCACCGTGACCTACTTAGTGCAGGACGCGGTGACATCATGTCCGATTGCCAGCGGCTCCCCGGCCCTCTGGACCGCCGTGTCCAGCAGCAGTGCTGAGCTAATCCAGCCCCGAGGGCACATTCGGCCGCGGAGGCATCTCTGGCGGCCGGGGTAACCTTGCTCTGTCAGCCCGGGGCACGTCTCCCCTCCGCTGGCCTGGAACAGCTGCGCTGGCTCCTGCCTCTATTTCCAGAGCTGATCTGAAAACCCAGATTTTTCTCCTTTTCTAATGGAAAAAGAGAGAAATTAGCTAAAGCTTCAGGGGACACAGAAACGGCATGAGAAGAGAGCCACCGCTGTGCTGAGCGCTGCTGTGGCTTTTTCCATAGAGCGGCTGCGTCCCGCGCCCCCTCCCCGTGAGCAGCGCGACTTCGGTCACAGCGACCCCGACAGGGTGACACTCCGCGGGCAAACAGGGACACACACGGGCATCTCCCCACGGCTTTAGGGCCATCCTGCCCGCCACCCCCAGCTCATTCCTGGCTGTTAAGCCATGGATTCTTGCGGAATGGGAGCGCAGAGGGAGGGGGTGCTCGTGGCTCGGGGCCAGCGAGGAAGGCGGCTCCTCCTCCTCCTCCTCCTCCTCCTCCTCCTCCTCCTCCTCCTCCTCTCCCAGCATCCATACGGTGACACTTTAGCTGAGGAAGCTGAATCATCCTTCAATTAATGACAGGCTTTTAACCTGACGGTGAGGAGCCTTGCTGAGGTCCCTCCTCTTAAAAACGCCCCTCTCCACGGCCAGAAGGAGAATCGCTGGGACACAGGGATTGTTCCACCCCTGGGATTTCTGCTGTCCCTCCTGGGAGCCGTGTGATGGGCAGGACGTGGCAGCAGGGACGCTGCAGGCAGCTCCGTGCTCCCTTCAAACACATCGGCCTGCCAAAGCAAGGACAGCTAAAAACATGTCCCCAGCCCTGCGGAACGGGGCAGGGAAGGCTCAGGCTGGGGCAGGAAGGGGAAGCAGCACAGTCAGGGTGACTCAGGGCAGAGCTCTCACTGCTCCATCATCAGCCAGGGTTTAGTTCTGAACCTGCTGCTGATTCCCTCTGATCCCTGGAGCAGGAGCACACCCAGAGCCCTTCGGAGAAGCCTGAAGAAACACAGCAAATGTGCAGGGCTTAAAAAGGGGTTAAACACACCAGGTGGTTGGAAGAAAGCCAAGGAGCATCTTGGACTGAGGTTGGTGCTACTGAAAAATCCCTGAGCAGAGCCCAGGGGTCTCAGGAACGAGAACCCAGATCTTGAAGTGACTCAGAGCACTTGGGCTTGGCTGCTCCTGGGATGGTGTTTTAGGGATGATGTCTGAACAGGTGTTGGGGGCTGATGAATCTCATCTACACCAGCTTCCCCAACAGTGCTGGTTTGTAAAGAGTCCTGAGGAAATCTGGCCTCTCTCCCAACACAAAGGATGGGGATGGCTGGTCATTGAGGAGAATTCCATGGCAGAAAAGAGAAGAGGGGCAGCAGGGAATGAGGAGGTGGATGGGTCAAGGAGGAAGGGGGGGGATTTCAGGAAGGGCAGGAAGGAAGAGTGAGAATGATTGGGCTGCAGCAGTCCCTGGTCCTATAATGAAGGGAAAAGTTGCTTCCTCCACCAGGTAAAACTGTCCATGAGGGAACCAGCACTGCCATCACCTCTGGACCAGCATTACAGCACCCCAATGACACACTTTGAATCTAACCAAATTTCAGACACGATGGATGGACATCACCCCTGTTCTGCTCAGGAGCACTGGGGTGAGCCGGGATTGAAAACACAAAGCCTGGGGGAACAGAGGCTGGGGCAGCTTTGTAAGGAAGATTTTCCTTCCGTCACAAAACTTTAAAGTCAAGGAACCAAGTCCTGCCATTAGTGCAGCTATTGAAAAAGGGGAATTTCGTTGTGGATTCCTAATGTCCTCTCCAAAGAGCAGGAGCAGTGAGAGCAGCCTAAGCTGAGGTGACAGCCGGCCTGGCAGGAGGGTGGCACCAGCCACAGGCACTCCTGGAACACAGACCCAAGCTGAGAAATCCAAATCCACCTCAAACAACTAAGGGCAGCCTGTTTGCATTTCAAGCCAGATGATTCCTGAGAGCACCAAAATTTTCCTGTATTTCCTTAATATTATGCATTCACAACACTGCAAGGCACGAAGGACGAGGCTCGGAGCTGGGAAATCAATTTTTCATGTGACAACAGAATGACAGGCAGGGTTTTAAGTGGATTTTGTGTATTCAGAGAGGTTGAGCAGACAATTTGAGGGTTATTATTTCAGGAGCATTTGCTGAGATGTTCCAGTGTGGTCTCAGTATCACTTCTGCAAAGTAAAGGGCTCTGAAGCTGCAATTCCAGAATGAAAACGCTGGCACTTCTGCTTCCCTTTGTTCTCTTTATTCCCTGATACATTAGCACAACTCACATAGGCAGGAAAAAAGGCAACTTGCTGTGAAGAGAGACAACTACATCTTATTTAAATACCTGACCTATTTCTACTTTTCCTTTGTCTCACTCCATGAGGAGCCTGGATTTGCAGAAATAGATGAAAAAATGTGTTGGATCATGTGAAAAATGCTTTTCCCTGTGGCAAAGCTGGCATGAAAAACAGGTGCATAAACGAAGAGATTCTTACTTATAGAAATGCAGAGTTTGGGGGGGAAAGGCACATTGCCAGGCTGATTCCCAATGTCACTGAATGGTGGAAAGGGACCTTAAAGCCCATCCAGTGCCACCCCTGCCATGGCAGGGACACCTTCCACTGTCCCAGGCTGCTCCAAGCCCCAGTGTCAAACCTGGCCTTGGGCACTGCCAGGGATCCAGAGACAGCCACAGCTGCTCTGGGCACCCTGTGCCAGGGCCTCTCACCCTCACAGGGAGCAATTCCCAGTTCCCAATCTCCCATCCGTCCCTGCCCTCTGGCAGTGGGAGCCATTCCCTGGGTCCTGTCCCTCCATCCCTTGTCCCCAGTCCCTCTCCAGCTCTCCTGGAGCCCCTTTGGGCCCTACAAGGGGCTCTGAGCTCTCCCTGGAGCTTCTCCTCTCCAGTTGAGCACCCCCAGCTCTCAGCATTTGCACAACATTTTAATTTTCATGTTGGGGTGTTCCTGCAGGACAACAGCTCCATAAACACAACGTGGACACACAACACCCACATGTCTGTCAGCAGCTGCCCCTCCTGGAAACACAGCCAGTCCCACGGGATCTGCCCCAGACCCAGCTTGCTCAGCAGGCAGCTGATCTCATCACAGGCTGGATCCACATCCCTGCCCTATCAGGCAGGGTTTTCATGATCTGAGGAGAATCTCATCCAGCTTTTGGCAAGGTGCAAGGAGGATTCAGCCTGAAGGGAGAGGGACAATGAAGGGCTGGTGCCTGCCTGTGACCTGGCAGGGAGGCCACTGGAGCCTCCATGTCTGTGGATAACCACGGGTCAGTTCCCCAGCAGGCTTGGGATGGAGCTTGAGAGCAGAGCCATATCACCAGGCACAGGAAAGTGCTTTTATTGACTGTCTCGCACAGTTTGCATCCTCAGCTGCAGAATTGATCCTTCTTCCTATCTCTGATTGCAGGGAGAGCAAGTTTTCCCTGAAATGCCATTTTTGTCCCTCTTTCCTTCCCACATTGGACCTGCTGCTCCATGTGAGTCAGAGCCAAGGCTGTGACTCCTGGCAGTGCCACTGCTGCACCTCTAACAGCATGAGCATCATCCCAGACAACCTACGACCCTCTGGATGAACCCTCTGGATTCATCCCTGGACTCACTGCTCTGGATTCATCCCACTCCTTTCACAAACACCCCACAGGGATTCGGCGCTGCTGCCAAGGTTACAAGGAAATGGACCTGGTGATGTGCAGGGTTTTATGCCTCTGTATCAATTCCTCCACAGACAGATACATTTATCTAAGAATGTGTCATGGCATGAGATACCCTGAAGGTTTCCAGCCCAAGAGGGACACTGGTCACTTCCCAGGCCTGTGGCAAGGACAGTAACAACAATCCTGAGCTCTGTTGGATCCTGTCTGCAGGTACCAAATGCTGGGGCTTCACCATCAGCAGCTCCATCTCAGCAGGCAGAATTATCACTATTTCTGCTTCCATATTTTGAAGCTGTACTGGGAGAAATCAGCATTTCTGCACATGGCACTGAGAAATTTGCTATATCAACCAAATGCCTACAAAGCCAAAGCCATTAGCAAATCAAACATCCACAGCTCAGGCATTCAGCATTAATTTATTTTGCTGCAGTCATTTCAGCTGAGCAAAATATCTCCCCCTACCCCAGTTCCTAATCAGCCTCCATCCTCCTCCAGGCTCACCACAGTTAAATATTTCACACTGCTCCTGAAAACTTGAGAAATTGAGCTGTGGACAGGGAAAAATGAGTTGTGGAGCAAATGTTTCCCCCAGAACCAGATGAACTCTTTGTTCCAAGGCTGTCACGTCAGTTCAAGAGGCTCCTTATATGTTTTCTAAAGAGCCTTTGCAGTGACAAGATAAGATGCCACCACTGTGAAATAATCTCTGGGAAAAGAACCATCCCTGCTGCCTGAGGGCTCTGCCCCCACTGGGGCTGAGGTGGCTGCAGAGCTGGGCCCAAATGCCAAATTAACCCTTCAGCTCCACACAACCTGCATGGGGAGCGTCTTCCCTCCATCAGGACTCTTCCAAACACTTCCCACTGACATCCCAGACATGGAACATTCCTCAGTCCAGTTTCACAACTGCATCTCGGGATCTCAGCTTTTCACACCTCAGGTTTTTGGTGCAGACAGAGGTGGCTGATGGGGTTTTCAGTATATATAAAAAAAGAGAAACCCAATCTTTTTGCGAAACTGTTTCTCAGTCTCATGACTCTCCCTTCCTGTGTGCAGCGCAGTGACCTGACCTCTTCCCCATGGCAGCTCCGAAGGCAGAACTCACTGATGGGAGAAGAGCTGACATCCCAGAGCAGGGGACATGGGGACACAGTGACACCACACTCAGACCTTGCCACAGGGTGTGGAAAACAAAAACCCGGTGGGAAGGGCCAGAGGATCAAAGGGAGGGCACTCCCTTTGATGATCCTCGCTGGGTGTGCTCTCTTGGCACAGATCCTGCTCTTACCAAATGCTGAGTGAGGTTCTGTAACACCACAAGCTGGGAATTAAGCAATTCTCTGCCTTGCTGGGTGAACCTCCATGGCTTGGCAGGGCAAAGGATTTGTTCAGATGATTAGAGAGAGTCTGCCAGACCCTGAGAGCTGTGAAAACCCTCCTTCACGCAGGTCATGCAAATTTCTCCTGCCTAAAATTCCACCCCAGCCCTGAGAGCCAACAGCTTCTGGGACCCCTGAGGAACAGAGGGCACAGAAACCTCCTGCTGCCCAGCCCAGCGTGGCATCGCTGCCAGCCCAGGTGAGCTGCTCAGTAAGCCAGGCTCTGAAAAGCCCACCTGAGAATGACATGGCAGCTTAGAAATCCCTCCTGGGCTTTGGCGAGACACTGCCCTGCAGCCTCACAGGGAGGTGATGCCTGTGGTGCAGCATCATCCTGCAGCAGATGCTGGAAAGAGTCACAGAATCCCTCAATGGACTGGGCTGGAAGGGACCTTAGAGCCCATCCAGTGCCACCCCTGCCACAGGCAGGGACACCTTCCACTGTCCCAAATTGCTCCAACCTGGCCTTGGGCACTGCCAGGGATCCAGGGGCAGCCACAGCTGCTCTGGGCACCCTGTGCCAGGGCCAGCCCACCCTCACATGGAAGATTTTCTTCCCAATATCCCATCTGACCCTGTCCTCTGGCAGTTGGAAAACATTCTCTCTTGTCCTGTCACTGCATCGTTTTGGACCAGGCTTTCCCAAAGGTGATGACACTCACCTGACTGGGTGGATGCATCTTCCCATGACTCCTCTCAGGGAAGAACCAGCTACCTTTCAATTGCTCCCTGTAATTATTGCAGAATTCGTGCAGCACGAGAGAGGAACAGCTGGAATTACTGGCTCCATGTGTGAACACTGGTGACCAGGAGAAAGCAGCTGCTGACAGGCAATTCTGAGCTCCTTGGGCAGAGCAAACACTGAGGTCACTCACTGTAGCTGCTCTTGGCTCTTCCTCTCCCTTCCACAAGAGCTGAGCTGCTGCCAGCAAATTAGGATATTAAGGACAATAAATCTGCAGTTCTGTGCTGGAACCTTTGCAAGGACTTCCCATGATCTTGGGGGGGTCATTCCCAACCAAAATAAATCTGTGATGTTTCACATCCTCCATCGCCTCTGAGCTCTCTGGAAGTGTGACCCTTGTGTGCTGCTGCAGGGGTGGGAGGGAGCTCAGTCCTTGGGGAAGACCTGGGGGTGCAGGAGCAGGACCTGAGAATGTTGGGATCCACGGAGCAAGGCTGCAGCCAACACTCAGCAGCCTGCAAGCATGTCTACAACTTTAAAAGCTGTTGTCTGGCTTTTTTTTTTTTTTTTTTAATATGATATTTAAATTAAAACCAAGTTCTTATTTTAACATTTGCCATGCACACAGGGAGAAGCTCCCCAGCCTAAGTCAATCACTGCAAACACTGATTTTTTCACTTCACTGTCTGCAGGTACTTCTGTCTCACCCCAGCAGGGGCTACATCAACTCACTCCATAAACACCATGTCCTGTGACACCAAACCTGTCCTGTGACTCCAAATCCATCCAACTCTTAACAGGTACTCGATGCTCTTGTGCCAAGAGGATGAGTCACAAATCCAAACTCTTCCCATTACTGGGATTAAGCATTTAAAAGCAGAGACGTGAAGTGAGGGGAAGAAGAGGCTCTCCCTGAGGATTTCATGGTTGCACTTGATGATTTTAAAGGACTTTTCCAAGCTCAAGGATTCAGTGATTTTGCTCTGCCCCTTGGGTAACCACTGGCTAATTATCCCATTTCCCCTTACAAAGACAAACGTGCAACTGAACCCTGAGCCCTCCAGATCTGCTCCAGAGATAACTCCCACTTGAGATAAAGGAGCAAGTGGTGACAGGAGCTGATCCACATGGAAACCCAAGCAGAGTGTCCCGGGATTTACAGGCTGGAGCAGGAGCCCACAGACCCAACAGTTGGAGCAGCTGTTAACAGCAGGCTCAGGAAGCAGATTTAAGGGTTGTCTTGGATTTCAAAGGCATCCTGGCTGGAATCGGGCTGGGCAGCAGGAGAGGCCGGGCTCCCGTTCCCATCTGCAATCCGCTGGGATGGGAGCACAGCAGCTGCTGGCCCGTGGGACAGGAGGTGGAAGGCAGTGAAATAAATGGGCAGAAGAAAGAAAAGTCACCTTACTGGTAATTTACAGCTAACTCACTGGTACCTTACTGGTTAACTCGGAGCCTTTCTGCCCCAGAGGCAGGTCTGAGAGCCCCCAGCCCCCATTCAACTGTTCCCCAGAAGGCAGAACAGTTTTGTTTTATTTTTCAATTATGCAAAGCCCCTTTTTCCGTGCACTATCGATTTCAAAGCAGCCAGTTGCTCTTTGGGAATGGGAAGCTCCCAAAGCAGGCAGGTTTTCCCTGTGGAGTTATCCTGGTGCCTGTCTCAAATTCCCAGCCTGAGCAGGAGGGCCCCTGAACTGTCACACAGCCCTGGGCTCTACACGGAGCTCAGGCTCCCCTTCAGCTGCCACCGACATTCAGCAGCATCTCAGGAGTGCAGGGGGTGCAGTGAGCTCCTCTTGGCCTGGAAGGTCCCTGTGCTCTCCTGCTCCAGCCAGAACCGGCCCCATCGCTCTCCTGGGCTGCTGAAAAATCCCTAATGTTTCCTGCTGACCAAGCTGAGTCTGAGAGGAGAACTGGAGCCTCCCACAATGCAGAGCTTTACCTGGAGAAGCTGCAGAGCAGCTCCTGTCCCCTCCAGCAGCACCTCTGTGTCCTCTTCAAAAAGGAAACCACAACCCAAATCCGGCCCTGTGGGGACTCGCAGGCTGCAGCCTCTGGAGGCAGCTGGATATTTTGGGTGTGTTTCTGTACAGGAGGAGCATGGTAAGATCATGGGATGGTTTGGGCTGGAAGGGACCTCAAAGCCTTCCACTGTCCCAGGTTGCTCCAAGCCCCATTCAACCTGGTCTTGGGCACTGCCAAGGATCCGGGGGCACCACAGCTGCTCTGGGCTCCCTGTGCCAGAGCCAGCCCACCCTCCCAGGGAACAATTCCTTTCCAATATCCCACCTAACCCTGCTCTCTTTCAGTTTGAAGCCATTCCCTTGTCCCATCCCTATGGATGTGATTACTGCACTATTGCTCTCACTTACCACAGATGTGAGCTGGTAAAACTCCTGCTGCCTCTGATTCTATCTGCCTCCACCTGCTTTTTCTCCTCAGTTTTATTTGATGAGGGAAAGCCAGAAAGCAAATGATGGGATGGTTTGGCCATTAACAGAATGTCAGTTTTGAAAAGGATTTTCCAAAAATTCCCCTTTTGTGTCTGAATGTGAGGTGCCACTTCACAGCCTTTAAGAACAAGGAGATGTTGATCCTAATTCATATGAATTTAAGATTTTCCTAGAGGCTTCCAGACATCAACAGCTCCACAAATGCTGGAATCAAAATGGAGAGAAAAGCTGCAGGAACAGCCCACTGCACCTGGGACAGAGCGTGGGCAGCTGCACCTCCCACATTCCAGTCCTGGGACACAGGGAAAAGCAGAGACTGGGAAAATGGAAATGGTTGATGGATTTGCTGCTGAGCCAGGGATGTGCCAGGGCTCATTCCTGATGCCCTGAGCTCTTCCTGAAGCAAGACCAGCAGGAAAAGCAGGGGCAGGGAATGGCTGAGGTGCCTGGCAAAGGGGGCAGCCCTGGCTCCAAACCCCAGGGTAGAGCCTCTGGCTCCAGGAGCACTGCAGGAGATGGGGTGGTGCTGCTGGAAGAGGATTGTGGCACCTCCTGCCTGTGGAACTCTGGCCTAGGGCTGCTCCTGCCTCTCCTCCTTGCCTTTATCTCCTCATCTGCGGGATCCAAAGGAGAGGAAAGCCAGGGATGAGCTGTCTGCTGCCTGGTTGCACAAGGACACTGAGAAAAGAGAGAAGAGGGTGCTGTGCTATTTTGAGCTGCCTCCTCCTCAATTCCTAGGGGTGGAATTTTACCTCTGGAGTGTTGATTGCTTTGTAGGAAGGATTTAAAGACTACTTACACAAAAATGATAATTAAAACCTAAATTAAACATAGGCCTAGTCAATACTTCCCATTTCCATTGTTCTCAAAATGCAAAATAACATTTCCAATTTGCCATAGAGATTTACTGGCCTTTTTCTACAATTTCACTAAAACAAACTCAAAATGCTGGGTTTGAAAATGATAAGTCTGTAGAAAGCCCCACTGGCAATAAGCTTCCAGCGTGATTCCTTAACTCTGCAGCATCCAAAGTGACTTCAAATTAAAAGTATTTTGAAGCACTGTCATTACTTTGATTACTAAATCAACAACTTGATTTAGTAAAACCATTGTCAGCTCACAAAGTATTAACAAGAACAATTAACAAATGTTGGCAGTTATATTTAGTGTTTTGGAGCTATATTTACAAACTGAACTCAGCCTAGAATCAATACAGCTGAAATCCCACCTCAACTCATTCTTTTAACATTTCTGCTTTTACTTTGGAAAACCAGAAAATGATCAAAATAAGGGGAATATCCTCTAGAGACCAAACCAATGGTTGGACTCAATGATCTTGGAGATATTTCCCACCCTCTGTGATTCTGTGAAGGTTTAATGCTCATTGCCTGGGACAAATTGCCTTTGGTCCAGGAAAATCAATCTATTCCAGCCCCTGTGCCCTTCTGCCAGTAGACAGGAGAAATCGAATTAATTAATAAGTAAGTATTTAGAGGCAAAAACTGGGGGCAGCAGCCCCAGCAGGACTTGGCAGGTTGGGAGTGGAAAGGGCTCTGACAGAGCTCTGCCCAAGCTCTGGTTGAATTTAATGAGTTGCTTGGTTTGGATAATGTCAGGCAGTGCAGACTGTGCCTCCTTATATAATCTTAAGTGCAAACTGATTTTGTGAATAAGCACTTCCAAGTCACAAGTGGGTTTTTTGTTAATAAATGTCAATAATCAGTTGCTGTAGCAACGAGGATTGATCCCCTGGCTACAGAAAGGGGGAGAGCAGAGCCTGCTCCCTGTCAGCTTTTTTCTTTGCACAATTTCTACCCATCTGCTCTGCCAGAAACCCAATGGAATTGAGGGGTTCTTGGCATGTGGATCTGGGATGGCTTCACCCAAACCCTGCAGGGGGAACTGGGAGGGGATGGTGCTCCCAGGGATGCACCCCATGGGGCAGGAACATTTAACTGCTCCACTGCTTTCCTGCTGGAAAACTCCTCGGTGCTGCCCAGGAGCCAAATGAACCTTGGCCAGGTGAGCAAAGGCCCAGGTGACACCTCACAGGTGAGAGGGACGGGCTCGTGTTTGGCTCTGCCTTGGACCGGAGCTGCCTGACCCAAGCACCAAACCACGGCCAAAATCTATTTTGAGCAGTGATAAAGTGGTGCTGGCCATGGTCTAACAGCCCAGCTGAAGGAGCTCAAGGAGCTCCTCCATGGAGTGAAAATGAAAGCAGGCACAGGGCCAAGCCCTGGTGCTGCTCAGGTCCATCTGCGCTCCCGCCTGCCCCAGGCGAGCACAACGCTCACAAATGGGGTGGTTTAAAATAAAAGAGTGAACGTGGCTGCTGGCCAGCAGGAGATGGAGCAGCAGGCAGCAAAACGCTGGGAGAGTGGTGGGAAGCAGGGGAAGAGGGACAGGGGGACACCTGGCTGGGCTACACCTCACATCCTCCCCCTCTGCCATCCTGATGGGTGCTGGGCAGGAGCAATTCACCCTCAGCTCAGCTCCTCTGGAACCACTCAGATGGCACCAGGGAAGAAAAAAAGGACAATTTTATCCCTGTTCTCTAAAGCTCTGAAGCTCCATCAACTTCTGCTCTGCCCATCCTGCCTCTCCTGCAGTGACAGCTCTTCCCCACAGCTCCGTTTCCAACACAACCCAGAGGAGTTTTGGTGAGGCAGCACCTCCTGCCCCTTGGTGCCTGCTCCAGAGCCAGGCACCCCTGGAAACTTCTAAGACCCTTCCTTTGCCACCATCCCTCAGCACTCCAGGCAGGTCTTACCTGAACGAAATGAGAAGATTCTGCTGGAGTTTTGTCCCAAGGTTCTGCGGGGCGATTCTCAGCCCTGGGGCTGTCTGGTACTCCCTGGGCTCCCTATTCCCTGGGCTCTCCATTCCCTGGGCTCCCCCTTCCCTGGCATTCCCAGGCCCTTCTCCACCTCAACACCAGCAGCACACACGTGGGACATACGGGATATGGGATGGTTTGAGGTTGGAAGACTGGGAAGGGAACAAAAATGTCTTGACTTTGTGTCAAAGTTTCTACCATGGCCCTGAAGAAAAGGTGACAAATATTGGACAAACAGGGAGGAGGTTTTTGTGTGGTCACAGATAACAACCAACCCAGCTCTGAGAGGAACCAATAAACTGACAGACTGACCTGATCAAGTGCTAACATGGTTTGGTTTTCTGCATTTTAAATAACTTCTGTTGTTATTCTGTGAAAGCATTTTCATCACATCCTTTCCTACATCCCTCTGTGGAGAGCAGCAGTCAGTCCCATCCTCTAGGAAATGCTCTTGGGGGCAAACACTCCGAAATCCCCGCCCCCCATAAATACACAGAATTTCTTTGGTCATGTTGTCAGGAGACTCTTTTCTGCATCCTGAAGTTACAGGGGCACAATGCTGTGATGGGGAATTGCTGGTTTGAGAGATCACAGATCTTGGACCTGCCACCATTTTCCTTTTTGAGGATTATCAAGGGTTTCCCAAATCACACATCTTCACAGAATTATCCTTCTCTGATGAGATCTCTCTGGATAATGTGTTTAAGTTCTTCCAGCTCTGTTGGCAGCACCTCCCTGGTTTTATCCTTGCAAACAGCACATGCTCCAAGGAGATGTTCTACTTAACATCCTCCTGTGATCCTGGAGAGCAATTCAGGGCTGCCTCCAGACAGCCCTGAGAGGTTTCCCCTCACAGGCCCCGACTCAGGCAGGTTTAGAATGTCCAATGAAATCAGCCTGAGTCAGGAGCTGCTCCTGAAGGCCTTGGCTGGGCCTCAGGAGGAGCTGAAGCTTCAGCAGAGGTTGTTCACAGAGGCCAAGGAAGCTGGAAGGGCTTTGCCTCAACCATGGGAAGCTTTTGTTTCCCAGCCCAGGGCCTGGGTTCCTGCACTCCCTGAGTCACCTGCACACAGGGGATATGAACCACCCCGAGCTGAGGGACACCAGAGGCCAAACCCAGTGGCTGCAGGGGACAACTGGCAGCAGCAAAGGGACCTCAGCACCACCTCAGTCTGGGTTTGAACACAGCCTGGGAGCAATTTTCCCTATAGATATCACCTGTGAACGCTCCCAGCAGCTTCTCTGGCCTGGGAGACTCCTGGGAGATGATCTCAGCTGCTTCCTCGTGCTGCCTGTGGAGCCTCCTCCACACTTGCTCCTGATTTTTATGTAGAAGAAAGTTGATAAAAAAGGATTTGGAAACTCCAGAGAAAAGATTTTGGCAGAAAAGTAGAACTGTGAAAGCTCAGTCCTGAAGGAGCCTTGCTGGAATTCTGGAGGCAAAGGAGTCTGGAGGGGTTTTTCCAATGTACAGCAAACACTCCTCCAAGCCCAGATACTTCCCAAGCATCCCCAATACATCCATTTCCAGAGTTGGGATGCTGAAGCAATAACCCGTGGTGGGAACACCAGCAGTCTGATATCAGAGTATTATCATTTGTTTGAAAAGAGCTGCAGGACAGGAACAAAAAGCCCCCATCACCTGGGATTTTTTTATCCTTTCCACTCCTAATTTACTGGGAAGTTTCTGTACCACAAACTCTGCACTGATTGCACCACCAGGGACAGCTCACCAGGCCCTCAGCCCAACCTGGGAGGATTTTGTGTATTTTATATATTTTATATATGTTATATATTTTATACATTTTATATATATGTATTTTAATTTCCATGTTCCCAAAGATACCACTTAGTTATCTGAGAAATTAGAATTTATGAAGATACTGGAGAGAAGAAACCACTTCCTGGACTAATGCCTCTCCTAATGCTGGGGGATTATAAAGTGGGAATCTATTATCCCATCATTTTGTTTTATGCTGATAATTAATATTTATCATATTAACTGCAGACAACCTCTCTGCCATGTTTTGCTTCAGCTCAAACAACCACCTCCAGTGCCAAGGGCTGAGGTTGTTCCAGCAGCAGCTCCCTGTGGGGTCACCCTGAGGGTACCCCTGACCATCCCCATGGGATTTTGGAAGAGGAAACCTCCAACCTTGAGCCCAGCCACGTGGCAAAGCCAACCCTGCCAATCCAAACTGGGACTGTTGTGTACCCTGCAAACAGCCTGGGTCTGTTTCCAGCAGGAATTCAGAATTGAGGATATGAAACAAATCCCAGCCTTTTCTGAGCTGCCTGAGCAATCCCAGCTTGAGCACTGCACGTCCCAAACTCCCCTGTGCAGGGTCTGGGCAAGGTGGGAGTGTGAGCACACTCTGGGAGCTCTTTGGGAAGCTCAGGAGCCTGTTTTGAGCAGCTGAGCTCCTGTTGGCATCAACAAATGGTCACTGGAAGGGTCCAAGGCCAGGCTGGACAGGGCTTTGAGCAGCCTGGGACAGTGGAAGGTGTCCCTGCCCATGGCAGGGGGGCACTGGATGGGCTTTAAGGTCCTTTCCAATCCAAATCATTCTCTGATTCTGTGACATTTAATCATTTTTACACATTCATGTAAGTTGTTGCTAAGCAAATAACAAAATATCCAAAATAATTTATTGTGTTTTTTTAAGCCTTACTCCCCTGGCAAGCAACCAAACAAGTTTGAGCTGGCGTCTCAAAGCCTTCATTTTGGGAGTTTCTCAAAGGATCATTTTGCTCTGGAACACGATGGTGGCTCCTGGTGCTCCTCACACACAGGGGAGTGTCCCTGCTGTGCCAGGGACAAGGACAAACCCCAGGGCAGTGCCAGGAGAGCTGCTCCAAAGCTGGAGCACACAAGAACAATCCCACCAAAATCCTTCCTGGGAGAAAATAAACCCAAAGCAGGGCACAAGTGCAAAGAGATCACAGTGATGGGGAGGAACGAGCACTGCCCAAAAAGGAGAAAAACCACAAAAAAGAGAACTTGGCTCAACTTTGGGGAACACTCTGCTGGGGAAGGACCTTCCACCAAGAGCTGGCCCTGGCCTGGCCAAAGGGCCACTGTGGACACGTCTGAGGTAGCCCAGCCCCAGCAGCCCAGCCTGTCCCCTGTCTCCCCATACATAGGATGTGCCCAGACTTGCAGCTCCAAGTGTTGCAGGCAGGAATTATGATGCATCCCAGGTGCATCCCTTCCCCTCCAGCAAATACTGCCTGCTTTCATGTCAGACCTCAGGTCCAAGCAAACACGCCAAGGTAATTGCAGGGACACAGAAAAACACCCAGGAAAAAGCAGTGCTTGGCCAGGGCTGAGACAGAGGTGGAGCTGTCATCAGACATGAAAATCATGTAGAGAGAGCTGGGGGCATGAGCAGGAGGAAAACCAGGACAATAAAAACATAATATGGACTACATAAAACCAGATTTTAATATCACAGAACCACATAATATCCTGAGCTGGAAGGGACCCATCAGGACCAGCTCCTGGCCCTGCACAGACACCCCAACAATGCCACCCTGAGTGTCCAAACCTGCCAGAGCTCCCTGGAGCTGTGACCATTCCCTGATCTCTGTTTTTTTGAGCAGCAGTTTCCTCCTGATCTGTGTTTGCTGAACACAAACGTGGACACAAAGCTCCCTCTGAACTCCTGAGTGAGACCTTTGGCAGAGCTGTGACCTGGGGGAGGGCAGGGAATGCTCTGTGTCCCAAGCAAGGGCATCACATGAATGGGATGGAGCAGCAACAACACAGGGAGGAAAATATTTCCACCCTGAAGCTCAGAATCCAATTGAAAAAGAGAAATATTCCTATACTGCAACCTGCTGTGAAGTCTGGGCCGTGGCAGGGGACACTGGGGACACGGAGCTGGCACCTACAAACAGGCAGGAAGGGGAAATTCCTGAATTAAATTCTCTTTAGTCTTAGGCCTGAGACTGAATTCTGAAGTGAAATAAGTCAATTAAATAGAGTTCAAAGTATTTATCCTGTCTTAGCCTAAATCAGTTTTAATAACAGGTTTGTATGCCAAGGGTTTAATGGCTTCAGCAAAAATATCTCCAATGTACCAGATGAAATAACTCCGTGTAGGAGCCCTACAAACTCCAACCCAGCTTCTAATAATAAACTGTTTCAGGCTTTCATTTTCTAAATTGTTCTGTGTCCTCTGGAGAGGTTCCCTTGAACCTGCCGCATAATGAGAGAGTGCAATAAATCTTGTCAAACCAGACAAACACCACGAAATTTTAATTTTACTTTTAAATTGCAGCTGAGTGCTCCAGTGGATGTTATTTTTTGGTAACTGCCACATAACTAAGGCGGAGGAGCTTGCTTATTTTTAACAGGAGAGTGTTATTGTCTCCATGTGTTAAAATATTTAGTTGTCTATGAAAAATTCAACCTTTATAGATGCAGAGTTGAATTTGCTTCCCCTGCTGTAGCTCTGGACGGTAAGGGAGAGAAAATACAGGAGATAAGGGGAGAAAATACAATAATTGGAAAGGACACTTTACCCCCATGTTAAGAGAGGCTTCTTTTTTCAATATGGAAAATTTTCCGTACCAAAAATCAGATTTTCAGCATGGAAAATTCACCCCCACATGTCCCACTGTGGTGCTGCACAGCCTGAGCCATGGCTAAAGCTTGGCAGGGGGCTGAGAAGCAAAATTACTTTTGTTGTTAAATCCCACACCACAACCCCCCCCTCCCCCCAGACTGTTGGGACTTGTCAGAAATGGGCTTTCAGATGCTGCTCCCCTATTTCTGCTGAGGGGAGTTTGCAGAGCCCTGAGCAATCTGCACGCTCAGCGTTTCTCTCCACACGCTGTCCTGAGCACATGGAGCTGAAAATGAGGGACAATGGAGCTAGAAACGAGGGACAATGCCCTCCCTTGGACCCACGAGGATGCAGAGGGTACACACCTCCTCCTCCTCCTGCTGCTGCTCATCCCTGCTCTCAGAATCCCATGTGTGGTTCCCCATGGAATAAGGGGCTGCAGCCATGCCCCAGCCCCTTGCCCACCAAGCACTTCCATATTATTATTGTTATCATTGTTATTGTTAAGGATTTGGAGATGAACTAATTCAATCAGCAGTGTGACAGCGACTGCCTGCGATGCTGCTGCTGTTGCCATGGTGACTGTCCCTGCTCTGGGGACCCCAAAATCCCCACCAGCCCTCCCAGGCACCCCAGGCACCGTGCTGCACAAAGGATCCCACTTCCCCTCCCCTTTGCCACAGGAGAAGCACACCTGTAGCCCAGCCCCGCTGTCCCTCCGTCCCCTCTCCCATCCCGTCCTCCCTGGCTCTGCTCCAGCTGGTTCCTAGAAAGGCTGAAACAAAAGCTGCTCTGGCTGTCACAGGAGATCCCTGCTGGGCATCACCCTTGGCCCAAGTGACAGGATCACCCCCAAGGCCACCAGCAGCCACCTGACCCACTGGGCTACCTGGAGAAACCATTCTGAGCTTTAAGTGGCACGGCCTGACCGCCTGTGTCTGCAGAGGTAGGAAAGCTGGTTCAAATATTCCACAATACTCAGCTTTTCTTAAAAAAACCTGAACAACCAGGCACAACTTGAATTTGTGTTTACAATTCAGGGACCCTTAATTCAGTCACCTCAACCAGCCTGAGCTCCTCTGGACTGTGCTGGGATGCTGTGGCCATTCCAACACATCCCTGTGGGCAGGGGAAAGGACAAATGCTGGAATGGTTACCCTGGAAAGGAGACTGAGCTGGGCAGGACAGGCACAGGCAGGCAGGACAGGCAGGGACACTGCAGGCAGGGACAGGCAGGGACAGGCAGGGACAGGCAGGACAGGCAGGACAGGCAGGGACAGGCAGGGACAGGCAGAGACAGGCAGGGACAGGCAGGCAGGACAGGCAGGGACAGGCAGGCAGGACAGGCAGGCAGGACACATTCAGGATGTTGAAATGCTTGAGCATGTCCAGAGGAAGGCAACAAGGCTGGTGAGGGACTTGGAACACAAGCCCTGTGAGCAATGTTTGAAGGAGCTGGGGTTGTTTATCCTTGAGAAAAGGAGGCTCAGAGGTGACCTTATTGCTCTCTATAACTCCCTGAAGGGAGGCTGCAGACAGGTGGGGTCGGTCTCTTCCACTGGGCAGCACTGACAGAACAAGAGGACACAGCCTCAAGCTACGTCAGGGAAGGTACAGGTTGGATATTAGGAAAAAAATTTCACTGAAAGAATAATAAAGCACTGGAATAGTCTTCCCAGGGAGGTGGTGGAATCACCATCTCTGGATGTGTTTAAAAAAAGACTGGACATGGCACTTGGTGCTATAGTCTGGTTGAGGTGTTGGGGCATAGGCTGGACTTGATGATCTTAGAGGTCTCTTCCAACCTCATTGTTCTGTGATTCTGTGGCAGACAGGACAGGCAGGGCCAGGCAGGGCCAGGCAGGGCCACTGCAGGCAGGGCAGGACAGGCACAGGGAGGAAGGGACAGTCAGGGACAGGCAGGCAGGGCAGGCAGGGACAGGCAGGGCAGGCAGGGCCTGAGCCAGGCTGCAGCAGCTCCATCCCAGCCCCTGCCCAGCCCAGCTCCCGTCTCCGTGCCGAGTCAAGGCTGTGAGAGACAATTCAATACAAAACACAAAGAGCAAATCCCATGTGTAGGGGCTGATCCCCAGCCCTCACACACCAGCAGAGCCAGGCCCATGCCAGGCTAGAGCTCCAGAGCCTGCCAGGATCATTCCCAGAGCTCAAGAGCAGGCTGGCATCTTGCTGAGTGGATTTGAGGAGCTGCTGACAGAACCATCTCTGGTGCCGGCCTCTGTGAAGTCACCATATGAGGAGGAAGTGAAACATTTGCATGAGCTAAAAATGTTTTCCTTTGCTGTGTGAGGCTGTGGAGCTGCAGCACGCCCCCTCTGCCATCCTCCTCACCACGTAAACGTCCTCTCCTGCCTGGATCATTCCTATTTGGGCTCCCAATCCCCAGGCCTGAGTCACAGCAGAACAGAACAGCCTTTCTTTGCAAAAATATATTTCCCCAACACAGGCAGTTACAGGATGTGCCCAACTCCACAAGCTCCCTGAATATTTTTAATGATGCTGAAAGGAATCATTAAATCTGGAGTTAGGATTAGGATGCCCTCATCCCTAATTCTCACTGTCAGGCAGGCCTTGACCTCCAGTTCCTGCTCTCTCAAGCTCAGCTGACAACACTCAGCAAACCCAGCAGGATGTGGCTGCTGTCAGCAGGTGAAATGAAAACAACCCCCAGGATTCGTCAGAGGCTGCTGTTCAGGAGGGAATTTTGAGATGTGACAGGGCCCAGGGTCACTGTGCTGCTCTCTGGGGTGGTGACAGCCCTTCCCCAGCCCAGAGCAGGAGCTGGCAGCAGCCTGGCCTCAGCCTGGCTCTCTCTGCACACTGAATTTTGGCACTCCCTGACTGACCAGCCCCTTCCAGCACAGCAGTGCTGCAGGGCTGTTTGCTGGAGGATGCTGCTGCTGCTGGCCTGAGCTCCCAGAGGGATCTATGCCTCCCTCCCAGCTCCTGGGGGAGGACTTTCTTCAAATGAATATTTAAGCCCCTGGAAACCCCAGGATTGATTCCTGGGTCAGGTTGTACTGCTGTGATTGCTTTTCCAGCAACAGATGGAGGGAGCATCCCTTCCTGCTCAAAGGCCTGTGCCAGCAGCCACCTGGAGAAGCTCCTTTTCCAGCCTGATGCTGCTCCCCTGCTCCTCTCCTTAGGCCTTGGGTGAGCCCAGTCCTGGATCTCCCTCAGCACTGTGGAATCCCAGCCTCAGTTACAGCCACTCCTGATGGATCTGTCCTTTCTTGAGCTGCTGCTCCTCCTCCAGGCTGGGCTGCTGCCCTTCCCCAGCCTGCTGAAGCACGTGAGGATTTTAGGATATTACAGCCTGTAATATCCAGATCAATTTTATTTCCCAAGACAAAAGGTTTTCCGTTAATTTGTGCTCTCCTCCCTCCCCTACCTCCTCACTCTCATCCTCTTTCAGCTTCATCTGAAGACCACGTTACACAAAAGCAAGGGACTGAACCAGCGTGTGAGGTGGTTTGTGTTTAATGCTGCTGTGTTTAATTGCCTGCATACCAGGGATCAAAGAGGCTGCAGTGGGAAATCCAGGAGGCAGCAAGCAAGCGTCAGTGTAATTTGATGGCTGACTTTCTACTCATTAACCCAATTCCTTTGAACTCAAGCAGGAGATGCAGTAACACATCACTGGCAACCAACCTCGAAGGGATGCCAAAAGGGATGAGCAGTCCTGGGTGAGCTGGAGAGGGACGAGCTGATGATGTTGGAATTTCCCAGCCTACATGGAGGAAAATTTCAGCAGTGCTGATCCCTGTCAGTCTGTCCAAGAGGCTGCTGACATGGGAAACCTCACACCATCCCTGCATTGCAGGCGCTCTCTTTGCATCCCCTCCTCTTTCCTTGGAAAAGAGCTTGTGAATTTGATAATCAGATTTATTGGTATTCTGTATCCTCACCTACAAAAAGGCTGGAGAGGAACATTTCATAAGGGCCTGAAGAGACAGGACAAGGGGGAATGAGCTCCTACTGCCAGAGGACAGGGTTAGATGGATGTTGGGAAGGGATTGTTCCCTGTGAGGATGGGGATGTGCCCTGCCACAGGGTGCCCAGAGAAGCTGTGGCTGCCCCTGCATACCTGGGAGTGCCCAAGGCTTGGAGAAATCTGGGATAGTGGAACGTATCCCTGCCCATGGCAGGGGGTGGAACTGGGTGATCCTTACGGTCCCTTCCCACTCAAACCATTCCAACACCCTGTTCAAAAGTGATTTCTGAATCATTGCAGAACTGGCCCCACTGCTCTCTGCACCTCAGAGCAAGCACAAGGAATTGTGCAGAAACTTCCTCCTTGTGTCCCTCTGGGCTGAACTGTGTAACACAGACCAACAGGAACCCACGGTGGTGACACAACTGTCGTGCATTCTGGGAAAAGAAACAGCATCAGAGATTGGTCTTCAAGTCCAGGACAATTTAATTATGGAATCCCAGACTGGTTTGGATTGAAAGGCACCTTAAAGATCACCCATTCCTACTCCATGCTGTGAGCAGGGACAGTTTCCACTAGACCAGGCTGCTCCAAGCCTCGTCCAGCCTGGCCTTGGACACTTCCAGAAGGGCAACTGTCACTCGGCATGACCTGCCCTGGAGCTGCAGGATGACAGCTGGCCTGGCTCACTCCACATGATCAATGGCCAGTCTGGGATGCCCGTGGGAAGGGGGCATGCAGGAAGGCGTGGCCGGATAAAGGCATTTTCCTTTCAACCACTCTGCAGAAAAACTCCTCTTTATTTCCCTGTTTGAAATTCATGACTTGGCAAAACCAGATTGTGCTGTGCACAATCCCCTGCCCACACCTGAGGGGTGAGCAGAGCCCACCCCCCACTGCAGCAGCAGCAGAGCTCACAGCCAGCAGGGTCACGCCAGCACCGGGGCTGGGCTGACACAGAAACAACCGGGGCTCATTAGCACTAAGGGTGCCTCAGACCTGGATAAAGGGCACTCACACTTCAGGGATCTCATTTGCTTCTTTCCTCACCTTCATTTCATCACCTGCCACCTCTTCCTTGCTTGTTACCTCTGTTTAAAAATCTATACAGGCCCTGCTTCAACACCCCCCCTGCAATCCCTGCTTTGCTTGCAGGGATTGCAGAGACTGACCTGGGACTCGATGCATATTTAGGGATATTCCAGCTGGGCAAGTACCTTGAAAAAGCAGTTCTGAGTCTGCTGGAAACAAAACAAGAAGGATGACAGGGCTTTAGGTGAAAGGAGGGAACCCAGCCCATGAGGGCTCTGCCAGCAGGGCCTGGGTGAAGCAGGGCACACCTCAAAGGAGCCAGGGCGAGGCTGTCACCCCAGAGCTCCAGGCAGGTCCTTCACTCACTGTGCTCACACTGAAACCCACCCCACGCACCTGTCTAGACACAAAGAACTCCAGGTTAAATAAACCTGGAACCACCAAAACCCATGGAGGCACCAGTTCAGGAAGGCTCAGACTGAAGACAAGCTTTCCCAGGAAGAACTCTCAGCAAGGGGTGGGAAAGGCACAAAGGGACCAAAGCCGTGCTGAGAAAAGACTTTTATCCAGAGCCAGCTGCTCTGGCAGAGCTTTTTGGAGAGGGGGAGCGAGATGTGGGGTTCAACACCTGTCCTTAGAGATAAAGGGCACAATGAGATGGGTGAGAGATGGATCTCGGGAGGGGTGGATGTTGGCCTCTTCACAGCAAGGTGCCTCCACCCCACAGCTTCAAGCCTCCCTCTCCCCTGACATTTACACCTGCTAAGTCACTTGGAATCCCAGCCTGGAGGCCCAGTCCCTGTCAGATCTCTGCTCTGAGAAAATGAGATAAGCTCTGAGTGACAGGATCTTCAAAGCACAGAGAAAACTGCAGTAACCCGAGGACTAATGGGCAGGAATTCAGTTTAACCCCTGGGAATTCACCCTGAGACTGCCCCAAAAGTCAAGGGCAGCTACCAGGCTGGTGAAGGCTCCAGCTGGGAGCAGGACTCTGGAGTGGATTCACAACCTGGTATGGGAAGTGACCTTTATTAAGTGCAGAGGAAAGTCAAGAACTTTCCCCCGGAAAGTTTATGGTTAAAAATTAACTCTTGGTAAAAACCACGAAGCTGATGCACACTTAACCTCTGTCACCCCAAACTTCCTCTGCTGATGGTTGATATTTGGGACTGAAGGCAGAAATATAATTCTGTCTGCTGAAAACAAAGGTGCTTTTCAGCCTGGTTCCCTCTGTTGTCCCCACTCCACCCCCAAATCTCACAGGCAGGGAGAACATCAATAAATAAATCAATGCAACATGCAGTGCCAGGACACCTGAAAAAAGCCTTCTCTGGGGGAAGGCAGATCAAACCCAGCCTGTGGCTCTGTCTGGCTCCTGTCACATGTGAGTTTCTCTGCACTGACCATGGAATGCAAATGCACCAACTCTTCCCTGGGAAGCTCCAGTGGGAGGGCAGCAGGGAGGAGGAACCAGCTGCTGTGCCAAGAGTTTTTAGAAGAAAATGACCCAATCCTCAGGCAAGGTGGTTTCATCCATCCCCTGCTGCTGGGAGCGAGGGATGCTCTTTTGGAGAGCAAAACAAATCTAACCCCAACCTGCCCCAGGCCTTTTCCAGACTTGCATCTGAATCCTTCCTCTTCTTACTCAAATCCACCTCTGACCCAGGACTGAAGATGTTTTTCTCTGGGTTAATAAGCTTTGCAGTTGGAAGTTAATTGATTTCCAAGCTTCCAAGGCTCCTGGCATCAGCAGCCTCTGATGGCCAAGTGCCCAGCTCGGGGTCACAGGGGTGTCTGTGGGGTCCTGCACATTCCCACACATTCCCTGCACATTCCTGTGGTCCCAGAGAGGCTCAGGGACCTCCCCAGCAGTGACAACAGAGCAGAACAGGGGCTAGGACAGAAGACCACTAAACCTCTCAGGGATATCCTTCCTGCCTGCAGCCAGGTTTGCATTGAGCCAAACAGAGCATCCCTTGGAAACTAAGGTGACAGGCAGCTTCTATCTCCTTGACTTTTAGAAAGCCAAGCACACCAAACCCCAGAACTAGGTCAGTGGTGGCCATCCTGCCCTTTCCCACTCTATTTTTAGCTCCAGCTACAGCCACAACACAACATTGCTACGAGCTACAGGAGATGTGTGATCACAACTGACACGAAGCTTGCATGACCCTACACGAGGAATCCAGAATCCCAGGGAGTTTATGGACACTGGGCCAGCAGCACTGACCCCTCTGTGTCCAGTCATTTATTTTGCTGCTTTTCTCCACATAAATATGAACAAAACCCACCTCTAATCCTGTGGGCAAGATCATGGAATGGTTTGGGTGGGAAGGGACCTCAAAGTCCATCCAGTGCCACCCCTGCCATGGGCAGGGACACCTTCCACTGTCCCAGGCTCCTCCAAGCCCCATCCAGCCTGGCCTTGGGCACTGCCAGGGATCCAGGGGCAGCCACAGCTGCTCTGGGCACCTGTGCCAGGGCCTGACCATCCTCACAGAGGGGAATCCCCCCCCCCCCCAGTACCCATCCATCCCTGTCCTCTGGCAGGGGGAAGCCATCCCCTGTGTCCTGTCAATCCAAAGTCCCTCCAGCCCAGCTGAGCATGGCCAGTGCTGCTCCCCTAGCAAGGGTTGGATCAGGAGCACCAAGGTCATTCTGAGGAGGAGATTTGCCCATGGGAGGATGAGGCAGCTCAGGCCTGGCAGTGCTAAAGGAGGTGGAACAGTCTGGGGTGTAACCTCAAAGTCATCAATCACAGCAGGTGCCTCGGATTTCATGAACACAAAGGCCCTTCCAATTTATTCAAAGTAAATAATATGACCACAGCCTAGACAGGAATAACAGTGATGAGCCAGCCTTGCTCACCTCAGTGTGTCACCAAGGTCTGTCACACCTGGTACCCACTGGCACCACTCCTCTTGTGTGCCACAGGGCTCCCTAAGCTGGCACTAAACAAGCCTGTTTGGCTGCTGGGGCTCCTCAGGCTGGAAGTGCTGCCTTGTTGGTTGTTCTGGAGAAAAGGAGGTTCAGGGGGGCCCTTCTGGCTCTGCACAACTCCTGACAGGAGGGGACAGCCAGGGGGGTCGGGCTGTGCTGCCAGGGAACAGGGACAGGAGGAGAGGGAACAGCCTCAGGCTGGGCCTGGGCAGGCTCAGGGCGGATTTGGGGAAAATTTGTTCATGGAAAGGGTTGTCCAGCCCTGACACAGCTTCCCAGGGCAGTGGTGGAGTCCTCATCCCTGGAGGGGTTTAAAAGCTGTGTGGATGTGGCACTTGGGGACAGAGGTCAGTGGTGGCCTTGGCAGTGCTGGGGAATGGCTGCACTCAATCTCAGAGGGCTTTTCCAACCCTGATGATTTTATTGATCTGTGGTGAGACCCCTCAGGCTGAAGCCCCCATTAGAGAGGAGCCACCAGCAGTGACCCCTCCCCTGCAGCTCCTCAGGTCCCTCCCAGCAGTGGGAGATCCTGTCACTGTCACTGTGAGGTGACACATCCCAACAACACCTCCTGCTGCAGGGGGGCGTGAGCCACACCAGGCACTCCCTGAGTCACTCAGGTGTGAGGGCTGCACCAGCTGAGCTTCCTTCAAAGCTCACTCTCTCCCAAGCTGTGTTTTCTGCCCCTTCCAAGCTCATCCTCATCCTGCTCCTTTCTCTTGTTCAGGACCCTCCTGGCCAGTGTGCAGATTACAGCACTAGTGGAGCTGTCAGTGAGGCACAAGAGGACTATTAACATCCCAAAGTCTTCATAGAATTCCTTCTTATAAAGCAAATTAATTCCAGCCTGAGCCAAACCCAACCCTGAGGAGCAGCTGGGCAAACACGTCCCTCACACTGCAAATGTACAACTCGGGCAAACCCAGGCAGGGATGAAGGCTCTGGGAATTGGCACCCCTATCCCACCTGCCCCAAAGTGGGACCTGTTCAGCTGCTGGAGACATCTCCTGCTCTGGTCTGAAGGTGGATGGTGGAATGAAGGTCCTGAACACAGAACTGTGGTGGCATTTCAGAGACCCTGGGGATACCCCTTGTCCCCAGCTGTCACTGCAGAGGGGCAGGAGCTCCTGCAGGTCCCACCTGCAGCCCTGGGCAGATTCCTGACACACCACAAGGGATCTAAAAATCACCTCCCCTGGTTCAGGCTATTTAAACCCCCACTTCACACTAGTCATGCCTGCTGTGGGATGCACTTTATGTTCCCTGGCTCTGGAAAACAGGATCCTCTCCTGCCTCACTCTCCAGCTGATGCTGAGCACGGCAAAACACAACATGTGCTGGTCTTTGAGGTGACAAATTTATGAGTAAATGTTTTAATCACCCATTTTATTCTCTTCAACAGTTCCTGGGAAGGAAATGTCACCACTTGAGTTTGGATGTGAACACCAAGCCCAAGTGTGTGTGTGGGGCTGGAAAGTTTGCAGCAGTCCAGGGTCACTGGGTTCCAGCACCAAAAGAGCTTTGCTTTCCTCTTTTCCACATTAAAAAAGGCAAAAGATCCACTCAGCAGATGCTGCTGGATCCTGCATATGGTTGGAGGCTCCACAGAAACATCTTTTATGCTTCCATGAAGAGCATCCCACAAGATGTTCTTGAGTGGAGGAAGGACTACACTGTGCTTTCCCAAAAAATAAATAACCCCAAAAAATCACTGCTGACACTCCTGCCCTGTCCCTCAGCACCCTTTCCTTTTCCATGTGGGATAATTCTTGGAGGGCTGAGGAAGCAGCAAGGCAGTGACTGCCCAAGGGCTGTGGATGCTGAAACCCCCTGGATGGCTGAAGATTTCAGGGCTTGTCTCTTTAATCAAAATGAGCCATTTTCACAAAAAAAAAAATCTCACAGAGAATAATCTTTACTTCCTCTCTCCCTCACTGTCAAACCTTAGGATAGAGCAGCCACATAAAGCCCCGTTTCCCTGGGAAACCAAGCTAAAAATAGCAGGGCTGGCTGGGGAGACTGGGCCGGGGGCTTGGAGATTGCAGTTGGAGATGGCACCGGGGCCCAATATCCCCCTGCTGACCCTGGTGCTGAGGACCCCATGGAAATCCCTGCAGTCCCACCCTGCAGGCTGGAGAAGGACCCTCCTGCCTGGGCAGGGAGAGCTCTGGGGATGCAGCAGGACTGGGACCCATCCCTTGGCCAGGCTCAGCTTCCAGCAGCTCTGTGGGGCCGGGGCCGGCTGGAACCCCCAGGCAGGAGCTGGACACAAGCAGGGGTGGTCACAGGCAGCCTGGGGGGACCTGTCCCCATGGCATGGAGGAGGTGACAGCCCAGATCCTGCTGGATCCATAGCTCAGCTTCTGCAAATCTGTGCCCATCAGCATCTCCGTGAGGACAGGAGCAAAGGAACGACTCCTGTGCCAGGGGATTGGGGCCAGGGGGACTGCGGGGGTCTAAGGAGAGGTTGCCCAGAGCAGCTGTGGCTGCCCCATCCCTGGAAGTGCCCAAGGCCAGGTTGGAGCAGGCTTGGAGCCCCCTGGGGTAGTGGAAGATATCCCTGCCCATGGCAGGGGTGGCACTGGACGGGTTCTAAGGTCCCCTCCCACCCAAAACTTTCCCTGACCCGTGATCAGCACAGATGGGGTTATTTATTGCTTGGCTGCTCTCTACATCAAGGAAACAGCACTGTCAGAGTGCTCCATCCCTGCAGACACAAACACAGTCCTGGGTGAAGGAAGGGTCGCCAAGGCCTGGCTGCACACTGGGATTTCTGGAAGGGAGCCTGGCCCACGAACATTCCCAGGAGGCTGGCACAGGGTGGAGCCATCCCTGCAAATCTCCTGTAACTGCCCTCCAGGCTGCCAGCAGATACCAGGCTGGGGTGATGCAGAATGAAAACAACCTTTCCTTCACCAGTATCAGCTCCTCTGAGTTCACACCGGGAAAAGCACAAAGGGAAAAAAGGAATCATCTTTTGTGAGTTTAATTCAGAATCTAATTACTCAGTATAAATTAGTCAGCTGGCTTCACCTCAGCTTTGCCATGTAACAGCCCATGAATCACAGCTCTGTTACAGGATGTATGGTGCCATTCGGATGTAAAAATGCTTTATGCAAGGCACCCTGCGGCCTGGGAATATTAATTTATACCATGGGCTCTGGTGGATGAACTGAAATGAAAGCAGATGAGGAGGTAAGACACAAGCCCTGATCAATGTCTGAAACTGAGGAACAGGCTCTGGGTGCTTTGTGAGGTGGAATCAGCCACTGCAGCTCATGGACAGCTGGGACATGTAGAAATGGTGGCATTAAAATCCACTGACTGTGACAAAGATTCTCTGGAGAACAACACTGTTGTGGTTTCCTTCCCCTGCTTGCTCTGTGTCCTAAATATTCCGTTTACTGTTCCCAGATGAGCTCCCATGGACACAGACCTGGACAGAAAATATTCCTCTCTGTAATCCCAACTTCCTCCCAGTGAGCCGCATTCTGTGGCAAGAACTTCTCTGGCAGCTCTTCCAGTCAATCCCAGTTTCTTTCTGTGGTTTGGGAGGGATGAGGGCTGAGGACTGTCATGCCTGAGAACAGCACACACACCCCAATTTCCCTAGGGAGGCAGCAACACCCACTCCAAAGGCTCCAAAGTCACTTTACAAAGCTCAGCCACCACCTGGGAGTTATCCCAGCTGGAAGGGACACTGTGGCCATGGACTGAGGGGACACCAGGGGCGAGTTCCTCCTCCCAGCGCAGCACTGAGCTGTTCCTATGTTTGTGCTCCTGACCAGCTCCTCCTCACCACTTAGAGGGGAACTAAACATTCCTTACAGCCTCATTTGGAGCCAGAGACTGAATTTCCACAGATCCTGAGTGGTTTCACAGTCGAGCTGATTCCCTCTTGTCCTGCCTCCTCCATGATTACTGTCACCTCTGTGGGGACAGCACAGAGCAAAGTCCTGCCCTGGGAAGGGAGCACAGGGCAGTAACCTCAGAGCTGGCTGGGAGAGGGTGGCAAATCTTCCCTCAGCACCTCTCATCCCCTGGCCAGCCTGTGAAAATAACCCCCAGTGCAAGAGTGTTTGCTGAGAAAACAGGAATTATCTGAATTATCTAGAGAATTATCTGAACAGGCTGCCCAGGTCAGGGCTGGAGTCCCCATCCATGGAGGGGTTTAAAAGCCCTGTGGGTTTGGCACTTGGGGACAGGGGTCAGTGCTGGCCTTGCCAGTGCTGGGGAACAGCTGGACGCAGATCTTGGAGGGCTCTTCCAACCTGAATCTGTGATCATATGGACTTCAAGAACCTGAGTTTGTTATTTACACCTAAGCTATTTACACCTAAATTAGGGCTTGGCTCTAATAACACAGTTCTTGGGTGCCAGCAAACGCAGAAGACAAGAGGCAGAGTTTATTTTATGCATCTTTACCCATGTGCTTAGGAATTCTGTTTGGATTCGAGGTCAGGGAATTCTGGCTGGCATGGAAACACAGCCTGCTCTGTGTGACTGGGGTATGAACCCAGAAAGATTCACAGCCACCAGAAAAGAACATTTCAGGTGTGATCCCTCATCCATGGGTTCAGTGGATTCCTACATCCTGATATTCATGGAATTACAGAACCATGGAATAGTTTGGGTTGGGAGGAACCTTAAAGCTCACCCAGTGCCATCCCCTGCCATGGCAGGGACACCTTCCACTGTCCCAAGTCACTCCAAGCCCCATCCAGCCTGGCCTTGGACACTTCCAGGGATGGGGTATAATATTCTTTGCAAAGGTAGGATTAATTTACCATTCCATGGACACACTCAATCCTAAATTCACAAATTACAGCAAACACAGCCCCATCCTCCCCAACCACAGCAGTGCAGGGCACTGGGGAGTGAGTAGGAACATCCAAACCTTCCTCTAAATGAATTGGTAAAAAGAAAAACCAGGAAGACTTGAGAGGTGCAATTAGAAAGTTGGAGTGACCACAAATATGCTCCAAGGACTGAAGCCCCTCTGCTCTGGAGCCACACTGCGAGAGCTGGGGGTGTTCAGCCTGGAGGAGGCTCCAGGGAGAGCTCAGAGCCCCTTCCACAGCCTAAAGGGGCTCCAGGAGAGCTGGAGAGGGACTGGGGACAAGGGATGGAGGGACAGGACCCAGGGAATGGCTCCCACTGCCAGAGGGCAGGGATGGATGGGAGATTGGGAATTAGGAATTGTTCCCTGGGAGGGTGGGCAGGCCCTGGCACAGGGTGCCCAGAGCAGCTGTGGCTGCCCCTGGATCCCTGGCAGTGCCCAAGAAGCACTCTAGGATAGTGGAAGGTGTCCCTGCCATGGCAGGAGGTGGGAATGGATGGGCTTTAAATTCCCTTTCCTCCCTAACCATTCCATGATCCTATGAATATGCAAAATGCTGATGACTTCCCGTCCTGCACTGCAAACCCATTTACAACAGCCCTACAAAAATGTACCAAAGGTGTAAAGCATTTGTTAAATAACTAATCACCTCTGCTAGTGTATTTTCACCAGAAGAAAAAAAAAAAAAAAAAAAGCTCAACACAAGCCTTTGATAACATAGCTCAGACTCTCCAGGAGAGAGCTAAAAGCCTAATTTTCCTGAAAAACAAACAGAAAAATTATCAAAAGATAAAGGCATCCCATAATTTAATGGTATCACTTCAAACAATAGCTCCGCCTGCAGTCAAAGCATGAAGCAGGGAGACCAAAAATGGGAATAATACATCACAAGTGGGGGAGAAAAAGGAAGTCTAAATGATGCAATAAAAAATAAACCATGTCTTTGAGAGACTCCAGTTAAACAAGTGAGGGGCCACATTGTGCATTCATTATCATTCCAGCAGCAATTCCCTGGAGACTCGAGCCAGCAGCACTGCAGCACACACCAAAGCAGGAGGAAAGAGCATTTTAAGTAGGTCACCAGTAAATATGATCACGATGGAGCTTTTTTTGTTGTTGTTTTTTGGTTGCTGTCAGTCACTGGGGGCCCTTAACCGAGGGAAATACTGGAGAAGGAAAGAACTGATGGAACAGCAGCGAGGTGGGCAGAATTCCAGGGAAAATGTGTGGCAGCCTCCTGAAAGCAGCTGTGTACTCCTGGGATCAGCAGCAGCACCACACGGAGCAGCTACTGGGCTCCCAGTATGGAACTGGGTGTTCAGAGGAAGGATGAGGACAGTGGGGAAATGCAGGTTGGGAATTTAAGGCTCAGGGATTTAATGGAATCAGAGCATTATCCTCTTTCCTTTCAGATTTCTTTGCCCACCTCTCAGGACTTGTGCTGAAGAAATCAACCTCAAAGCACCCACCCCAGTGACTCCCTGCCCAGTCCTAAAGTGGGGGGAGGGAGGAAAGGATGGAGGGAGGGATGGAGGGAGGGATGGAGGGAGGGAGGGATGGAGGGAGGGATGGAGGGAGGGAGGGATGAAGGGAGGGAGGGATGAAGGGAGGGAGGGAGGGAGGGAGGAAGGAAGGAAGGAAGGAAGGAAGGAAGGAAGGAAGGAAGGAAGGAAGGAAGGAAGGAAGGAAGGAAGGAAGGAAGGAAGGAAGGAAGGAAGGAAGGAAGGAAGGAAGGAAGGAAGGAAGGAAGGAAGGAAGGAAGGAAGGAAGGAAGGAAGGAAGGAAGGAAGGAAGGAAGGAAGGAAGGAAGGAAGGAAGGAAGGGAGGAAGGGAGGGAGGGAGGGAGGAAGCTAGCTCTGGGGACCATTGTGTGCTGTGTAGGGATGGGACAGAGATGGGAGAGGGAGGATGCCTGTGGCTTTGTGTGCTGGGAGGCCAAAGCCAAGGGAGGGATGGTGAAGGGCAGCAGGATGCCAGCAGCACAGACAGCCCCAGACTGAGCGGCCACTCTGGCCCAGTAGGACAATGCCCCATTCCCAAAGCCCATCCCCTGCCCCTTCCCTTCCCCCTGCACTCCTGGGTCAAATGCTCTGTTTGGCACAGGATCCCATTGTCTCCAGAGCAGAACTCCCAACCCCAGCTGCTCTGCTCCCACGTTTGGGTGGTCCCTGCTCCCCAGCCCCCCAGTGTCCTGCATGGCACTGACACAGCTCAGCTGGAGCAGGATCCTCGGGGGGACAGAAGGGGGAACAAAGGGATATCAAGGAGCCACCAGCTCCTGTGTCTTAGGTTGGAAATGCAAGATGTGGCTGGGGTGTGTATTCCATTGCCATCTGTCAGAGCTGGGGCAGCTCTCTGCTGTTCTTTGGGCAGTTTTCATTCTCTCTCCCACAGCCAATCCTCCCTCCAGGAGATCTCTGCTGTTCATGGCCAGTGAGTGTCCCTGCATGGCTGAGAAAATTCCATCATCCCATGGGGAGAGGCTCTGCCCAGGGGAGGAGCCAAGCATTCCCACCTGGATCCAATCTGCCCTTGGAACAGCACAGCAGCCTTTGGCCACTGCATTCCCAGAGGAGCAGCTTTCTTCCCCACTGCATTCCCAGAGGAGCAGCTTCCTTCCCCACTGCATTCCCAGAGGAGCAGCTTTCTTCCCCACTGCATTCCCAGAGGGAGCCCAGGCCCATCTCCAGCAGCCCTGGAGCTCCAGAGGAAAACTCCAGCCTTGTCCAGGATCCCGCTCCAGCAGAAGCACAGCTGGCACTGCAGGAGGGCTGAGCCACCATGGAATGGCACTGCTGCCACCACCCTGACCCACAGGCTGCCAGGGCCTGCTCTGACTCTGGGAGTGTTGTTTTGTATTACTGCATTTGTATTTTTCCTAATAAAGAACTGTTATTCCTACTCAGGAATCTTCACCTGAGAGCCCCTTAAATTCACAATTATAACAATTCAGAGGGAGGGGGTTTACATTTTCCATTTCAGGGGAGGCTCCTGCCTTCCTCAGCAGACCATTCAAACCAAGAGATGCTGTCACTGTCAGATGTTGCTGTTTGACACCCAAATTTAAATCCTTCAGTCCTGCCCTGAAAACCAAACCAGCACTTTGCCTCCAAGCCTTGGCTGGAAGAGCCTGGGAGCAGCTCAGTGCTGGCCCTCAGGGACACAAGCAGAGATGGACATTGAGAAAATGATGCTGCTGGAAATCTGGGGCATTTCAGGAGTTCTCTGGAACATCTCCACACCTGGTGCATATCCAGATCTCCTTCCACTCCAGCATTCCCTATTAGTGGGAAGGAAAACAAGGCCAGTGATGACACAAAAGCTCATCCACCTTCGAGGCAGGGTCCAGGTTGGATGGATCTGAATGTGGAAGCATAGGTGCACTTTGGACTTTTCCTAATTTTGGTTTCTCAGCATTGCACCTCCCAGATGAAATCCTTGAAGGAAAGGATGGATTGAAATGGGATGAAATCTGCAGTGAAAGCTGCTCCCTCCACACCCATTCCAGCCACAGACTGTGGGGCGGTGAGGGGCCCTCAAATAAACTTCTCCCTGTGCCTGCATGGGCAGCAAACCCTGAGGAGCTGGTGATCCTCCTGGGTCCAGCTCAGGATATTCTGGGATTTTGTGACCCCAAGAAGCTCCTTTTGCCAGCTACTTATCAACCCAGTGAATGTGGCAGGGAGAAAATGGCTCATTGTTCTCCCCTGGGGAGGAGCTGAGGGCCGAGCATCCTGGAGAGGCTGGGAGCCTCTCTGATTGCAGGGACCCCACCTGGACCCCCAGGAAAAGGCAGGAATCCCACATGGACCCCCAGGAAAAGGCAGGTTGTTCCTGTGTGCCCAGAGGACACCAGGGAGCTGCCCCAGAGCAGGAGATGGGGCTGGGGCTGGGGCTGGGAGAGGAGATCAGCACTGCAGCACACCAACACCAGCATGTGGCTGTGGCACCTCCTGGCAGCAGCTCGGGTCTGAGCCTGGTGTGCTGTGCTGTCAGAGTCCAGGACATCCCTCTGGCTGCCCTGGCTGGCTCGAGACCCTGGCAGGGGGCTCGGAGACCCTGGCATGAAGTCAAAAACACCTGTGGCTTCAATTTTAGCCCGTGGAAAACTGTCAATTTTAAATGAGGAATTACAAGTCACAAGGGTTTTAGTAGTGTGATATTTGAACTAACACAGGGTGGAAAAGTAGAATTTTGGGATTCTACTTTTAGAATGGGGTTCAAGGGGGTACAAGATGGAGGGATTTGGGCGTGTCCTGGCCTTCTTCTTCTTTGTCTTGTTCTCCATGTCTTGGTGTGGTGGTGACACTTTTCTATTGGTTTAAGGTAGAGATGTACTGTCTAACATAGGTGATGGGAATTGGTGAAGAAATTGTAAACATACACACGTAGTTTTGAGTCCTGGGAGCCGCCCAGGACTCGAGGCCAGACTGCTGTGGCTTCTGTACTAGGCGGACCACAGCAGTTCAGAGAAAGAATATAGAGATAAGAAGAAATAAACAACCTTGAAAAAGCACAATTGGAAGCATTCCAGGCTCCTTCTTTGGCTGCATTCGGGCTAGGGAAGCAAAGACTCTTTAGGATCTCTCTTGGGGTCAGCCTGACCTAGGAACCCCGAGAGAAATCCACACTGTGCTGGGAGCTCTCCTCCTCACATCCCCACAGCCTCCAACCCCGGTGTTCAGGCAGCCCAGGCTGGCACTGGGATCCCTCCCAGCCCTGCCCTGCCCTCAGCCTGGTGCCTCAGCACTTATCCAGGCCAGATCCTTTAAGGTGACATTTTCCACCACAGGATTTTTGTTTTTTAAGCACCTCGAAGGGATCCCACAGCTCAGAGCCCAGCACAGAAAAGAAAATGAGAATAGCACAATTCCCAGAGCTTTCCTGGGAGTGGGACAGCTGCACCATCAGGATCCTGCCACCACATCTGGTGGGGAGAGGAGCCCAAACTCCAGCTGCCTCCTCTGAGTGGGATTTATCCCAGAATCCCAGGATGGGAAGGGACCTTAAACCCCATCCAGTGCCACCCCTGCCATGGCAGGAACACCTTTCACTGTCCTAGGCTGCTCCAGCCCCAGTGTCCAGCCTGGCCTTGGGCACTGCCAGGGATCCAGGGGCAGCCACAGCTGCTCTGGGCACTTGTGCCAGGGCCTCACCTCCCTCACTGTGAAAAACTTCTTTATCTGGGGGAAAAAAAAATTGGGTTTTCCACACCAGCACTCCCCTCTGTTTTTTTTTTTTTTTTCTCTCACTTAATTCAGCATAATAACGAATTGTTGGATAATAAATAATTTGTATAATAAATTATTACACCCAGCTCTGGGCAGGAGCAAAGTCTCAGCCTGACTCCAGCAACAAAGCAGATTTACAAGAAATTTGCCTCAGCTCATCCCCAGTGCCTCTGTTTTCAAAAGGGGGAAAAAAGCAATGTTTAAGCAACAGCTAATCAAAAGTGATTTAAGGATCTGAAGGGCTGAAATGGAGCCAACACATTAAAACTCACCACAAAATTACCATAAATGCACTTATGCAAATCTTTCTTATATTACATCAAAAACCCAACACAGCTTAATTTAGGAATTTGGCAGAGCAAAGGGGAAAGAAGAGAGCCATGGACCAAACACACTCAGAAATTTGGGTAAAAAATGACAACCTGGTGTAGGAGGATTTGTATGGAGAGCAACACTGCAGACTCAGTGGATTGAGTTGATCTACTTCAGTTTTACACCAGGAACATGATTTTTTTTTCCAGCCTGCTGTACAGCACGAGCTTTAACCTTTAGCTCACAGATTCAGTTCTGTATCTGTTGCAAAAAAAAACCAAAATAAAAGCTCTAAAATCTATCAAGTAATAAATGGTTTTGCCTTGTTTTTCCAATACAGCCATGTTTCAATTCTAATTTATTTGATCTCAGCTTCAGAAGGAATTGTTGGGAGCCAATATTTTTGCCAAATATTTAGTATCTGATTAAAAAGCTCTTCAGACATTTCCATAAATGCCAAGCCCCAAGCTCGGGGTCTTCAGCACATTCAGATTTTATCAGTGAGATCCTCCAAACATCCTGAAAAAACCCAAATCCAAACCTCCCCTCTAAGCATAACATTTGAGCTATGTGAAAAATCACTAACTGGAGTCACTAAATAGACTGAAATCATTAAATAGAATAATTTTCTGGGATCCCAGTGACTCCTGACAGAGCAGTCACAGAAATGCCTTCTGGAGAACAACTCAAATCTGAGCTCAGGAGATGCAATGAGCTGAGCCAGAGGAAAATGGGAGGAAAGGAAGCTGAAAAGAGCAGTTTTGGCTCTGCTGAAGATGCCACAGAGCAAAAGAACAGGAAAGCTTTGTTAATGTGTATTTTCATGATACTTTGTTTTATGTAAGAATGTAAAAAGTGGCTGGATCAAATATCTAATATATTAATCAATATCAACATTTAATATTCTCTTGAATATTAAAGAGAAAAATGCATTTTCCCTTATTGTTTCAAACATAACCAACCTACTGATCCTCTTTATTTTATTAAATTTCCATGTCCCTAAAAATATTAAGGCCTTGAAAACCATTGCTGTCCTCATTTTTACAGAAACCTCTTTGGGACTGATACTGAGAGCTCTCCCCAAACTGAAGGAGTGCGGTTAAAGGCAAAGCTTTTCCTAAGCTTGGCTCAGGCTCTGGCCCATGGAGCACACCAAGACTTTATTGGGAATAATGAGAGCCAAGGTGGGAAACCAAGGTGGGAAACCCAGCCTGAAGTGTGTCACTGGGAACAAAGGGGCTGCACAACTCCTGATAAAGTTTTAGCATCACTCACGAGGCATTTTCTGTGCCTGAAGCTTTGTGAGCAGCTCTTGGCGCTGCCAGCCCAGCCTAGCCCCTTCCCACAGCCCAGGGAGGACACAGAACAGCCTGGGCTGGGATCCCAGAGCGGGAGCAGAGGAGCTGAGCATTGATCTCAGCAGAAGCTGCTCAGGTTGGGAGCTCTGTGCTGACCCAAACCCATCTGTGTCCATTGTGGCTCCCAAGGGGCTGTTTGCAGCAGCTCAGGGCTGCACACCCAGGCTGTAGCCAGGGGGGTTCTCCCTCTCCAGGAGCTGCCTCCCAGCTCCACATCCCCCTGCCCTCCCACGAGGGCACATGGCACGAAGCTCAACCCCCTCCCCAAGGCAACCCAGAAGGTGCAGGCTTTCTGTGGCTGAGCTTTGGGCTGCTCCCAGTGCCCAGCCCGTGTGCCAGGGCAGCTGCTGGGGCAGCCCGGCTGTGCCAGCCTGGCAAGGCTGGAACAGAGCCCGGGCAGGGCAGCCCGGGCAGGGCCATCTGCTCAGGGAGGGAGAGGCTCCGGAGCCGGGCTGGGAGAACGAACCAAGGCAAGATCAGCACCATGGACACCCCTCAGTGGTGCAGCCACACACGGAACCCGCCCCGGGGCTGCGGGGGCACAGCTGGGCATGGCCCTGGGTAGGGACGGTTTGGGGTGACTGGGAGTGGGGCTGGCCCAGCCTCATCCCCACGGGTCCAGATGTGAGAAGCAGGTGAGCAGCACTGACAGCAATGAGCCGTGGAGTGCCCAGGTGTGCTGAGCAACCACACAGGGACAGAGGGCACACAGGGGCACTGCATGAACAGGAGGGGATCAAAGACTGGGCTAAAGAACAAGAAAATCAGATGTCTGAAGCCTTCTGATGTGACAGGGTGTTGCTCTGTATGGGCTGGAGCTTTCTGAAATCGTATGGTGACACTCTGTATATTGAGGCCATCTCAACTGTGACAGCCCTGCCCAGAAACCCTGTCCTGGGCTGACCCCAGAGCCTGGGCACCAGGGGACAGCCATTGTCCCCTCTGCCCACTCAGGTGAGACCCCACCTGCAGAGCTGCCCCAGCCCTGGGCCCAGTGCAGGAGGGACCTGGAGCTGCTGGAGAGAGCCCAGAGAGGCTCCAGGATGGTCCCAGGGATGGAGCAGCTCTGCTGGGGAAAGGCTGGGAGAGCTGGGGGTGCTCCCCTGGAGAGGAGACAGGGGTGACCCCACTGTGGCCTTGCGGGGCCTGAGGGAGCTACAGGAAACACAGAGAGAGAGGATTTCCAGGGGATGGAGGGACAGGCACAGGGAATGGCTCCCACTGCCAGAGGGCAGGGCTGGATGGGAGATTGGGAATTAGGAATTGTTCCCTGGGAAGGTGGGCAGGAGCAGCCTGGGACAGTGGAAGGTGTCCCTGCCATGGCACAGAGGTGGCACTGAATGGGCGTTAAGGTCCCTTCCAACCCAAACCATTCTGGGATTCTGTGATTTTGGGATGCAGCAGAGGATTTGGGGCTATGTTTGTACGCTCCAACACTTCTTAGGAGATGCTTCCTGCTTCTGTCAGGTTTTAACAGGGGTAGGGTGATGGTTCATGGAATCATGAATCATTAAAGTGGAAAAGACCTTTAAGATCATCGAGTCCAACTGTCAATCCAGCACCCTGTTCATCACCCCAGTGCCACACCCACACGGGGTTTTTGAACATTTCCAGGAAAAGAAAGAAGTGTGGATTTGTGTCAAACTTTCCAAGTGTTGAATGAGCACCGAGAGCTGCAGCTCAAGATAGAAAATAATAATTTGTGATAACGAGTACACTGAACAGAGCCCAGAGCCAGAAAAGGAAGAGGTTTGTAATATTTAGGAAATATAGGAAAAATCCATATTTAGAATATTCCAATATTTAGGAAATATAGGAAAAATTCAAAAATAGGAAAGTTCCATCTTCCTATTCCCACATTCAGTGCCTGTGCTGAAGGAAATCTCCAGTTCCCAGCACCAAAAAGGAAGCTGGATTGGGGAGGGTGGTTGTGGGATGTAAGATGCAGGAATTCCAGATCCCCAGGGGTGATTACCTTAATTGCTTTCTGATCATAAATGTCTCAAGAAGAGCAGGGAGCTGGACAGAGCCTCATAAAATGACACAGAAAATGCTGAGGGTTCTAAAAATAAAATGTTCATATTTAGGGGTCTGAGGCTTCTGAAACCCTGATGGAGGAGCAGGAGGAGGAGGATGGCTTTGAATTTTCTACTCTAGGACTGTCTCACCTCTTCTGACAGTCTCAATGCTGTTTTTTCACCAAGACCACAAAAAATCCAGCTTTACCCTAGTGCTTTAGCTTGTCCAAGGATTCACCAGTTTAACCTAGCAGATCCTTTAGCTGGAGACAGGGAATGAACTGGGAAACTCAAAGAACTCTGCAAATGTTCAGTGAGAACAACCATCATTTGTACAATATCACACCGGGGTGGTGGGCTGGAGAGCACCTGTGGCCACTGGAGAGCACCTCTGGTCACCGAAGAGGATTTTTGGGTCACTGGAGATCTATTTCCCAGGAATTACAGTTACTGAAGAAACCTGGGTCCAAATTCCCAAAGTAATCCAGGATTTTTAAGTGCCCTGGGGAAGATTTCCTGAACACAAAACAACTCCAGGAGACCCCAAGCAACACCATGGGAATATCAATCTCCTTCAGCAGCTCAAGCCCCAAGAACTTCAGTTTTACCAAGAGCTCCCTCCCAGGACAACCCTGGACATGGAGCTGTGGCATCCAGGAGCTGCTCAGAGAAGGGAAAGCACCAAAGTTACACAGGGCTGCTGGAATAAAGGATAAAAAGGAATGAAACTGACTCCTCTTTCCAGAAGGTTTTGTACAAAATTGCTGCTGGCACACAATGGTAACAGGGCACAGGCAGATCAGGGGAGGAAAACTGACCAATAAACCTCTCTGGACTCAAAGGAAGACCATGAAACACAATTAATTGTTACTATTTATGTTATCAGACACAAGAATTGACTTTTAGATGTAGAGGCTGGGTCTCAAATAAAGGATTCACACAAACTCATCAGCCTGGTGAGAGCAAACCCCTCCCTCAAGCTCATTACATTCTCAATATCACAAATCCAAGACTGAGGTGTGGGAAATGAAACTGTAGAAAATTCTTCAAGTCTGATAGAAAGTTTACATAGAATGTATCTGTGTGTAAACCTTGAGATAAGAAATGCTGGCTCAGAAATGCCATGGAACAGGACAGACATTGCTGAGAGAGAACTGGAACTAGAAACAAGTTTCAAAAGGTGGCCTTGTAAATAACACTAGATACTTCGGAGAAATAAAACTATGAAAGATGCATTATAATAAGATTCATGAGGGGTAATTTTAGATGATTTGCTTTAAGGCATTTACAGCATGGTGTAGCCAAAGCTGATAAGCCAAGGAACACTTACAATGTATTGTAATTTTAAAATAGTTACCTTTTGATTGTAATAGTGTAAATTATAACATCTGTATTGTCTCACCCTTCATGTAACACTGAAAATAGAATAAAAGTTTTGAAAATGCCTCTCAGTTACCCTATCTCTGGGTCAGAAAAGGGCTTAATCCAACACTGAGGGAGACAAATATTTTTTTCCATGTCAGGAACACATTGAGAAGTGTAACAAAAAGTACTTTTCCACAGGAATGTGAGCTGGGGAGGCTTCCCTGGCCAGGGACCCACTCAGAGATGGAGGATGAGCAGCAGCAGCAGAGGGAAGATGAGTTTTAAGGAAGGGAACAATTCTCTTCTAAGTTCCTTAATGAGTTCCCTTCCCACAGGACAAGTGTTTGGAAAAACTCAGTTGCAACAAGAGTTTTCCAGGATGTAAAAGAATTAAACCAGAGACAGTCTCAGCAGGGTGCTGTAATTCCACCCATCCATGCCCTGGAGTCACTCAAAACAACAAATCTTTCATTTGTTTTCCAAGGAAAACTCATTTCTCAACCCAAGTTACAACTGTGAGGTCGACAGAGGAGTTACCAGAGCTGATTACTGGGGAATCATGGAATGGGTTGGGTTGGAAGGGACCTTAAAGATCAGCCAGTGCCATCCCCTGCCACGGGCAGGGACACCTTCCACTGTCCCCAGTGGCTCCAAGCCCTGTCCAACTTTATAAACACCATCAACCAAAGGGAAATCTTAGCTGAAGCCTAGAAATCTTTTTGAAGTCACAAAGATAAGCCAAGAGAATTAGGCCAATCTTTCCAGTTTGTTTATTTCCCCGTTTATTTTGTAAAAGGAAAATGTTTTCCCTTTGCCACTGCCCTTCTGCAGGGTCAAGCAGTTGGTGCTTAAAAGCTGCTACCTGGGGGTTCAGGCTACCCCCAAAACCCAGCAGAACTTGCCTAAAAATGGATTATCCTTAAAAATGATGGAGACTCCATCAGCTCAGGGATCTCCTCAAAGCTTAAGCAGCAGATTGTGATGCCAGGGATGCCACCCCTCCTCGGAGGGCAGGCTCTGCCCCAGGACATGGTTATTTCCTCGGGGAGAGGCTTTGGGAGCCTTGCTCCTGTTCTCCTGAACAATCTGGGCTCCTCCTCCTTCCTGTGTCCCCAGATCCCATCATTAATATCCCCATGGTCCCCTCCCGACTGTCCCTGGCTACATGGAAGATGCTTTTGGTTTAGCTCCCTGAATCTCAGTAGTTAATCAAGGTTTCTACCAGAGAAAGGTAAACAGCTGTAAAAGAAAGGAACAATCTTAAACTGATTAAAATCAGCCCAGTTCTGATAGGAAAAAGCATCTTCATATAACAAATTGAAGGTTTAATCTCTGATCACGTGATTCCTGGGCCTGAGCCAAAGGTTTGTCTCTCCACATCAGTGGAAAAAAAAAATAAAATAAAAAATCTTGAATCTATTTTAATCAAATTATTTATGTTCCAGACCAGGCTGATTACTGAGCTGAGTTTTTTTTCCCCAAACAATCAAAATCACCCCAAGTGGAATCTCCTCTGGCTTTGTGTACAGACAGGACCAAAAACGTACCAAATGCTCCTGCTCTCTCACAGTGGGCTGAAAATGGGTATTTATGGGGTGTTTGTCTCCATCTCCTCTGCATTCAGACTAAATAACAAAATCACTGCTCAGCTCCCCTCAAACAGCATCTCTGAGATAACGGCAGCAGTTCCATCCTCACACGTCTCTGTGTTTGCAGAAGCTCTGTTTGCCACCACTGGAGCAAAGAGCAAACACCAGGAAAAAACATCTGTGAGTTCTCTTCTCTTCTCAGATCCAACCTCCCAGATCGCTGCAGTTCTGGGGAGGATTTACCTGACAGTGACTTCTGCAGTGCAGGGTGTCAGGAGAACAACGCCTCATCCCCAGACTGGAGCAGTTCCAGTTCTGTGGCTGAAGCTTTGAATGCCAGGGAAACAGCAAAGTGCTCTTTTTCCCCCTAAAAAATGCTTTTCTGAATGCCCTGAGGTGTCTCCTCCAGCCCCAGCTCAGCTTTGGGTTTCCCTACACCCACCCCAAAGGATGAGCAGCCTCTGGTGACCCCACCAGCTGTGACCCCACCAGCTGTGACCTCGCTTCTCCCCTCGCAGGCTCCTGCTCTGCTCAGAATTCAGCAGAAAAAGCTTTAATCCCAGTTGTGTCCCCATGTGCTGACGGAACCACAGAGGTGTTTTGGGATGTACTTCTCCAGGCAAGTCTGGCCTGGAATGGAAGCCTGGGAAGCCTGGGCCTGTTTCACCTGGTTTGAAATCTGAGGGCACAGATTTTTTTTACATCTCTGTAGATAGATGTATATACATAGAATTTCCTACATTTTACATAAATATAAACGTATTTTTCCTCAGTTCTTGCAGATATTCTGGGCACTGGCACAGGGTGCCCAGAGCAGCTGTAGTTGCCCCTGGATCCCTGGAAGTGTCCAAGGCCAGGCTGGACAGGGCATGGAGCACCCTGGGACAGTGGAAGGTATCCCTGCCCATGGCAGGGGTGGCACTGGGATGGGCTTTGAGGTCCCTTCCACCCAAGCCACCCCAGGATTCTGGGATGTGTGCCTATCTATGTATATACATGGATTTTCCCCAATTTACATATGTAATTTATGTATAAATTCCACCTGCCCAGCCACGTTGCTGTGTTACAGTGACACACGTGCAGGTGACACTAAATCCAACACCCAAACCTCTCCACTTCCCCAGCCAAAGAAACTGCTGCCACCTCACTCATGCAGTGAAATGCAGGGATGGAGCACAAGGGCAGCACTTAGGGCAGGAGGAAGGGACAGGGGGAATGTGATCTCCCTGAGGACCACCAGGAGCCCCAGCCCCTGAGGCAGTCTGAGATCCCCCTGGGTGAATTCCTGCTCCATCAGTACCCGAGCCAACGCTCCAGGGTAAGGCCCAGAACTAAGGAAGATGAATCCAGGGCACACTAATGATTAAAATTGGCTGACAGGTCCTAAAGTGCAATGGAAAATATAAAATTATCCTCAGGCAAGTGATTTTCTGTTGGAGTTGTGCAGGGATTGCTTTTGACTGCTCTTTTAACTCTCCCTTCCCTCCAGGAATCCTGGAAGGAACCCAAGGGCTGTGGCTCAGCCAACGTGGGGATTAGGGAACAGAAAGCACTGGAGAGCAGGGCAGTGACTCCCCGATCCCAGCACGTGGGCAGCCAGACAGAACAAACCCTGCCTGCTCCCAGAGGGCAGGGAATGACCCCTGGGAACAGGATGGGCCTTGGGCACCTTCCCTGGGGACACCTGAGCACCCCCAGGGCTCAGACCACCCACACGGGGAGGACCCCACACAGGTGGGAGGCACAGCATGGTGAGAGCACAGGGAGGTGACCACAGCTGGGTCATCTCAGGTGAAGGGCACCCAGAAAGTCCTCAGTGCCCTGCACTGCTGACTCCAGACATCTTCTACAGCCCAAGGGGCCATGAGGATATAAAATGGAAATGGCAAATATAATCCTGCCCTTCTACACCCACCCCCTCTCCTCCAAGAGCCCCTCAGGTCCCTTCCCCTGAGCCCCAGCACTGGCAGGGAGGCTGTGGCCACACCCAGAGCTCCCAGGAGCTGCTCCCTGCCTTGGCACACCAAGGACCAGGGCACTGAACTCTGAGCTACTGCACAGCACTTTGCTTCCTGCTGGGCACCAAGGGCAGAAACATGACCCAGATTTCACACACCTACTCCTGCAAGGGACCACGGATCCTCCCAGCTGCTCCAGGCACTCACTGCATCCCAGCTCTCCAGGGCTCTGGCAGGAGATGCCCATCCCTGATGTGGAGACAGCCAGGAAATTCCCAGGGGAGCTCAGGCTCATGGACACTACACACTGCTTTGCAGGCAGACATGAACTTTCTGTGGCCACTACATCAACACCTCATCCAGCTTCCCATAATTTCTATTGGGAATTCAGCGGCATTGTATAAAAACCCCAAATCCAGCTGACTCAGTAGAAGCGTGACTTGAACTCCTGCTAACTCCACTAAAAATGTTACAGCTCACAGCAGCCTCATGTTAGTTTTCCCCTGTATAAACACTTATTTGTGAACCACAATCTCAAAGCAAGACAATTCCTACCAGGAATAACTTTTAAAAGACACAGCTTCATGAAGCTTTCATAGGTGATGCAAAGAAACGTGAACTCAGGCAAAACATTCCCAAATGTGAAGCCTTTGTGCCCAAAAGCAGCTGCAGAATGCAGCATTGAGAGATGTCACCTCTATAATTGCTCTAAAATGTCCAAGCTATTTCTTGCTGAAAATGTCCAAAATTCCCAAATAGATGTGTGAGCATTGATGTTCCCAGTTCAAAGAGTTTGGAATAAAAAACCCAACAAAACTGATAGAAAGTATCAGAATGAGAAGGTTTGGGTGTCCTCAGCTCAGGTGACACCAGCAGCCTCCTCCTCCCCTTTCCTACACCACAGAATGGCACTGAACCCACATGATTTTTTTACACACACAGTTGCAGGATCATTACCTACCACCACCCACACAGCCACAGGTGCCTGTGACACCTCAGCCCTGCTAAAACCTCCCAGCAGGGATTCAGGATGGGTGCTGAGATGGCTGGAAATTGCTTTTAATGTTCAGAGAGCCCTGGAACCCATGGGAGCTGCTCCCACACCCCAGGGGGAGCAGAGCCCTTAAACCCCACCATGGGTGGGATCTTCCAAGCAACTGAACTTTTAGGCTTGAGATTTTCCTGCTGGCTCCAGCCTTAGCTCACAACGAGCACCTCCTCGGGCAGGGCAGAGAAACCCGACCCCTGCCGAGGCACACGACCCGCAGCTAATCCCGGCTAATGAGGAATTCCCCCAGTGCCTCTGCAGCACAGGGTCAGCTAATCCCATTCACTGACAGGAGTTTTTGATGCTAGGAAAATGGAAAGTGATGGAAAACATGAATACATTCCTGAATGTTTTGATTTACAGATATTGCTTTGAAGAGGGAAACCATGACATTTATATATTTGGGAAACAAAATGCAAGTTGTCCTGTGCATTGCCCTTCATCCAGGAACTTTTATTGTATGTTGGAGAAAAAGGGGCTTCTACAGCAGCTCTCCCATTTACCCAGCTGTGCTGAGATTTGTCATTCCAAGCACTAAAATAATGCTAATATTGTGTTAAGTGGAGCTGATCAGCACATAAATGTATTTAACTGCCATTCTCCTACAGACAGTGATTAGATTAAATCAAATTCTTTTTAAAGATAGAAATGTCACTGTTAAATCAGTATAAGAAACTGGAAATCAGCAGTTTCCACCTTTAGGAGAATGGTGCAACATTTCAGGCTCATGGTCACAACATCCTTTGTTAAAATGAAGCACCTCTGGCTGAGGCTGGGTGGGGAACAGGTGACACAAGGGCTGGTGCTTGGGGGACCCATCTGAGCAAAAGTAAAAGCAATTTTGGATAATTGGACACTGAACACAGGAGCTGGAGTGTCACCAACAGTGTCACAGCCCATCCCCACACCAGAGATTTAGCAAAGCCCTGAGGAGCATCAGCCACCTGAAGGTGATGCTGGATGGAAGAACTCCAGGGACTTCCAGGATTCCCAAACAAAGTGCATTGCTTTACAGAATCTCCTGAGCCTGCAAGAGCAGCTGCCTTTGACATGAAACAATATTTAGGTAAAACCAAAACTAGAGAATGTTTTCTGTTGCTTTGCAGCACCAAATTTCCCCAATCAAGTTATGCCAATGCTGAGAATCCATTTCCAATGGACTCAGCCTCTGCCCAAAGAAGCAGGGCCAGTCCTGAACTTCACACTATGGTGTGAAGTGGCTGGACCAGCTCAGTCTTCTTGAATTCATGGAAAAACACCCAGGGACCTAAAGGGACCAAAATTCCCTCTCGTTTTCCTGCTACTCACAGCTCTGTATGAAGATTTACCTATAAAGGCTCTCTCAGTTCTGTGGGGCTTGTGAACAGCAAAGCCAAGGCTGCACATGCTGAGCAGCATCATTCCTCTTGGGAATCTCCTCTGGAGGAGCCAGGGAACAACCCAAAGATCTGCTCACTCCATAGTCTGTTTCTCCCTGGAGTTCCTTTCTGTGCCTGGTGCTGGTGTGGGCAGCTTGGAATTCACTCCTGGGATCCAGGTGACTCCTGCTGCTCCAGGAGCTCAATCCCAGATACCCCCATACCAAATCACCAGCTTTGGCTCAGGGATTTACAAGACAGACAGACTTCAGGGAGCAGAGATGACATTGCACAGCAATGATTTATTGCTCAAGCAATAAATCACCTGCTGGTGATTTATGGTACTAGGGCAGGGGTCAATCTGAGCAAAGAAAAGCTCCATCTTAATTTTAAGTATGAAGAGTTTGGCTGTAAGAAGTCCTCAGGAGCCATTGTGACACACCCCAAGTGCACCTTCAGTGACATTTGTCCCCCAAACACCTGTGGCTGCCACACACATACAGGGAAGGCAGAAGAGGCAACAAAGAGTAAAAAGTGTGTCCCAAAAACGCCAGGAAGAAAGGTCACTGTGGTATCCCAAGAGTGCAGTGAAGTACCACAGCTCCAGCTGCAGCCCAGCAGCACAGTGACTCCAGGGATGATCTCCACTTTGGAATAGGTGTCCAGCAGCCCCAGCCCCAGCACTGACCTCTTGAAGTGACTGGCCAGGACTCCCACGAGCTCCCCGATCCTGCTGTCGTTGGAGGGGTCATTGCTGAAGAGACAAACGATGAGATCCTTGTTGTCTTTGGTGTGGAACACCACGAGCTGGTCCTTCCCATTGGAGACACTCAGCCCCACCAGCTGAGGAGAGAAAGGGAGAACAATGTTGGCTGTGCTGATATAAAAATGTTGATGTCCCTTGATCCCTGGAAGTGTCCCAGGCCAGGCTGGATGGGGCTTGGAGCACCCTGGGACAGTGGAAGGTGTCCCTGCCCATGGCAGGGGTGGCACTGAATGGGCTTTGAGGTACTTCCAAGCCAAGCCATTCCATGATTCCATGATTGCCTGTGCCTTTGCCACTGCCAGGCTGGTTCTCTCCTCTCCAGGATGCTCCCAACCGCCACCAGGGAGCTGAGGGGTGGCAGTGGGTGGGTGTTCCCCCAGCAGCTGAGCAAGCAGAAACAACAGCAGCTCTGTGGAATTCAGCAGCCTGGGAGGTGTGAGAGAGTGTGCCCGTCCAGCCTGGGATGGCTCCCAGCAGCTCCTGTGTCACTGCTGTGTCCCTCCCCCTCCCCAGGGCCACGGGGCACCCACCAAGGATGGCACCAGCTGCTCTCCCAACAGCCCCAGGTAAAAGCTCTCCCCAAAACCTCCCCTGGCTGACACCACTGCATCCCACACTCATCGGGAGTCTGCTCAACAGCTTCTCCAAGCCTCCACACTCTGGGAAACCAAAGGCCTCAGGGGAGGGTTAGGTGGGATACTGGGAGAATTTCTTCACTGAAAGGAGTGACCAGCCCTGGCACAGCTGCCCAGGGAAGGGGTGGAGTCTCCATCCCTGAAGTGTCCAAAAAATGTGTGGATGTGGCACTGGAAGATGTGATTTGGTGGTGCTGCTGCTGGACTTGATGATTTTAATGGTCTTTTTCAACCTGAACAACTCTGTGCCACTGTGATTTGCAGGTAACAAGAATTTAGGAAGAATTTGAGTCACAAACCCTGCAAAGCCACAGTGATTCCCATGCTTCCCATGATTTAGGCATGGATTAAGGTCTGTCTCTTCTGACAAAACAAAAAGGTGCAAGGGTTTGGTTTGGGTGTTTTATTTTATGGCATTTTCTTCTTGTCTGTTAAGTAATTGCACCTGGCTCATCAAAAGCTTTGTGATCATCTCACAAAGGAAAACCAGGGAATTTTTAGGAGGGGCAATCTGGGGGCACAGGTTACTCAGAAGAATATTACAGAAAGCAAAAAAAGGATCTGTGTTGGGGAAACAATGTGTAAAGAGAGCAAAAAAAAAGCCTCAAAAGGCAAGTACAGCAGAGCAGAGAAAAGAAAATAGAATAAAATAAATAGAATATAATAAATGGGATAAAATACATAGAATATAATACATGGGAAAAATAAAATAAAATAAAATAAAATAAAATAAAATAAAATAAAATAAAATAAAATAAAATAAAATAAAATAAAATAAAATAAATAAAATGGTGAAAGGATGATGTGTACAAAGAGAACACAGAGGACTTTCCCTGTCCATTAAAAGGCTCCTTTGAGAGGAGGAATTTGCATTCAGGAATTTGCAGAGGGAAGCCCCATTCCCCTACAAGTGAGAGGCACCCATAAAGCATTTTGTTGAAATTACAGCCTCATTATTCCCTTGTTTAGGGGAAAAGGCTCTTGTGTCCCCCAGTCCAGCTGGAGATTCCCAACTCCTGGCAGCCCAGGGCCCCCAGGGGTTCGGGCTGCTCCTCAGGTTTGCTGCAGCACTCACAACGTGTTATTTCCAAGGAAGCTGCTCCAGCAGCTCCGGATGCCTCAGCCAGCCCAGAAAAGCCCAGCCCAGCCACAGCAGCGTGCTCTGTGCCCTGTTTTCAGGATCAGACTCCATACAAGGTCCAGTCCCTGGGATTTTGTTGGTTTGTTACCCCAGGAATGAAGGACAGCAGCTGCTGATCCAGAAACCCCAGGCAGGGCCCTCCTGCTACCAGTTGCACCAGCACAGGTGGAGATTATTCCAAGTTCAGGCTATTTTGGGGTTATGAAATGCTTTCCCAACAAGCTCCACCTCATGCACAGGCATTGACAGCTGCCTGGCTTTATAGTGTCCCTTAAAATTAATTTACATGCTTAAATACCCTCCTGTGAGCACAATAGCACCACAGGGACTGCTGCCATCAAGGTTTTAAATGTGCAGCGAGTGTGAAAGATGAACAAGTTGCAGTGGTGGATTTGAAAAGGTAATTTAAACATTAATTATTCAACAGAACCCTGTTAGGAGGCCAAGAGCCCTTCAAAATCTTCCCATTTCACCCCTCCCCACAAGACCGTGAGCGAATAAATGCAACACAAAAGAAATCATTTCAGAGAAGGTGCTTATCTCAGTATTTACCAACACTAATATTGGCCCTGCTTGAAGAGCAGGAAAAAATCCTCAGCTTCTGCAGAACATCCTTTATTAAGTTCACCACTGCAGGGGAGATAGGGCTGCTAGAGCCTTTCTGCTGCTTGGGTGCCTTTTCATTCCTCTCAGCCATTACCTGTTTGGTTTTAATTCAGGTAAAAACAAGAAGGTCACTGTGTATTGGTACTCTGAGGTGATGCCAGAGTGCTGGCAGATGAAAAATCCACACAGAGAATCCCCCAAAGCAGCATCTTCATGTGGAGAAACCAGCAGGGCTGACAGGGAAGCTGTTGTTTGTCAGGTTGTGTAGAGAATGGCACATTCCTCATCCAGAGCTATGGGATGGTTTGGGTTGGAAGGGACCTTAAAGATCACACAGTGCCACCCCTACCATGGGCAGGGACACCTTCCACCATCCCAGGCTGCTCCAAGCCCTGTCCAACCCGGTCTTGGGCACTGCCAGGGATCCAGGGGCAGCCACAACTGCTCTGGGCATCCTGTGCCAAGGCCTCACCTCCCTCACTATAAAAAATTCCTTCCTTCTATCTAAGGCAAATCAAACCTGGTTTAGTTCCCAGCCCTTCCCCTGTGCCAGTGCAGAGCCTGGCACTGTGCAGGGACAGGAGAGACTCCACCCATGGCCAGGCAGACCTGGCTCTGGGACATGGGGAGCGATTTCCTGGGCTGAAAACAAGTTTGTGTGTGTAGCAGCCATCAGCTGACTGTCTCCAGTGATATCTCCATGGAAACACCACCCCCGAGGATGCTGCTGTGTTGACAGGGCACTTCTGAAACGCTGACAGGGAGCAGCAGAGGAGCAGGCAGAGGATTCCAGGATTCCAGTCTGGTTCACCTCTGTGCATGGGAAGGACAATCCCTCTTCCCAGAGAACACTCATCAAACGCAGGACAGGGCTCCATGGATACACATCACTACTGATGTCATTATTGTCCATTTGCTCCTCAAAAAACCTTCAGAGCATTTCAAACCATTGCTCTTGTCCCAGAAAGGAAGGAATTTCTGTATCACTGATCAGCTCCATCCACTGCCTCCCTCACATGGTGGAAGGGCTTCCATGAGAGGAGGGATCAGGCACAGAAAAATGGGGAGAGTGTGCAAGGCAACTCAGGGGTGGAAAAACAACACAAATATAAACACAAGGTAACAAATATGAAACATAACTACAACAAGGAACAAATAACTGCGTGAAAGGATTGACTGTTTGCCAGAGTTAAATCTGAGAAATCCTGGCAAGAGAAATACAAATGGAGTGGCTATGAACTGGAAGGAAGTAGGTTTAGATTGGATATTAGGAAAAAAATCATTCTTGTGAGGGTGGGCAGGCCCTGGCACAGGTGCCCAGAGAAGCTGTGGCTGCTCCTGGAACCATGGAAGTGTCCAAGGCCAGGCTGGACAGGGCTTGGAGCAGCCTGGGACAGTGGAAGGTGCCCCTGCCATGGCAGGGGTGGCACTGGATGGTCTTTAAGATCCCTTCCAATCCAAATTCCATTCCATTATTCTATGAAATATTTTGTGTCCTGTGTATAAATCAAAGGCACCCCAAATTCTCCTCCTCTCCTCTTCCTGCAGCTCAGGGGGCTCTGGATCCATCAGCAGGATCAGTGCCCACCCCAGTCCTAGAGCAGTGCAGGCAGGGCTGGGGCTCTTCCCCAGGACACAGGGCAACAGAACTGGACTTTTACACCACAGAATCTACCAAAGCTCAGTTTAATCGAATTTCCACCCTGGAACATTACCTTGACGACCTGTATGGGTCAGCAGAGGACCTGCTGGACCCATCCCTCCTGTGCCAAGCACTCCAGGACCCCTGGAATCTCAAGGACTCCTGCTCAGGTCAAACAAACTGTCTGGCCAAGATTCCCTGTGGTAGGTTACTGAAGGGAATAACTGCAGATCTACCAATAAAACTGATTTATAGCTGCAGAAATGTGAGAACTCAGAGCAAGAGAGACCTACTTGCACACATCATTAACTGCTCTTGTCCTGAGGAAATGCAAATCAGCCACATGACCAACACAGAGCCAAAATATAACAATATTGAGCCAAAATACAAGCAAAAATTCAACATAGAGCCAAAAATACAACCAACACTGAGCCAAAATACAGCCAAAATAGCCAACACAAGACCACCATAGAGCGTGCCCTAGGGCTCTCTGTAGGAATGGATATTCTATTTTAGACACATCTTTTATTGGTGAAAAAGCAACAATTACTGACATTTCTTAGTAGCAGATATTCTATGAGTAACCTGAAATTGTACTTGACTTGCTTAGCTCTGATGTTTAAGGCATTAAGGATTTCAGAGGGAAATGTTCAGGTGACCAACAAATGATCTGGTCTTGTGTTGCTGTAAATGTACAATCTGCACCTTCACACCCATCAGGCACACAGGTAAAACAGACATTATTCTAAACCTGTGATAAACACAGATTTATCTCTCATTATTCCTTCACTCAGTGAATTTCAGTGACCTGGACCCTCTGGTTAAGGTAAGGGTAGAGAAACCAATAGTGAGAAATCCTGATGGACAAAATCCTGCCATGTCCACATCACCAAAAAACACCTGTCTGGGAACACCTGGAAAATCAGGTGTGGAAAACCCCTCTGCTAAAAGGCTGTGAGTGTTGGGGTGTCTGAGTTCTGCTGGGAGGTTGGGAGTGTTTGCACCCTGGTTTTCACCAGGCTGGGGGTGTCTGCACCCTGGTTTACACAGGCACACAGCCCCTGGGCACACAGCAGGATGTGCTGCCAGCCCCTCAGAGCATGGAGACACCAGTGCTGGGACAGCACAGCAGCCAGGAAAACAGCTGCTCAGGGCACCTTCCTTTCAAAACAAGAGGCACTGCCATGGAGACACTGCCTGCTGCAGCCAGGATTCCTACTGGGAGTAGCTACTCCATGGATACGCTGTGCTGGGTGCCCAGCTGAGGCTGATGCCCAGCAAGGAGGGCAGGAGGAGACTCTAAACCCAACATTATGGATGCAGCCAGAGCTAACCATCCCCTCCACATCTGCAGATGAGGTTTCACCCTCACCCTAATCCCATCCCTGCCCTCTCAGCAATACAGAAATGCCAGGTTTGTCATTTCTCCAAATGCAAACGTCCCAGTAAATCCGTGCAGGGCATTTCCCAGCAGCCAGGCAGGCTCTGGAGGCTGGAGATAACCAGAGCACTGTCACCTCGGGCTGGGGGAGACTCAGCTGAATCCCTGCTCCAGGATGTTGGGGAGCAAAGCTGAGGTGCTCCCACCCTTTCCATCCCTGATAATCCACTGCCTGGCAGCTCCACCCTGCTACCCCCAAGGCCAGACCTCACTGTAATTCTGAATTTAGTTTTGAGAAGATTTACATTAAGCATGAACAAATATAAAAAAATAAAAATAAATAAATTCAAGCACGACCTGAAGGATCAAACAAACCCTCAGAGACACAGGAATAGTGCCATAAGCTGCTGTGAAATGCCAGCCCCTGCCAGGGCCAGGATCCTGCACACAGCAAAGCAAACAAACAGGGAGGGAGTAGAGAAGTGTAAGAGGCAGTTTGGGGTTTAACTTTTATTTTATGCACCAAAATTAAAAGCGAATGATCATAGAATCTATCATAGAATATCATAGAATGATCATAGAATCATAGAACCATGCAATATCCTGAGTTGGAAGGGACCCACCAGGATCATCCAGTCCAGCTCCTGGTCCTGCCCAGGACACCCCAACAATCTCACCCTGATGCTTTGGTGTTCCAATAACTGCACTGTGACTGTTACAAAAACATTAAATATATTAGAAACTGTAACCCAAGGACTTTTTCCATTTTTATGGATATGAAAATGGAACTACAGAGAAAAGACACTGCCCTGAAAGAGCCCCAGATGAGGACCCCCAGTGCTGTACTCACGTTGTAGAGTGGGATGGTCTTCATCACCTTGTACTGCTTCATGGGGTCCATCTTGTACAGGTGTCTGTCAGTGATGAAAATGGCCCTGTCCTCCACCTTGTTAAAGCGATTCACCTGCACAGAAACACCTTGTCAATCCCACTGATCACTGCAGGAACACAGGAAATGAAATTGTGCAGTGCTAAGTGCCAAACTCACACAAAAATGTCCCAAACTTACACAATAGTACCCCAAACTCGTACAAAAATACCCCAAAGTCACACAACAAACACCCTAAACTCACAAACAGCCAAAACTCACACAAAAATACTCCAAACTCACACAGCTCCTAAACAGGTTTTCTCCTTTGGACCTTGGACCACTGAAAAGGGAACATGGTCCCTGTAATCCCATTATACAATCAGAGACAGAGGAGCAACATTCCCAGTCATCCAGCAGAGCTGGATCCACCTGGGAAATTCCAGGGCTTCATTCAAACCAAGGCCAGATGCTTCCCCAGCCACGTTCAAGCCCTGTCCAAGTGGAGCCTGATCCCAGGCTGTTGTCCCCACATTATCATGAGCCTTTGTCACCCCAAAGGTCCCTGGAGAATCCCTGCCCTGCAGAGCCAGGCTGCACCAGGGGTTGGCACAGTCCAGACCTCAGGCTTTGGGCCATCCTTGGTCTGGGTTCTGCCCTTCCATCCCTTGTCCCAAGTCCCTCTCCAGCTCTCCTGGAGCCCCTTTAGGGTCTGGCAGGGGCTCTGAGGTCTCCCTGGAGCTTCTCCTCTCCAGGTGAGCACCCCCAGCTCTCCCAGCCTGGGAGAGCTCCAGCAGCTCCACCTCACCCAGGCTGTTGGATGCCCCTCAGCACTAAACACTCCCCAGGCAGGATGCAAAGGTTTGTTGGAAGTGCCTAAGAAAGTAGGACACAAAGTAGAAATTGTTTTTCACTGAGGCAAAGCCAGAGTCATCAGTGTATCACAGTCACCGAGATATTTATTAATCAACTGAGAAGGGGAGACAAGATGTGACGAGGAGGATGAACATAAATAGGATTTTCCAGGGTGAAATCAGGAGACAACGGGAGAACTTAAATACCCTCAGTCAGGAGGCAGCAGAGTGATAAAGTTCAGAGCAGATAAAGGCAAAAAATGCAAATTGGGGAGCTCTGTGACAGCTTTACATTAACGGCACTGACTCAGAAAAAGCAACCAAGGATGATTTCAGACAGCTATGGAGAGATCTTGGCACAAAGACATGAGGCGGCTCAGAAAAAGCAGAATGTTGGCACAGGCAAGGAATAACATGGGAATAACGTCCTGGAAGCCATGGGCTCACCTGGAACAGCCTGTGAAGGACCAGGCTGGTGAGTGTGAAGGAGACTCTGATGGTTCAGAGAAGCTGAAGAACATGACTGAGGGCCTGGGAAGTCTCACAGGAAGAGATGCTGAGTAACCAGGATTATTTTAGGAAGCAGATGAATGGGAGAAAAAAGCCTAAAGGCTATGAAACACTGAATGGCCCTGAGAAAGTAGGTTAGGAGTGCCTGGTGCCACATGTTGGGTGCTGGAGCAGAGCAGCACCGGTTCCTCAACCAGGAACTGGGGAAGCTCTGGGCTCTCCATGCTCCAGGTCCTGGGAGCTGAACCAGAGTCCAGTCCCTGGGGCTGGATCTGCCCTTCAGAGCTCAGATCAGTGCTGGGGGCAATGATTTACTGTGATTTGTTTGCCGAATCTGACACAGTGAACACTCCCTGGGCACTGCCATGACCCTGCCTGGCTGCTGACACACCCACCCCAGCCCCTGGTGACAAAGGGAGCAGATACCTGGTGCTGTGACACCAGAGCCAGCCCAGGGCAGGAGGTCCTGTGGCTGCTGCCTGGGAAGCAGAGATGGGAAGCACACTCAGCCTTCGCAGTGAGAAAGGCTGGAAAAAGCCAATGCCTGATGACTCTTTCTGTCAAGACATTTTCCCTAATATCCAATCAAACCTCCCCTGGCCCAGCCTGAGGCCGTTCCCTCTCCTCCTGTCCCTGTTCCCTGGCAGCACAGCCCGACCCCCCTGGCTGTCCCCTCCTGTCAGGAGTTGTGCAGAGCCAGAAGGGCCCCCCTGAGCCTCCTTTTCTCCAGGCTGAGCCCCTTCCCAGCTCCCTCAGCCACTCCTGGGGCTCCAGCCCCTCCCCAGCTCTGTTCCCTGCCCTGGACACGCTCCAGCCCCTCAGCTCCTTCTTATCATGAGGTGCCCAGAACTGACCCCAGGACTGGACATGCCCAGCAGTGCCAGCTCAGGGGACAGTCACTGCTCTGCTCCTGCTGCCACCCTATTGCTGATCCAAGCCAGGTGTCCTTGGCCTCTGGCACACCTGGACTCACCTTCAGCCCCTGCTGACCAGTGCCCCAAAAGTGTATTCCAAGCCACTGGAATATTGTGGGCGTTCTACAGGCATGTTTTGAATCCCACTACTTTCTCATGGCTCCCCGCTGGTTTTAGTATTAAAATTCAGCTACAGAAATGTACCAAAGAAGAGGCCCAGCAGCTCATCTCACCTGAGGAGAAAATTCTCATGTCATTCCAGCTTTTTCCATGCAAAACAGGCTTGAGGTGCTTCGTACACCTACAGTGCATTTGTGTAAATAATACCTGCTGTGGGTTAAAGTAAAAACTGTCCCACTGGGGAGCAGGCACAGAAGGGACTTGCACACCAGTGCAAATACCACTACTGGGCTTGTAGGAGTAAGGACAGGCCTTCTGTTCTCAGCTACAGCTCATTCCCTCCCAGAGAACAGCCCTTCCCAGCACTGTGTTCTCTGCACCTTCTGGGCATTCTGTATTTATATCTTGTTGATCCAAATGTAAATCAGTCCTAATTTAGCTTCCTGACAAACCTGTGGGGGAAATGAAGATCTGGCCTAGAGCTGAAAAATCTTCATGGAAGTTTTTCAGGTGTCTGTCAGTGGCCTCTGGACACCGCAGGGCACCGGCCTTTGAAAGAGATGATCGTGTCAATGGAGCTTGGTGCCACAAGTGACAAGGGAAAAGTGAGAAGAAAAGCCTTATTCTAAAGAAAATAAAGAGAGAGAGTTGTTTCCTAGGTGATCCAACAAAATCTGGAGGTTTGCATGAAATATGCATTTGGTTTCTCCTAAGGCAAAAATCTTGAAAATTTCCTTTGAAAAAGTGAAGAGTACCACAATGCTCAGAAAAGATGGATTTTTCCATAGGCAGGAATGACCTGCTTCTACCTGTACCTACTGCAGGGAAGCAACCATACAGTCTATTCCCCTCCCCCAGCGAGGCTTCAAAGCCTCTTCACAGCCCCTGCTCCAAACAGAGCACTCCATTATTATTCAGCTCAAGCTGCTGAAATCGGGCCCCCACACAGGCAAAGAAAACTTTACCAGCAGCTCAAAATTTGGAGAGCAGTTCCTGGAATAAACTGACTTCTTAGACTTAGAAACACAAAATTATTGAGATTGGAAAAGCCCTCCCAGCCTATCGAGTCCAACCTGTGCCCAATCCCCACCTTGTCACCAGCCCAGAGCACTGAGTGCCATGGCCAGGTGCTCCTTGGGCACCTGCAGGGATGGGGACTCCAACACCTCCCTGGGCAGCCTCTTCTAATGCCTGACCACCCTTTCCAGGAAGAAGTTCTTCCTGATCTAGAATCTTCTAGAATTCAGAATTCATTAGATCAATGAAGAATTCAGAAGAAGAATTAGATCCTGAAGAATTCATTATATCAATGTCAGTCATCAGCTAAAAAAATTCTGTCTCAACGAATTTAATGAACCAATATCTGATAGGTCACAGGGTGTGCTCTACTCATAAATGTATTTAAATAGGTGAGCTCTGGGCTCAACCTGTGTCTGCTCAAGTTGTCCAGTATTTTTGCTTTTAATCTGTTTTCTCTGCAAAGAAAGAAGTGCATTAGATGGAACATTTCCAAGAGCTGACACCTGACATTGCTGTTGACAGCTAACAACTCCTTCACATGTGGTTTGGTGACTCAATACCTGAAGGAAGCCACAGAGGAAGGCTGATGCTGCTTCAGAAATAAAGCATTCAGCCCAGCTCACCAAAATGCCCTTTAACACCTTCCCACTAACACCTTCTTGCCTCAGGGAAGAGCAGTTTTTGCTCAAGAATCCTCAAATAAGCTGAATCATGAAAACACAGCACGGATGAACTTGAGCAGCCTTTTTTGTGAATTGCTGCTTTGTTCAGGAGAATTATTTAAGGGAAGCAATGAAATCACCTCATAATTACAATTTCATTTCTAAGATTCACTCTGCAGGCCCTGTTAAAGCTTCATCTGAGCCAATTTTCAGCAGAGAACAAACACAACCAACAAATCCACAGGAACCAGGTTTAACATGAGAGGTGAGACAAATCTGCCCTGAGCACTGGGCCAGGCTGCACGTGCCAGCACCAAGGGCCACCCTGGGCCAATAAGGTTTGGTAATGTGGGAAATGGATTTATAGGTAATATTTGGGTTTTTATATATATATATATATATATATATATATACCTTCATATGTATATATTGTGTACACAATATATAATATATAAATTATATATATATGAAGGTGTATATATATATACATATATATCTATATATGTATATATATATACATATATATACACCTTCATAAAACTAAAAATAAGATAAAAATTTTTAAAACACCTCTCAGTTACTCCATCTCTAAACCAAAAAAAAAAAAAAAAACCATAATCCAACAGGTAGGACATGGGGAAGTCAAGGCTAAAGGGAAGAAACCTGGTAATTTATTTGTTAAAACGTCAAAGGGAAGAATGCAGCAATGAGGAGAGATTCCCCTGTCCCAGCCTTGAGGGTCACCCAGGGACTGCCCTTACTCTGGGGTAAGAGGCAGGATGCCAAAACTTGTATTTCTGACAAGAGAAACACCTTCACTTTAGACAGCTTAGGATGGAAATTGTTTCCTGTGAAGGGCAAAGGCTGCTCCCAGCCTGTGCTCCTGCAGCTGGAGCACGGAGTCACTCCTGTCCAACAGCTCTCACTGGTGCTTAGTCTGCAGATCCAGTGTTTAAGCCAGAAACATGACCTGAGGAAGTGCCTTGCTTGGAAACGGAAATGCTAAATTCTCAAATGTCAAATCCTTGTCCTGTTAACTTTCACATTTCAGCGCTGTTTGTGTTCCCTGCTCTGCTCACTCGGACATTTCCTGTCTGGACAAGCAGAAGACAAACAGTTAGTTCCCTGAGGGAGGAGCCACATCCCAGTGTGGGTTTGGATGGGATGGTTTGCATTTGTGACATGGAGATGCTCTGGAATCACCAGGCTTACACATCCATGAGGATGGCACAGTGCTGCAGTCTGAGACCATGGAATCATGAGTGGTTTGTGTTTGGAGGGACCTTAGAGATCACCCAGTGCCACCCCAGGGCAGGGACACTTTCCACTGTCCCAGGGTGCTCCAAGCCCTGTCCAGCCTGGCTTTGGGCACTGCCAGGGATGGGAAGCACTGATGGCTCCAAAGCCATGCCAGGAATCCCTGACTTAGCAGGCCAGTAGGGGATCAAGTCCTACCTCTCTGTGAGAAGAAAGCAACAACAATTTAACCTTTCAAAAGTTAAAAGAAGTTACAAGATAATTTAAAACCCACACAGCTGCAAGTCTATAACCCTGCAATATTTGTGATTTCAGCTGAGCTGCCCTTTTAATGCACCCACAGCCAGCTAAAGCTTTGCCACTGAGAGCACTGAAAGCCTTTCAGGCTCAGGAGAAATACACTTTATAGTGGTTAACACCTATCCCATCCCCATTCTGCTTCTACTGTTAAAGTGCTGGCATCTCAGTGCAACAAACCCACAAAAACTGGATTTTTCCAGCACAGTCACAGTACAGAAACACGGCCTGTTGAAATGCTCAGGGATTCCTCCATACATCAAAACCAACAAATGCTGCTCTGACACTTGTCTGAAGGCAGGAGCTCTGTCCTGGCAGTTAGGGAACAGGATAAAGTGTGGATCTGTGCTTCAGGAATCTGCTTTGCCCTGTGCTTGCACAGGAGATTGTCCTTGAGAGCTGAACCAGGAGCAAGACGAGCATGAAGACTTAAAGGCTGGAGAGCTGCATAACAGTGAACAAAATAAAACTCCCACACTGTGTCCATCACACACAGACCCCCAGTGAGTCCCTCACTATCATTCCATTCCCACCCAAACCCACGATTCCCATCATCACATCTCTAACAAGTGAATATTGTCCTTTCTACAGTTATCCCAGTTTAGCCGGAAACTGCAACTGGAATCAGCTCATTAAATGGGTCAGAAGAGGAATTATTTTGTTTTCAGCCTAACCTGAAAAAACCCAGGGGGAATTCTGCATTTCTCTGTCCCTCAGGGTGGGTCACCCCAAGTGCTGTGAGGTTGTAAAGAGGAAGTTTGGATTCAGACTGGCCTGCTTCTCCTTTAATCCTGTGAACCCTGTCCTCACAGAGAACGTGGTCACAGCAACACCAAACTCCACTGAGATATTTTTGCTCAGAAAGCAATTAGAGATTTCTATTTTTATGAACACGAATCACTGTTGAATAAAGAATACAACTCACTACCACTTGCAAAGTTTTATAATAAAGTGAGATTTTGTGCTGCAGAATAAATTGTCTAGATCTGTAGAATCATAAGGAATAACTGTGCACGTGGGGACCAACTACAGTATTTACAAATAAAAAGAATATACAGCTTCTTAAAAACACCTGAACATCCACAGTGCTGGTCTGCCATTAAAATTGAGTTTGTCTGTTGGCTTTGTAAAATTAAAAATATCCTTTCCTGACAGATATTTCAAACCAGCATCATTAGGAGCTACCCACAACAATTAAGCAAGTTTGGTTTTTTAATTAGCTATTTAAACCTTCCAACCAAGTTAACAAAAAACTCAATTCTGCTACAAAAAATGTCAGACCCAAACCAGTTACGCAGAATGAAGTGATTTTCTCATGAAATCGTGGAATGGTTTGGGTTGAAGGGTTCTTAAAGACCGTTCAGGTCCAACACTGCATGGGCAGGGACTCAACAATTTATTTGTGCCTCTGATGTGATGAGGCCCCCAGCAGCCACCCAACCTTGCTCCACCCAAAAATCCCTGATGCAGCTCCTTGGAACTGCTCTGAACTTCTGTCCCAGCATCCCCAGGGTCACCTCCTGGTTCCCTGGACACCCAGGCCCCACAGCCCCGTTACCTTGCGCACGTGGCAGGAGAAGAGGATGTTCATGTACTTGTCCTTGCGCTTCAGCTCGTTGGCCACAGGGGTGAAGGAGCCTGAGCTCTGGGGGCTGTCTGGTTTCTGGAAGAGCAGAGAGAAGCTCAGGACCCTCCTTGGGCTGAAGGAAGAGGGGCTGGCAATGGCACGGCTGGGACACAGCTCCCTCCACCCTTCTGTGCTTCGGGAAACCAAACCTTGACACACCAAAATGCTCCAAGGAAGGATGGAGTAAAGGAAACCAATCAAACCTGCCTGGAGAGAATTTCTTTCAGTCCCTGCTGTTTTCCATTCTATCCAGCATTTTAGTCTCCCAGTGAAGCCTGTCTCTGCCGTTTGCAGAGACAGCTGATGGCACTGCTTTAGTGCTGCTGGTGCTGCTCAGGATTCACAAAAATCACTCCTAGTGCAGTGGAAGTCAAGGCTTTGAACCCATATAAACAGGAAATTTCTAACTACTTCTCCTCCCAAGAAACCAACGCTCACATTCCCAAATTTGGCCCTTCCAGCACCCGGAGCCCAGGTCCCCTTCACTCACCAATGCAATGTAGTTTCCCTGCCAGGCTCTCTGGAGGCCAATGTCAGCCCTGTGGCCCTTCAGCAGCTCCATGGCAGCGACCTTGGCCCTCAGCTGAGGTAGCGCTTCTGGGGGCACGCTCCGGATGAGCTCAGCCGCTCTCCACCTGCCACCAAAGCAGGGTCTGGGTCAGCCCCCCAGCCTGGACCTCGTCCTGCTGTCAGAGCAGCACCACAAGGACAACCCCAGAGTCCTGCCCAGGCATTCCTAAAGCTGCAAAGGTCAGCTGATGTTTTAAAGTCACTTCTCACCTCCAACCCTGGCAGGTCTGGGTGCCACACTCCCCATTCCACACCCACAAGTTAACCACTGGTGCATCTGTTTGCAATCAAGTGTTTGCAAGTCCATTTTTGGGCTCATTTACAGCACCATTCTCCTCAAAGGCTGAGTTTGGCCCCTCAGTTCCAACTGCACCATGGAACAGGGCAGGGCAGCCCATGCATTGCCCCACATCACACCCCAGCCTTCAGCAGCAGCAGTAGAACTCCAGGGTTAATGCTATAAAAAGGCTTTTTAGCAGCTAAAATTCTGTAGTTCTGATAATTGAGCTAATTCTGAAAGCAGGACTCTCTCCCCAGACAGGCTGTGGGTGGATGGATGTCTCTCCTAAAAGAGACAGCTGGAGAAAATAACAAAGCTTGACTTGATCTAGAGCTGCTGGAACCGCCCTGCAAGCTGATGGCTGGACAGGAGGTCTCTGAAAGCCCCTCCAGCCAACATTTCTCCTATTCAGCCACTTTCAGAAGTCATAATTTCTCAAACTGGAATTGCAACTAGTTTGCCTACAGCTTCCCAGAGAAAAAAATCACCAGCCTTTAGATACTGGGAGGTTTAATGAAGGTACAAACACCTGTTCTGCACACAGAACATGGGTGACAAGGGGAACATCATTCATTCTACTGCAGAAAAACACTAGGTTACTACAAGAGATCTTGAGGAAATCCAGAAGATTCTTTTTCTCCTCCCCCTCATCCAACAGCAGCTGCTCTTTCTTTTCAAAACCAACCAGAAAGGCCAGGAGGGGGCTAAGGAAGGAAACACAATGTTTATCACAATGGAACAACCTGGTCTGGTGGAAGGTGCCCCTGCCCATGGCACAGGGTAGAACTGGGTGGGTTTTAACATCTTAACCATCCTGTGGTTCTGTGATTCAGCAATAAATCTTTGGATCAGAATTATCTGCCTGGTCAAAGGCATGAAGCCAGTGACACTCAAATCATGTCCTTTAGCCAGATGTCCCTGGGATTGATGCCTTGTGAACGCTGACCTAGAACAGAGACTGCAGGAGCTAAAGAATAAAGTAGGGATTTATTAGGAGGCCTCAATGGATCCACTTTGGGCAGCACCAGAGCCCAGCCAGGGCTATACCCCAGGTGAACCAAAATGGTCAAGAAATGCCACACAGGTCACAGGGTCTCTCACTTTTATAAGCTCTGTTCCATTTGTATATTGGAGTTCATTGTCCAGTTACAGCTCCAACCCATGAAGTCCCATCCTTGCTTCTTTCTCTTCATTCCACTGTTGTTTATGCTCTTGGGCCTGAGATCTGGACCATTTGTCCTTGGTTCCCAGCTGGAGAAGGAATTGTTTTGTCTCCCTGCTCTGTGCAGAGAGCTCACCATCCCCTGATACGAAGCCCAGACCCACCCACTAAAGCAGCACAGAACCTGAAAAATACAAAAGCTAAAACCGGCAGCAGCAGGACAAGCAGCAGGCGTGACAGGGGGCAGGGGCCGTACCTGTGGTAGATGTCCTGCAGAGCCTCCTCGAAGCGGAGCAGCACCTTGGGCGGGGTGGGCCAGGGGACGCCGCGGCCGCGGTCGGGCAGCAGCCGCACGTCGCGGAAGCGCCGCAGGACCTCGCGCAGGTAGGCGCGCACCTTGTGGCGCCGGTAGTGCCGCACGATGGTCAGCGCCGCCCTCGTCCGCCGGTAGCGCAGCCGGGCCAGCGTGCCCCTCCACACCTGCGCCAGGGACACATGGCAGGGTCAGCAGGGACTGCGGCAGAATTGTTGGCTTTCCAGACTCTTCCTGTACTGCATGGATTTATAATTTTATTTCAAGAAAAGGGACTTCCCAGTGCCAACCAAATTCAGGTAGAACATGGCTGAAAAACACCGTGTTTACGACTGAGATCTCCACATGAGAAAGGCATGGAGCAGAGGAGGCCACGGAAATTATTAAACTGCTGCTCTGGCTCCCCTCTGCTCTGGAGCCACGCTGGGAGAGCTGGGGGTGCTCAGCTGGAGAGGAGAAGGCTCCAGGGAGAGCTCAGAGCCCCTTCCACAGCCTAAAGGGGCTCCAGGAGAGCAGGAGAGGGACTGGGGACAAGGGATGGAGGGACAGGACACAGGGAATGGCTCCCACTGCCAGAGGGCAGGAATAGATGGGATATTGGGAATTGGGAATTGTTCCCTGGGAGGGTGGGCAGGCCCAGAGCAGCTGTGGCCGCCCCTGGATCCCTGGAAGTGTCCCAGGCCAGGCTGGACAGGGCTTGGAGCAGCCTGGGACAGTGGGAGGTGTCCCTGCCTGTGGCAGAGGGCGGCACTGGATGGGTTTTAAAGTCCCTTCCAACCCAAGTCATTCCATGATTCTGTGCTAATTGAGAACAATTATTGAGAAACAATTTAAACTCTGATTAAAGAAAAAATTGCTCTGAAGGTAGCCTGGGGAATATCTATTCTGGCCATGTGTGGAAAAACAAACAAATATGCAAACCAAAATATATTCCCCAAACTTCTGGGATGGGGTCCAGCTTCTCCAGTGTCACTGTGAGTTGTGTTTTGCCTGGAGAGCAGCACAAACAGAACACACAGCAGCTCCTGGGCTTCTCCTGGCACCCCCTGCCAGAGGACGCTCTGGGAAGTGATTCTGGAAGGCTGCTCCAGTGCTGACCCGGGTGTGACAGTTGACAGTGCACAGCACCAGCTCCCAAGGAGCAGCCTCAGGCAGGGGAAGGAGGCAGGTGCTGCTGCCATCCTGTAAGCAGAGGAACTGGCATTCCCAAGAGATCCTTCCCCACCTGTACTCACCCTCCAACACAACCCACCAAGTAGAAGACTGTATTTTTTTTCCTTTCAGAATTTAACTGGAAGGATAATGAGCCTCCCTGCTCACCACAGTCCTGTCACAGACTTTCTTTCCCTCTGAGAAAGATCCCACAGCACTGCTGGTGCACATCAAGCCTTCCATTTACAGAAGGATTAATTAACTACCTAAGGCTGTTTTCAACACGATAGTTGCTTTGTGAAGCTGATGTCAGAGGCTCCCCTGGCAGCTTCACTGACAATCCTGCCATGCAGCCAAGAAAAGCTCATGCAGCAACTAGTGCAGAGCTGTGAGGGGCTGCTCCTCTCTAGACATCCCAAGTTTAAAGAGAAAAACAGAGATTTTGGGTTCCAAACCCTTCAAAAGCAGACAACTCTCTTCTTTCAACCTCTGTCAGAGTTCTCTCTCCTAATTTTCCTTTGGCCTCACTGTCCCCGTGGGGGACATCTCCCATTCCCTACAGACACAGCCCATGGAGCTCTGGCTGAGCCTGGACAGCTCTTGAGCACCCAGCACTTTATGGAGCATCAAACTCATCAGTGGATTTCTGCTCTCACACAGCAGAACAGAGCCCAGACCCTGCACAATCCTGCCCACATAGAATCACAGCATTATAGAATGATCTGGGTTGGAAAAGACCTGGAAGATCCTCCAGTTCCACACTCTGCCATGGGCAGGGACACCTCCCACTGTCCCAGGCTGCTCCAACCTGGCCTTGGGCACTGCCATGGATCCAGGGCAGCCACAGCTGCTCTGGGCACCCTGTGCCAGGGCCTCTCCATCCTCCCAGGGAACAATTCCTTCCCAATATCCCATTCATCCCTGCCCTCTGGCAGTGGGAGCCATTCCCTGGGTCGTGTCCCTCGAGGCCTCGTCCCCAGTCCCTCTCCTGCTTCCCTGGAGCCCCTTTAGTGCCTGGAAGGGGCTCTGAGCTCTGCCTGGAACCTCCCCTTCTCCAGGCTGAACATCCCTTCTAGTGGAAGGTGTCCCTGCCAATGGCAAGGGGTGGGACTGGAGGGTTTTGACAGTCCCTTCCAACCCGAACCACTCTGGGATTCTGAGAACAGCCCAACACACCCCTGGTGACTGAAGGCAATGAGCTCCACACCAGCCTGAGCCCCTGCCAGGGCTGCTCTCCAGGGAGGGTGTGGGAAAAGAGAGTCTTTCAGTGGCTGAAGGAAGAGCTGGGGACGCAAGGCAGGACATGGGACAGTGAAGAGGCAAGAGCAGGAAGCACAAAAGCCACAGCAGAAACCAGCAGTGCTGGACTGAGCACACCAACCAAGCCCAGGGACCTGGGTCTGAGAATCTCATCCCTGTGTGCAGATGAAATAATAAACAACATGTTCCTTATTTATTCCTTGAGGCCATTAGACAGAGAGGAGGCAGCACCCCCTGCACACATGCTGTGCTCAGCAGTCACTGCTACCACACTTGGTTACCACTGTGGTTTTAGCTCAGATCTGGTGCAGCTTCAGCCATGCAAAGGCCCTCAGAGCTGCTGGGAAGCTCAAGGCTCAAAGCTTCCTGGCTAAACCAGGCTTGCACGAGGCCTGGATTTTACCCAAACTGTGTAAGGCTGGATTAAAGCTGGCATTTCCCTGTCTGAGAGCAGAGCAGGCTCTGAAACTCTGAATTTGACAGAATCACCAGCTAGGATCTAAAAACTGAGCATCCAAACAGTACTGGGGAAATTTTTTTAAAGAAAAGCAAAGAAGATTTGGATTGCTTGAGATAGTTAAGCATAGACTGAAGAGGCATAAAATGTACCTGTAAGGGATGTATGGACAACAAACAAAATCAACTGGGCAAAACCCTACTGCCAATTTCTCATTTTTGAATTTAGTAAGAACAGAAATGAGGAACAAAGGGCTCCAGGCTGCAGTGAAACAGTCCTTAGGTGTTACAGAGGATCTCAAGAAAAGAACACGCACAGTAAATCTGTGTAAGCTGCTCAAGACTTTGCGGAGCCTCACTTCTGCCAGCTGCTCCCTGGACCATTTGAGACACAGAATAAGATCTTGGTTTTGCTTCCTTGGGCTGGAAGCAGACATGCTGTTGAGGGAAGTCTCTCGCTGTGGTTACTTCTTCCACCAGTCAGACATCCCTGGAACAAAGGCTGGAACAGATTGCCCCAATGTTGTATCAGCTGCATCGCTGCAGAAATTGGCTTCACAGCAAGAGGTGTCACAACTGTACAAACACTGGCCTCCCAAATCCAATTATCCAGCTCAGGCATGCCCTTGGCTACACACACAGCAAACTACTAATGAAAAGCATGTTCTCAAATCAAGTTGTCATAACTGGAGAATCTCCTGCCAGTGAGGACCTTCCATGGCACCATGGCAGTGCCTCAAAGGTGAGGAAACAGTCAAACGGAAGGACAAACTTCTCCAAGGGAATGGGGGACAAATATTTTTTAAATTAACTGCTTTTCTGGCTTGGTGGTTTTCTTTTTTCACTGCAGAGCTCACTTTAGCTCAAAGAAGCCCCTCAGTAACGCTGAGCTGCCCCATGGTCCCATGGAGACTTCCAGAAACATGGAATGGTCAATCCTGGGAACAGGAGGAGGTGTCAAAGCAGAGAACTCCCTGTTGAACAGGTATTTTGTGTAGCTGTGAGCAGCAGGACATAGACCAGACAAACAAGGATCACAGAATCCTGGAATCACAGGATGGTTTGGGTTGGAGGGACCTTAAAAATGATCCAGTACCAACCCTCTGCCTTGGTTGCCTTGGGCAACTTTCCACTATCCCAGGTGGCTCTGAGCCCCATCCAACCTGTCCTTGGACACTTCCAGGGATGCAGGGGCAGCCACAGCTTCTCTGGGCACCCTGTGCCAATGCATTTCCAGAACAAGCAGTTCCAGGAGGCTGGAGTGGTCCTGCCAACTCACACCTTCCTCAGGTTTGATTATTGGGAGAGCTCTACTCAATGCACCTTTTCAATTCTCCCCCACCTCCAGTTCATAACTAGAGAACATTGAGCCCTGTAAAACAAAATTAAACACATCAAATTTCCAGAAGGAAGTTTACACAGCCTGTAACAGATTCTCCTGTTGCAAAGGTACTGCTCTGTTGTGTGTTGGGGGCCAAGGCGGGCCAAACCCCAACAGAATGACTTGTGTATCCAGGGCTCTGCTTCTCCCCTTTATGCCTCTGCACCCAAGGTAAGATCCAAGGGATTTTCATGCCTAGTTCCAAAGGGATCCAGTAGATCATCCCTCTGAGACCTGACAGCCACAGGTCTCAGAATTTCCACTTCAATTCAGCCACATCCCAACCAGCTGGGGGCATCAGAACATGCATCCTTACAGCCACTGTAAACCAGCCTGGGATGGCAGAGCCCTGTGCTATCCCTCCCACAGGCAAGAATAAATCCATACTTCCCTTTCCCCCGTCCTGTGGCTTTCCCTGCTGGTTAACCTGATTTCCCATGGGAATGAGACTGAAGATCACCCTGTCCCTGCCTGACCTCCTGAGATTGCCCTGACAGCTCCTGAATCTCGAGCCAGCTCCCAGCCAAGCTGACAGAGGAGCAGGAGCCTCCGCGAGGCAAAGTCCCTTTATCTTTCAAGAAAAATCAGCTGCAGGGCAGAAGGAGCCTGAAATCAGAGTGACATTGCTGGAACGGCTTCAGCTCCAGTTCCAGAGCCATCTGCCTCCCCAGATCCCAAATCCCAACCAGCAGACACGGAGCCACCGACTGCCAGCCAAGCACCACAGGCAGAGGAGCCCAGGAGGGTCTGGCAGCATCCCAGAGGGATGAGGAGGTGGAAATGTGTGTGGGGCACGAGGGAGGGGGTGGAGGACGCCACGGCTCCCAAAGAAGCGGTCTGGTGGCAGTTTTCCAAGTGACCCCTCTGGAGCAGCCTCCAGGGCAGTCGGCGGTGCCATCGATCAGACCCAGCCCAGGGACTGAGCAGGAGCAGAGGGACAGGACATGGAGGGAATTGTCCCTAGGAGGAAGGTCCAAGGAGACACAGCAGGGGAGGGGAATAACCAGCAGCATGTGCTGATTCCTCAGTGTGAGCAGGCAGGGAAGGGCCCACGAGCAAACCATGGACACAAGAGCAGAGGCAATGATGACTATCTTGAAAATGGAAAGAAAATGAGTTTTTTTGGCTTAAAAAAACCCCAAAGAGCACCATAAACCAAACAACATTCCCCCATCCAGCTCCCACCCATGGTCTCTCCTCACCTCTTTCAATACCTTTTCCTTCTCTATGATTTGTCCTCCTAAAATTCAGGGGAGAAAAAATTAAGAGGGCAATGGAAATCAGGACTAAAAGGCTAAGAGAAGAATAGAGAGAAAGGAAAAGGTTGGAAAAACGAAGTCTGAACACAGCTCAAACTCCTGACCATTACAAAGAATATTTATTTCTATACAGCTGCTCCCAGTGAGGAAGTTCCTTGCTGTTCTTTCTTTACTCTCCAGAGACCTCTACCAATTCCACAGTTTTTAAAATGGGATGTTTCATAGAAACATCAACCATGGAATCCCAAACCCCAGCTGGAAGGGACCTTAAAGGCCATCCAGTCCCACCCCTGCCATGGGCAGATTCCACTATCCCAGGCTGTTCCAAGCCCCATCCAACCCAGCCTTGGACACTCCCAGAGATGGGGCAGCCACAGCTTTCCTCCAGTATTTTTTATTCCCTCAGTTAAGGCCAACCCAGAGATGGAAGTGATCCCTGGGGACACGAAAAGCTCCAGAGCAAGGGAATCTCATCCTGCACAGCCCTGGCTTCAGTGAGCCCAGCAGTATTCCAAGGGATGATCCCACTACTCCCAGTGCAGCAGCTGCTTTAGCAGCTTCTAAATCAGGGACTTGCACAAAAAGCATTCAGCCAAAGCAAGAGACACATCCCAGCTTAAGGGAAGCACTGATTTTTTTTCCTAAAGAATATTTAATTCACTTGTTTTTTGATTAAAATTTAATAAATTAAAATTCAGGTGAATGGCAGGGGAGATCTGAACATACCTTTAGAATCAGTTTAAAAACCTCACTGAGCTTCCAACAGTTTCTAAGAATAAAGAAACCTCACATCCAAGATCACATTCATCACATCAGCAGAACATAAATCCTCCAAACCCATCTATGCATTACAGCCTTGTCTGCAGGCTGTTCCATGCTCTGAATGTGCCATCAAAAAAAAAAAAAAAGAGAAAAAAGGGAAGAAAGAAAGGAAAACAATTAAATGGGCCCTGCAGAGCACAGGGAAAGCCAGCAGAAGAGCCAGGGTGGGCCTAGGATGCAGCCTTGCCTGTACATCTCCCATGGAAAAAGGGATAATCTAGATTTGACCTAGATGCTGCAATCCCTGGGAGTGCAGAAGAAAACCCACACAGCTCCCAATCCAAACACATGAGTGAGCAAACAAATGCCCAGGATTCAGCAAACAAACCCAGCTCAGCTAAATTAAACCCCAGAGTTGTATTTCGGAGCAGTTCTGCAAGGAAACAAACCTTGGAAAACTCCTCCATTCCTGCTGCACCACAAACACCTTCTCCCACCACCCTCCTTCGGCCCAGCCTGGACTGCTCCATGATCAATATTCCATCTGCCCCAACCCATGGTTTGCCCTCCAGGCAGCCCAACTGGTGAGAATCAAACTAACCCCGTAATTCAGGCAGGCACAAGCTCCCTGCTCAGCTCTGGAGGCTCTCACACGGGCAGGTTATTAAATATTTACGTGCCAGCGCAGAGAAGCCGCATGTGCGGCGCCACGGGGCCTCGGAGAAACGCTCCCATCTCCAGTGACCCCAGCCCCGACTGCTCCATAGGGGCACCTCCTCACAGGGCAGGGCTGTGATGGAGTGGCTCAGACCTCACTCAGAGCCCCACTTTGTGATCTGCCTTTTCCTAGTTTGAGTAAGTGTGCATCCCATAAAGGTTGGAGGCAAAGGGTTTAAATCAAAGGCTCCCTGTTCTCCCAGATCACCTCAGAGAGCAGCGAGGGGGAAGAGCTGCTGCATTTGCTGAGAGCTGTTTTCTCTTTTCACATAAGTCAGCTGAACAATGTTTATTCTATTGCTTTGCTTAATAGCAACAATATTCCACAGGCTGGAAAGAGAGAAAGGTGCCACTCTGAGATTAATTAGCTGGCATTAACAAGAGTGTGTTCAATAATGAACATAAAAATCACCAAAGGAGCCATGCTTCAGCAGGTCCCAGGTGTGGGATGCAGCACATCTCAGCTCCAGGTTCCTCTTGCAGCTCCTTCTGCAGCTCAGCCACGGCTGCAGCAAACACCCTCAATGCTCTGGGAGAGAGATGAGATTCCCAGCCCTGGGAAAGCTCCCAACCATCCCCCCACATGGAGCTGCTGGTCCTTGGGTGCCTTTTGTGGTGTCCCATGGGCCTGACAGGGCACCTTGCTAATCCTGGCTGTGCCTTGCAGGATTTCCTGCCTCTAGCAACACCAGGAATCACAGAATCTCCTGAAGGAGTCCACAGGGATCAGATACCGCAATAAACCCACCCTGTGCATCCCTGGAGCATTGTCCAAACGCTCCTGGAGCTCTGGCAGCCTTGGGGCTGTGACCACGTCCCCTCCCAGGGAAAGAAAATGTGATTGATTTTTTGCTTCAGTGCCTTCACTGGAAGCAGGCAGGGATGCTCCTAGCCCAGGGAAGGGGAGCAGCATGGGAGGAGCTGTGGGATCAGTCAGTGTTAGTGCAGTGGATGGAGCCAGCTCTTCCTCCTTCCCTCCACCTGGTCCTGGCAGCTCCCAGCCCCTGCTCCTCGGGAAGCAGCCACAGCATCTCCTGTCACAGCTCCTCCCTGCCAGAGCCTCTCCAGATCAAAGCCTGGGTCCAGGATACAAATCCATATGTCATTATAGACCTGCTCCTGCTGATAGCCAGCATGCACAAACACTGCCTCAGGATGGAACCCACTATATCCCTTTCTTCTGGGTCACTGGCCCAAGCCCCCACTGGATTGCTTCTGTCCCTCCATAACCTGTCAGGAAACACCTCCTGTGTCCATGGAGGAGCTTCCCTGTGTGGCTGAGGCTTCTCTGTGTCCCGAGCTCCCAGGGCTGGCAGGGCTGGAGTGGGAAGGTGAAACATGGAACGTGACACGTCAGCCAGGCTCTGCGCTGCTCTCCCCGCAGGTTGGGGAATGTTGCCATGGTGATGGCAGCTCCCGAGCCTCTGCAGAGCCCATCTGGCTCCATGGCCACGCTGGGATGCCCAAGGACACCTTGGGGTGCCCAGGGCACATCCCAGGGCCGGCACTGCCCCTCCCAGCCCCAGTGCCCCGGTTGCTGGGCTGCATCCCAGGAGGGGCCGGGCTGCACTCAAGGACATTCCTGCTGCTTCTGTGCCAGGCAGGAAGATTTCGGGAGCGATTTCCATACGCAGCTGTGCCGGCCTGATAAAATGACACCGAAATAGTGCAGTAAATTATAGTGACAGGAGCCATCATCTGCACAGCCTGCACGTGCCGCCTGCCCGGGCTTTCTTCCCCGAACAAAGCTCTGCTCTGCACAGCTAATGAGCCTGTGGGAGCCTTTCCAAGGGCAGGAAAAGCAGCAGAGCTTCATGGCAGCTTTTTTTTTTTATTTGCATGATTAACATTAGAGCTGTTTCATTTGCATTCAGGATGACAATCACAGAGCTGGCAGGAGCACAGGTAGAGCAAATAAACACTAAAGCACCACATGAAGCAACCTCAGCTGGGGCTCCTGGAGTGACCCTTTGGTGTGATGTCCCTGCTGCCATATGGGGTTTGTGACACTGGACACAGCTCTCACTTGCTGAATTCTCCTGGAGCCAGCAAGTTGCCGCGGTTAAATCACATCACATCTGCTCACTGACTGCGTTGGGGCAGAAGGAAAATTACAGCCTGGAATCTCACTGACATTCTACCACGGAAAAAAAAGGTCGTGAAAGATAAATCTAAAGGTGAAGACATCCCAGAGATGTAGAACAAAAAAAAGTAAAATTATCTATTTAAACTAGAAGTCAGTTTTAATTCAATTTAACCAAACTCTTAAGCACCATTATACAAAGGCAGCAGCACTGTTTGGAGGGTTAAGGGTCACTGGATGATGAAGCTCTCCAGATAATTACTGAATCCCTTCTGGAAGCCTCCTGATTTACAGGACAGCCATAAGCCACAGAATACACATAATTAGAAAAAGAGCTGCTAAATGTGGATTCTTTCACTTACACTCATTCCTGTGCAGAGGAAAACACCCCTGGGCCCCAGGCTGGGATCAGCTGCTCTAAGGCTGTTCCTCACATCTGCCTCAGCTTGTGTCACACAAGTGCCCATTGTCACAGCACCACATTTCATCTTCTCTTGTCTTTCCCTTTTCCTAAATTCAAATTTGAGGAACTCCAATGCAACAGAAGGTTCAGTTATTTAAAAGAAAATCAGATCCTTCTAGATGTGCTCACAGTTTGCCTCCCTCAGCCTTTGATCCTCACAGGCAAAACTACAGAAGGAAAAAAGAGCAAGAATTAAATTTCCCTCTGAGCTGTTAATGAACAATTGAAAGCAAGTTGAGAACAGAAATGACAGGCAAAATTGCCTTGATGCTTTCAGAGCTCAGAGAAGGCCTCATCAGATCCCTCCTCTTTGATTTTTGATTGTTGACTGTACCTTTTCCAGCACTGCCCGACTCCACCGGCCCCATCTGCCGGCAGCAGAGCCAGGGAGGGATCCCAGCCAGGCCTGGGAGCAGAGTTAACAGCAAACAAGAGAAACACTGAAAATGGAGACAAAGCCAAGCTTTTTCAGGTAGATTTAACACTGTACAAGATCTCTAATCCATACCTATAGATACCAGCTCAACACTTTCTCTTTAGCTGATGGACTGGTCAATAAGCATTTAGTGATTCACTGAGTGTTTCTTTTTTTAGCTGCAAGCTCCAGCACTCTGAAAAGCTTCTCTGCATCCCCTTGCCAGGCCCATTTGAGAGCCTCCAGTGAGTGACAGCAGAGAGGGTTCAGCTACAGGGAAGGAGCTCCAGGACATCCAGATTTCTCCAGAGTCCTCAGTACCTTGAGCACTGTTTGTCTTCCCCACAAATCCTTTATGAGGTAAGTTAGAACTTCCTGAAGACTTCTCACAGAAAAATAACAAAAAGATGCCTCCATGTCCTGCTTCAGTCCTCAGGTAGACTCATGTTGGTCCCTCTCCACCCCAGGGAGAGCAGAACACAGGGCAGGGAGGGTTTGTGAAGCCACAGGACGATGTGCACCAGCAGTTTAATTTCTATCACTTTTGCTGACCATGGCAACAAGGAAACCCCCAGAAGCCCCACAGTTATTCTACACCTGATGCCACACAAACCCACTGCAGCAAAACCCTCTGTGGAGCAAAGGGTTGATCCATTACACCTAAGCAGGTTATTTACCTTCCAGCCCTGCTGTCCTTGATGCTGAGCCCACTCCAGATCCCAGGCCAGACAATGTAATTCTGGAGCTGGCAGCAAACTCACAAAACTGACAAGCTGTTGTTAAAACTGTGCCTCTCACTGGATTTATCTGAAGGAGGAGCTTGGAGCTCACCGAGCCATGATCTGCTCCCACAGCAACACAGCCTGGGGCTCTGAAATTATTCTCCAGTATCTGCACCTTGCAATTTCCAAAAAGGTCACCCCTCAATTGCTCCCTGGTTTAATATGAGAGCTGGGAGCTCATACCTGGGAGCAAGCAGTCCCCCCTGCAGCTTTATTCCACAAGGAGTTCATTAGCTCACCCCATTCCTGGGAAGAAAGAGACTCTGGTTAGAGCTGTGGTCCTGTGACCTTCCTGAAAGCATCCAAGTGGCTCCAGGCAGGAAATTCCTCCCTAGAACCCCTGGTGAGCACAGGGGAAGCACAGCTGAGGATCCAGGAACACCTCCCAGGGGGCATGGGAGCCCCAGAGATCAGCCCCAGGCCAGCCCAAGAGCCCAGGCCAGATGGAGCTCCTGGAAAAGTGCTCCCCTTTCCAGGGAAGGAAGGTAGGAGAAGATGTTGAGAGTCCAAGGAGGCTCAGCAGCAGTATGTGCTCAGAACAGGGAACAAAACTCTGAACCACAAAGCCCAGAGGAAGGCAGGGCCTGCATCCCCCACAGTCTGAGCTTGGCCTTTCCAGAAAAACTCACTGCACACAAAAGGTGCAAAATAAACCATTCAGCACAACAAATACCAAGAGACTAACCCTAGACTTGATGCTTTCTGCTCCCATACTGGTCAAACTGGTTGGGTTTCCAGGAAGAGAATCACATCCAATGCACTGTAGACACCACAAATGTGAGTGATCCACAGAACTCAGAGCCTCCAGGGGGTAACTTCTCCTTCAGGCTCTTCCCCATTCAGTCTGCCAGGTTTGGAGAGTTTGTGCAAACCTGTGTTCCCTACAGAGCTTTTGCTCTTCAATTTTTTACACCCATCTGTCAGCAGTTTCTATTTGTGAGGGACAGGAATGGCTTCAGAGGTTCTGTTCTTTTGCAGGTTCCAAGAATTTCACAGAAGATACACATTTTAAGAAATTAGTTTCTAAAAGTCTTGAACTAATCCACTTTGCCTGGCAGGGCAAAATCAGCCCCACCATTTCTGCTCTTTGCCAGACAGATCTCACTTGTACAGACACAGTTTTCAGCAAGTTCTTATACCAGAGAATCACAAGATGGTTTGTGTTAAAAGGAACCTGAAAGCTCCCTCAGCCCCATCCCCTGCCAGGGGCAGGGACACCTTCCACTTGACCTCTCCACTTGGTCCCATCCAGCCTGGCCTTGGACACTTCCAGGGATAGGGCAGCCACAGCTTCTCTGAACAGCCTGTGCCAGGGCGTGGTGGGATTGAGCTTTAAGGTCCCTCCTGATCCAAACCAGCCTGGAATTCTGTGATTTCACATTTCAGCCATAAAAGTTCCTCAAGCTCCCAAGCATCCTCCTTCCACTGAGAAAAGAGCAAGTTTTTAAACAGTGATGAACAACTTTTAGGTGCTACAGCTCCCACCACACCAAGGCCCCAGAGACCACCATGGAAAGAGCCCTAAAAATATCCAGCAGTGACCAAAGTGCAGAAGTCTGGAATCTGTGCAGCAACAGAGCCAGAAAGGAGAGCAAGGGTGGTTTAAGGAACTTGAGCTGAGTTTCTGAGGCAGTGGAAGCTTTACCTTCTGCAGGAAGAGGACGATCCTGACGAGCATCTTGGCGTGCAGCTCCTCCAGGGTGAACAGAGTCCGCGGCGTGCGGATGAAGAGCTTGGTCTTGCCGTAGGCCACGTCGTGCTGGAAGCCGTGGCACTCAATGAGCTTCCTCACAGCCTCCTTGTCTGAGGGGAGGTCGTGGTTGGGCCAAGTGAATTCAGAGATCATCTTGTACCTGGAATTAAAAGGTACAATTTACAAACGTGACCTTGCCACCAAGGTGCTAGAGAAGGCCAAGCTTCAACTGGTTTTAGAAAAAATTATCAATGAAATTGTAATAAAACTGAGTATAGATGGAAGAGTCTGAAGATATCCTCTGTAGGAATCATGATCCTCAAAATACAAGGAAAATTACTACAGAAGAGGAATGATTTTGTGAGATGCTGCAAAATAATATTGGGAGGAGCTCAATTCATCAGCACTGAACTGATGCAAGGCAACAAGCTCCATTTTTCACACCTTCAGTATTCAATTTTAATTTTTGTTTGCTTAGGTTTTGTTTGTTTGTTTTAGTTTGGAGCTTTTTTGTAAGGAAGGAAAGCTTTGTTTTGTTCACATTCTGCATGAGAAGCCACCTGTAACCAATTGCTTTGGCAGAAAACCTGCAAATCATTTTTTCTCATGCATCACTTTGGGAGTAGTTTCTAACAAACTGTGTCACTTCCCCCCACAGCAGAGCTCTGGCTGCCCCAGTCTGTGCAAACACTGCCTGTAATGGTGGGTCAGCCATTCCTCCCATCCTCACTCCCCAAACTCCATTTTCCAGTATAGAGAAATGCAGACTGGAACTAAGACATCTACAAATCAAACCCGAAGTACTGGGATCAGCCCAAGCTCTGTAAGATTTACCAGCCCAGCAAATGCTGATTAGGGGAACAGGCGTTTGCAAAAAGCAACAGTGAATTTTCTGCATAAGATTTATGGACATAATAAGAGCTGTAATAGACGTTTTCCCTGGAATGGAACTCGCAGCCGTGTTCTAAATAAAACAAGCACTAAGCGAGCTCAGCCACTTCACACTTCAAAGCCCCCAGCCAAGGCAGGCATCAGTCTCAAAGCTTCAGACACTCTCAGCTCTCAGTTACACTCACAATCACTCTTTTCCTGGGAGCGGCACGGCAGGAGGCTCGGAACGGCCTCAAAGAGCCTGAATGGAAACACATCCCAGCGCCCATTCATTCATCAAATTAGCCTTTGGAAGGGGGGGAAATGGAGGTGCACCCTGCTTAAGCGGGGAACACCGTCCCCGGGGGTTACAGGGATCTCACTGATAAATAAACAGGATTAAAAACCTTCCTTCAGACTCCCAGGAGAAGATTTAGCACGTGCTGGCAAAAGCATTCCTGCTCTCACACACACAAGACATCAATGCTGCACACTGGATTCTCTACCCTGTTCTCATCAGGAAAATGTTCCTGCAATAATTCACTCACTGGGAAACATCTCTCACCTCGAGACAATTATGTTAGGAAAAAGAAAAAATAAAAGAGCAAAGCACTGGCAGTGCAACCCCCCGAGCTGGGAACAAGGTTGGGAAACAGGCTGGGACCCAGGCTATGGATCAGGCTGGGACCCAGGATATGGATCAGGCTGGGACCCAGGATATGGATCAGGCTGGGGTTCAGGCTATGGATCAGGTTCAGACCCAGGCTGTGAGCCAGGCCTACCCCATCAAGGAGCTCAGGAGGGAAGGGATGTCACAGCACTGAAAATGTGCCCCAGATGTTAAATCCTCCTGCTCCTTCCCCCAGGCATTAAAGACACCCCAGTGCCAATGTCCCCTCTCCCTCCCAGGCACAGTAGGTGGAATATCCCAGCTGTCCCTCTGTTCCCGCTGTCCCCAATGCGTGCCACACAACGCCACCAACTCCTTCCCTGCAGCACGGGGCACGCCCTGGGTGCCACAGCCACTCACAATCCTGGCCTGGTGCTAATTCTAGCCAGACAGAGTCTGGAATAAACCTGCTCCCTGACACCACAGCCCTGCCCCTCTCCTGCCTGCGGATCCCCACAGCTTCCAAGGTCACTCAGACATGGAACACCCCCTTCCGAACACCTTTGTTTCTCCTTCTCCTCTGTACCTCCCTATGGAAACACCCATAGGGATGAGGCTGCTCCTGGAGTTAACATTTCCCAGTCCAGCTCTCCTAAGAACCAAGATTTCTGGAAGCCACTACATGGTGAGTAGCTGCAGCTGGGCCTCACTGGCCCTTACCAGCCTGCTGTTCACAGCTCTCAGTGTTGATTCCAAGCTATGTTTGGACATGGCCTGGGGTAGGCATATGGATGCCTCTGTGTGGAAAGGCTTGGATTACATTCACAAACCCTTTCCTGAAACACAATCAGCTTTTTTTTTTAAGGTAATTTATATATTAAACCAAGAGAACGCACTCCATCTGTGTAAGTGCCATGTGTGTCACCCAACTGGATGATGCCATGATCACAGCAAAGGACAGCTTGTCCTGGTCCAACAGAAAATACTTCAAATTGGAAAGGGCAGCCTGGCTTGCACAGAGCTCAAAGGAAGGTTTTCTTTATCCAAGGAAAACTTGAGAAGGACATTTATAATGGTCTTAACTGTGCTTCACTTCATTCCCTACTGAGAGAGAGGAGATATCACCTACCTTACAGGATTTAGGGCTAAATATCAACAAACTCTTCTCCTATAGAAAGAGAAGTTATTTTTCTGGTTTTATGTTTCTCCTTTTTTAATTAGAAAAGCCATTGCAGACAAGGCTTGGAGCAGCACCACACACACAGTGTCTGATCCCTCACTCTGGATGTCAAATCCCTCTCCAGGGCTGGGCAGAACTTCTATTCCAGCAGCCCAAAAGCTGAAGCAGTTGCCATGTGCTGATTTGGTTCCCTGGCTGCAAACACTGCGGGCCTGGAGCTCACAGGAGCTCATCAAACATTTATTAAAAACAAAGCAGCTGTTTATAGTAATAGTGATTACACAAATCTTAAGAGTAAATTGTAATGAATTCCACATGTGAGGTGAAAGTACACTCTATCCACTGCAGAATGGTTCAGCAAACTGATCCCCAGTGCTGCAGACTGGATTTAGAAAGCCAGAGCCTTTCATTCCACCTTGGGTATTATGATATATCCAGGCAAATCTCCACTGTGAACAGAAAAAGATCTTTCACCAGCACTTTATTTCTAACTCATGACATCCCACCTGCTTGGATAGTTTAATATTTTTCTATTCTCACAGCCCTTTTCTCACCTGATTCAATAACAGAACAAAAGCTCCATTCACTGTTCCATCAGAGCAGGTTGAACTTGCAGGGCCCACATTAATTTAGTGGAGCCTTAAGACAAATTTCAATCTAAAACATGTCATTTGTCACACATCTGGTAGGAATTAAGAGGGCAAGAAGAATCAAAACCATATTTAATGGGGTCATGATACCATCCCCCTTTTCAGACTTTCAGTTTTAAAGTTCAGGGGTTTTTCCCACATAATGTCACCATGCACCATCATGTGCTCCCCCAGACACACCACCTCCCGCTGCAACAATTAGACAATTCAGAGAGAAAACACCAGTTAATTAGCTCAGGTTTTAGGGTGGTACTCAGGGGAAGCTCCTCATTACACATTCCCACTGCAGACTAACACAACCAGTGAGTTTCAGCAGACAAGGAGTTGAGCCTGAGCAGCACAAGCACCTTGGTCACAGCTGAACCAGAGCAGCCAGGCTCCTGTGGGATCTGTTTCAGCCTGTCCAGAAGCTGATTTAAACCAAGCACAGGAACTGGGCAGCCTCTCACCTGTGCAGGAACTTCTCGTAGGTCTGGCGGTAGGCGAAGCCGGCCCGGCGCACCCGCACGTTCTCCAGCAGCCCCAGGTACTCGACCTGGTGCCGGCACCGCTCCTCGTCGAAGAGCTGTGGGGACTTCTTGTCGTTGGGCTTGATGCAGCGCACGTAGTAGGGCTCCTGGGGACAGAGGACAGCAGTGTCACCCTGGCAGAGGACCCTGTGTGCAGACACAACCCTTCCTAGCCCACGAGGTCTGGCTGCTCAGCAGCAATCAGAAAGTTAAAACAGAAGTGACAATACCGGTGTTTAAGGAAAGCCTGGATGTGGCACTCAGTGCCGTGGTCTGAGTGACAAGGTGGTGTTAGGTCATGGGAAGGACTCAATGATCTTAAAGGTCTTTTCCACCCTGGCTGATTCTGTAATTCTGTGAGTCAATGTTCCCCTCCTTCACACCTTGCCATGACCCCTTACAGGAGCCACATGTTCCCCACTGGAGCTCCACTGGCCTTTGTTGTGCACCTGCCCAGCACCACATCCCCCTCCTCCCCCACTATGAGGATAACAACATCAGTCCTCAGAAAAGATATCAAACCCATGGAATTCATGGAATTCACTGCCCTGTTGGATATGGCTTTGCCTGTATCACCTCCAAAAGCAGCCTGGTCACCCCATCACTTTTATCTGTGCTGAGCCAAGTCAAACACCCCCAGCTCCAACACAGCTGAATGATGGAAAAGATGGAGCCCCAAACCGAGCTGCCTCCAGCCCACCCCTTCCTCAGAACAAACACAGGCCACCAGCACGTGAGTTCTTCTTTCTGCACCATCTGGGACTTGCAGGGGGCAGGGAGGGTGGAATGAGGACGGGTGGCTTTACTCCATCCTGCAGAAGTCCTGCCCTGTGCTGCTGGGGCTGACCCTGGATGTCCAGGTGAGTCCCACAGGGTCACAGTCCTTTCCCTGCAAGCCCTCCTGCACCCTGAGATAAACCACACACAGGTCTGTTGGAGCATTTTGATGTTTGCTTTCATTTTTATGAGATTAAAGGTAGTTTTTGTTTAGGCTAGTGTGATCTGTAACCAGCACTAGCCTTGAGGGGTGGTCACAAAGCCTTTAAACTTATGTACTTTTATCCCACTGGCTTTTGGAGTTCATTAGTTTCTTCCTCTTCATGGCTGGCCTTTGCTATCCTGCTGCTAACTTTGTTGGTGTGTGGAAAAGCAATTAATAATCAGAGAACCACAAAACATTCTGAGTTAGACCTCAAGGATCATCCAGTCCAACTCCTGCACAGACACCCCAACACTCCCACCCTGGGCATCTCTGGCACCCACAAGGAGCTGGCAGTATCCTGGCACTGCCCACAAGCAGGGATGGGAGTGCAGGAGAAACAGGAGGATGTGTGGGCAGCACCCGTTCCCACACCATCGCCCTTCTCCAGCGACTCCAGCGCTCCCCAAGTGCGTCAGGACCTGCCTGTGGCCAGCCTGGCCTGGCTCCTGTCCCTGCACACAGGGGAGCACAGCCCAGCTCCCAGCTGAGCCCGAGGGCAGCGCTCCTCAGCCAGCTCTTCCCAGAGCAGGGGCTCATGAGGAGGGAGCACCATGGACACGGCTCCTCCGAGGCCATGCTGGACAGGCTTGGAGCAGCCTGGTCTAGTGAAGGTGTCCCTGCCCAGGACAGGGGGTGCAATGAGATGATCAGCACTGCAACACCTCCCCAGGGAATGGTCAGGGCCAAAGGAGCTCCAGGAGCATTTGGACAATGCTCTCAAGGATGCACAGCAGGGGATTGTTGGGGTGTCTGTGCAGGGCCAGAAGTTGGATCAATGATCCTTGGGAGTCCCTTCCAAATCAGGATATTCCATGATTCTGAGATGAACTTTGAGGTCCCTTCCAACCCAAACCATTCATGATGATTCCATGATGTGACACCAGGCAGATGAGCAACAGCTCAATTCTGTGCAAGGTTGTCTCCAAGGTCACCACCACTGAGCACTTTCCTCTGTCACAGCAATCCACAGATTCACAGAATCATTAAGGTTGGAAAAGACCTTTAAGACCACAAAATTCAACTGCTGACCCAGCACCACCATCAGTTCACTACAAAACCATGTCTTCAAGTCTCACATCCCCACCTTTTTTGAACACTTCCAGGGATGGTTTTGAACAATTCCAGGGATGGTTTTGAACACTTCCAGGGATGGTTTTGAACAATTCCAGGGATGGTTTTGAACACTTCCAGGGATGGTTTTGAACAATTCCAGGGATGGTTTTGAACACTTCCAGGGATGGTTTTGAACAATTCCAGGGATGGTTTTGAACACTTCCAGGGATGGTTTTGAACACTTCCAGGGATGGTTTTGAACACTTCCAGGGACTCCACCACTGCCCTGGGCAGCTCTGCCTGGGCTGGACAACCCTTTCAGTAAAAGTTTTCCTGATATCCAATCTAAACCTCTCCTGGCACAATTTGAGGCTCTTTCCTCTTGTCACTTGTTCCCTGAGAGCAGAGCCTGGCCCCCACCTGGTTGCACCCTCCTGTCAGAGAGTCATAGACATAATTTTTATCAACTCAGCCCATCCCAATGACACTTGCTCTCCTTTCCTAAAGGAAACAGAGGTGACACATAATAAGTTGGTACAATTCCATATTCACTTTTTTGGCTTTCTCTTTTCACCTCTCTGCACAGAAGGTGAAAAGGTTTCCAAGGTTCTTCATTCACTCAGAAGTCTCCTGGCAGCTCTCAAAACTTGCTGTGTGTGTGGCTGCCCTGATCTGCTAAAACCTGACTCCCATTTGACTGGGAATGAGCTGGTTAGGGAAATGTGGGATAGACAGAGAACTCTGAATTACACCTGGACTTGGATGCTGGGAAAGAGCCCAGAGCTGTGAAGATGGATGGGCAGCACTTTTCCCCTTCCCCTCCTGCTGATCTTCACCCTGGGCCACTTCCCCATCCACACCACGAGGGACAAACCTCTCTCTGTGTCAGGAACAGGGTCACAAACACTAGATGGTGCCAGGCCAGGCCAGACCTGCCCTGTGCTGCATCTGGTGACAGGATGAATATAAATCATCTAAATCCCTTGAGGGGGTTGATACCACAAATATTCCACATTCAATCCACAGAACAGCAATGCCTTGGGAACAGAGCATCCAAATTAAAGCACCATGAAATGGTCTGGGTTGGAAGGGACCGTGAAGATCACCCAGAGCCACCCCTGCCATGGGCAGGAACACCTTCCACAATCCCAGGTGGCTCCAACCTGGCCCTGGACACCTCCAGGGATGAGGCAGACACAGCTTCTCTGGACATGTCATTAGGAGCATGAATTCCAGAAGTGTCACTCATTCACTGCTGACACAGCAGCAGCCACTTCTCAGCTGTTCCTCAGTGCTGCCACAGCATCTCCCAGCACAGGCTGGGGGCACATTTCTGCCACTCACAAATGCAAAACCCCTCAAACCCCTCAAATCTGTGACTTCAGATCCAGCACAAAGGGCAGTGACTGTGCCTGCATTTGATATAAAAAGGCTGAAATCCTTTGGAAAGCAGGAATGGGAAGTGCCTGCACAGACAGGAGATCATCTATCAGTGCAATTACAGTGTAATTAAAGCCTCTCAGAAACGACAGCTCCTGGAGTAAATTCTAAAGTAGATTATTCCATGCTTCCAAATCCCCAAGCCCCAGCTCTTCAGGGGGATAATTATGCATTTCCCATTCTTGCTGTCAGAGAACTGCAGTTTGTAAAGGGAAGAACTGAAATGCAGAGACACAAAGGCCCCAGCTTTGAAAGCTCTTTAGATGTCTAATTGCAGCTGATTTTATTTTTTTCAATCAAGCTGAGCGACTTTTAGATTTTTTAAGTGTTAAAAAGAAACCAAACCAGTTTTAAGCCATTGCACCCTAAACAAGCTCTTTCTTGAGGGGTTTATTTTCTGTACTTTATAGCTCCTTACGTGAGAGGAGGGATGGGACAGGACAGACAAATTTGTGCTGGATGTGTCCAATCAGTCACAGTGATGACATTATAACTTAGCAGAGGTGAAGCCTGTCAGCCTGGATAGGAGAGGGGAGAGATGGAAGGAAGAGTCAGACAAAAGGAGTTACAAAGGAGGAGGAGGAAAAAAAGAAAAGAAAGGAAAAAGAAAGGAAAAGAAAGGAAAAGAAAGAGAAGAGAAGAGAAGAGAAGAGAAGAGAAGAGAAGAGAAGAGAAAAGAAAAGAAAAGAAAAGAAAAGAAAGAAAAGAAAAGAAAAGAAAAGAAAAGAAAAGAAAAGAAAAAAAGAAAAGAAAAGAAAAGAAAAGAAAAGAAAAGAAAAGAAAAGAAACGAAACAAGGAGGAAATGCACATCCAGAGAGTCCCCAGAGAAGATCGTCAGTCACAGCTGGGGCAGCCACAAGGCTTCTGATGTCAAGATTTACAAAACAGTCACCCAAAATAATCCACCACAGAGAAAAGGGCTTGGGCAGTAAAACATGTTCTTGAGAAATGGCACATAGCAACTGGAAAAGCCAGTTTTTGTTTTGAGTTGTTTGGTTTTGGAAAAAACACAGCACTTTTTTCTACCTACGGGAAGTTTTTGCCTAAAAGATTCTGGAAATCTGGAGGATTTCAGCAGCATTGAGATACCAGTGCTGATAAGCATAATGTAAACTCATGGTGCTCCAAAACCACATTTCATGGAGTCACAGAATTGTTCAGGCTGGAAAAGCCCTCTGAGATCACCAAATCCAGCAGATCCCAGCACTGCTGAGGCCACCACTGACCCCTGACCCCAAGTGCCACATCCACATGGCTTTTAAATCCCTCAGGGATGGGGACTCCATCACTGCCCTGGGCAACTGTGCCAATGCCTGACCACCTTTTCCATGAATAAATTTTCCCAGTATCCACCCTGAGCCTCCCCTGGCCCAGCCTGAGGCCGTTCCCTCTCCTCCTGTCCCTGTTCCCTGGCAGCAGAGCCCGACCCCCCTGGCTGTCCCCTCCTGTCAGGAGTTGTGCAGAGCCAGAAGGGCCCCCCTGAGCCTCCTTTTCTCCAGGCTGAGCCCCTTCCCAGCTCCCTCAGCCACTCCTGGGGCTCCAGCCCCTTCCCAGATCCGTTTCCTGCCCTGGACACGCTCCAGCCCCTCAGTGTCTTTCTTGTAATGGGAACCCCAAAACTGCCCCCAGGATTGGAGGTGTGGCATTTCCAGCCACATTTCCAGTGTCTCCATATGGACTTGTGTTTGCAGAAGCTGAAATTAAAACCAGATTTGAGAACAGCCCCTGCACTGTTAAGGACACCAGTGCCATGGCTCTGATCCCAGAGAAGCTCCTGACACATCCCAGTAATCTGCACATCCTCTCAGAGACTGCAGAGCTCTGCTTCACCACCAAAATTCATGTTTAAACCAGAATAGCAACAAAAGAGAATTTTAAAGGTTGTTATTTTAAATAGCAGAAAAGTTAAATAACCACTAATGCTGCAGCTACTGCAGCCACAGACTTTGATATTCTGGTGGTGCTGGGCTGATGGTTGAACTCAGTAATCTTCATTAAATGTCTTTTCCGGCCTTAACAATTCTAAAATTCCAAGATTATTGTTATTCAAATTGGCACTTTTGGAGATTATTCCCCCAAAGGAGGATTTAAAGATACTCTTGCTACAGCCAAAAACCTTGCAGCTTTCCAGGGAGGCCAAACAGGAATATCAATAAAGAGGAGCTCTTGGGCTGCCATCCTGTTGAGGACTACAAAAACCGAGCATATAAATGTGGTCTAAAGGAGTTTGCAGAGAAGCACTGAGGCAGAACAGCCCAGGTGAGACAAGGAGCACTGAATGCACCGGGCACTCCAGGAAATGTCAATAAACCATCAGCTCAAGCTGCACAAAACTCAAGCCTATCTGCAACTTGGTTTTTTGAGAAACAGCTGAGAATAACATGAACTGGTGTTACCTCCCCTAAGGAACCTTATTCCTCTGACATCCCTAGACCTCAGCAGTTTGTGCAACCCTGTGTTCAGAGCTCTTTCAATCAGCTGTAACCACAGGCTTCCCAAAACAGTCCTGAAGGGTCCAAGCCACAGTCAAGACACACAGAGAGTGTCACTGTTAATTCCCCATTAGTGCAACTTCATTCCCAAATTCAGCATGGGAAAAATGAGTAACAGCCCCAGGGAAAGATGAGAGCACCTGGAACTGCAGGGATGGTGTACCCAAAACAGAGAGTGCCTTCACCAGCAGTGGCTCCAGCCCAGCAGAAGGAAGAGCCAGGTGTCCAGACTGGCAGTGACCTGAGGCAGAGCATCCAGTTCTTTGTGCATAACCAGCATCTTGCTGGCATGGCCTGAATACCCAATTATTGGCTTGTTAATGACATGTACATATCATTAACTGTCCCAAAAGCCACCTCACAGAGATGCTCAGGGCAGAGCAGCCAGAAAGAAGCTGTCTGCACTCTGACCTAGTGCTTGAAGTACACAAAGGTTGTGTTCAGGGGCCTTATCTAAGGAACCTCCCCAAAATTTAGACCCTTTGAAGTGACACAAGCCTGGCTGCAGGTGGGTCTCACCAACACAGATCCCTGACAGGAGGGGCAGCCAGGTGGGGTCAAGCTCTGCTCTCAGGGAACAGGGACAGCATAAGAGGGAACAGCCTCAGGCTGGCCAGGGGAGGCTCAGGGTTGATATTGGGAAAATTTATTCATGAAAAGGTTTGTCAAGCCTGGAACAGGCTGCCCAGAGCAATGGTGGAGTCCCCATCCCTGCAAGTGTTCAAAAAAGGTGTGAATGTGGCTCTTGAGGACAGGGGTCAGTGGTGGCCTTGGCCATGCTGGGGATAAGTTGGATTCAGTCTCAGAGGGCTTCTCCAGCCTGAACAATTCTGTGACTCCAAAATCTGGTCTTGGAGCACCATGAGTTTAAATTATGCTTATCAGCACTAGTATCTCAATACTAATGAAATGTTCTTTTCTCCATTGCTATTCAACATAAAATCACAACCACCAACAGCTTCAATACAAGTCTCTCAATGAAAGTTTAGGACAGGTAAAGAAAGGGAAAGGACTACACTGAGACTCACACAGGAACCTCCCACTGAATTTTACTTAGAAACAGCTCCTGCTTGTGCCTACCCCTGGAAAGGCTGGTATTTATGATGGAGATACTGATGATAAATGGACTGAAGCAAATTAACTCCAACCAAGCCAAGCAGCCTTCAGTGCAAAATGCTGGTACCCACTGATTCAAGATGGATAAGGTGGGATTTAAACTCTCCATGCTCTGCTGGGAGCTGCAGGGGTTGTTCAAACCAGCACAGGGTACAGCATTCTCTGGACTACTCTATTTTTACACTTACCAGTGCCCTGGAATAATTTTTCCAATGAACAAGGAAAGGAAGTTTTCCATGGATGCCTGCTGAACTTGCCCGCTCCCAGCTCCCTGCTGTGTCCTGATCACAGCCCTCCCCACAATACCCCCAGTGATTTTTGCTGTCTTGAACCCCCTCCTGGGCGGCCTCAGGCTCCCCACACTGGGCTGGGCACAAGTGACCATGGCCACTCCGTAGGACCAGACCTGCAATAACAGCCAGCAGCACCAAGGAGAAACTTTTCCTTCCACAAGTGCTCCTCTCACAACACAAAGCGGCTCCCTGTGTTCCTGGCAGCTCCTGACACCTCTACCAGATTCAGGTCAGGGCCAGACAGCAGATTATTTGGAAGATGGACAGATCAGATCAGTCTTGACTCCTTGGGAAACAGACTAAAATCTGTCCCCATCCCCACCGGGGTCACAGCCACCTTCCCAGCTCTGGCAGCTCATGATTTGCCATCCAGGAAAGCTCCTCTCTGCCTACACAGGCACTCTCTCAGTTTTGACTAGTGGTGCCTATTTTAGCAAGGCTGCCTTGGGCTGGGCTCACAGGGGCATCTTCTCAGGAGCCCTGAAGCAAAACATTCTGGGGGGAGCCACAGGGTTCCACTCCCCACTGGGGCCCAGCTGGCAGCTTTGGTGGGTCCCAGACCCCCCTGCAGAGCTCAGATCTAACCCACTCCAGCACAGGAACACAAAAGTACAGAATCATGGAATCACAGAATATCCTTTGTTGGGAGGACCCCCAGAGATCACCCAGTCAAACTCCTGGCTCTGCACAGACACACCAGCAATCCCACCCTATGCATCTCTGGGAGCATTGTCCAACTGCTCCTGGAGCTCTGGTAGCCTTGGGGCTGGGACCATTCCCTGGAGAGCCTGGGCAGTGCCAGCACCCTCTGGGGAGACCCTATAAATCAGGTGTGATTTCATGTCCTAACTCTGGATACAAGAAGTGAGGGCAGCTCTCTCTTCCTGTGCACAGCCAGCACTGGGTAGCCGTGCTCTGACTCATTTCCTTTGCTCCCACACTCCCGAGAAGACACTCAGAGCACTTATTGCTTAATTATTCTGAATGTGAACACACCCCAGCATGCTGGGCTCTCTGTTCATCTCTTGTGGGCTGTACCCCAGTGCCAGGAGTCCAGCAAGGCCACCCAGCTCCAGTAACACCCCAGTATTCCTCAGGGATCTCAGCTCAGCTCCCAGTGCTTGCTCGACTGTGTCGCTCCAACAGCCCCTTCCCAGAGCATTCCCTTCCCCACCTTCTATCACACCATGTGGTGCTTGCGCAAGCAATGCCTTCTACCATAAAACTGAAATATGTGCTGAAAAAAAAGCTTGCCCTCCTCACCCTCTTCAAAAAGGAGGAAAGAAGGAACTCACGCAGGTCTGTCTGTATTGTATTCCCACTGGCATGGGAAGCCAGAGAGAATCTCTCCACCATGAACAGCATCCTCTGGGCCCTCTGCCCAAAGAGCTTTGCTAAATGTGATTTGATACAATAATAATAATAATAATAATAATAATAATAATAATAATAACAATAACAACCACCACCACCACCCTAAGACAGACTGGCTTTCCTACGAGTGAAAGATGCACTCGTCATGGAGGAACCAAAAATCCACCTTCTTCATGGGGGATGGAGGTGACCCTCCCTCCAGACCTGCCCAGCCAAAAGCTCGTTTGGCACAGACAAGGCTACTCTGCCTTTGATCAGCTTAGCTCCTGAGGGATGGCAGTGAGGGGAAGGTGGGAATCTCTCCAGGGAGAAGCCACACTCTTCTCATCAGAAGTCAGAGTCAATTTTGAAACAGGAATCTTTACCTTCAGTGTCAGGTTGTCCACCAGTGCAATCATGGAGTTCTTGAACAGAGTAGCAGCTGTCAGAGGTCTCTTGGTGACCTCAGTGATGCTCAGTTTCCCTTCAGGCCACATCATCTTCAACACAGGGTTGGAGCTACGAGAGAGTCTCTTTAATTGCAGTCTCCCAGCACTTCCACTCCACTGACAATCCAACAGTTCGTTTCTACCCAGACCCACTGCTGCTTCCAGCACACAGGGCATCACCCAAGCCAGGGTGAGACTCCTGGGCACAACATTTCATGCTCTTAAGAGCAAGTTCAAGCTTACAAGTGAACAATCCGGAAAAACAAACAGCACATTCTCCCTTCATATCAGGATGGGCAGGAATAGAACAGAGAAAATCCCACAGAGTGATCCATCAAAGGCAGAGGCTGCCTCACTGGCACAATAGAAAGAATTTAATCAACACAAAGGAGAGCGAGACTCACACTACCCTCCCTTAGAACCTGTCACCTGTGTTCAAGCTGCATTTCTGCACCTCTCTTGATATATAAAGTAATTTATACACTTTTAGCTTGCATTTTTGAAGAGTTCAGCGTGAGGTAAACTGGCCCTGATGTATAGCAAGAGTTCAGGAACAGACAAAAACTGAGCACATTTACAGCAATCTAATGGCCAATCTGTCGCAAGCTTTAATGTGCTAGAAGTGGTGCTTGGGAACGGGATTTTCCAGAGACTTCACAGAAAACAGGCTAAATTTGATAAAATTACACAGCAAATATTTTGCAAGGTTCCTGGTCAATGGGAAGTGTTGAAAACAGGAACACTGGGACTGCTCAGGGGAGCACAGCTAGTCAACCCAAAGGGCTGCAGACCAATTTAACATCTGAACAGGTAAACAGAGCCTACCACTGCAGGGTGTTTGTGCCTACTGTCCTCTGAGCAGAGCCCCTGAAAGCTGCAGATTACAAAATAAGGACATGTTTAATGCCAGGTGAAGAAAAGCAGCTCCATGGAGACTTCCACCCACATTCTGATAGGATTTCAAATCTGCTTCTCAAGGCAACTTTTGCCTGCCCAACACATGACCTCATGGTTTGCACTTCTCTCATCACTGCAGACATGAAAGGATTCAAACCTATATCCCAAATTTCTTTTAAAACAGGGTGTTTTAGGTGGGGCTAAGGATATCTGTTGTTGACCAAAGCTCCCCAGCATCTTTAGCACTGATTACAGACAGAGCAGTGATGATAAATCTGCAATGGGTTAATGACAAATCAGGCAGCACAAGCAAGCTCTGCACTGTCTTGATTGCACAATCAGTTGGTTTCAAAAAAACACTTTAAATTCTGTTCAATTAAAGGCTGCATCAGAACAGAAACATGTAGAGAATAAGGACTTTAACCTGAAAAATCCAACTAATAACTTCTGGGTCACGGGACATGACAAAGATCAAATCCCAAAGCAATGTCTTTATTCACACATACTGAAGATAGAATCACTGAAAACCTGAGTCTCTGATAGCATTACTCCACAAAAAAGGATTCTGACAGATTAAAATTCACCTCATTAATATTCTTACCTGTTGTACATGAGGCGTTTGAAGTCTTGAAATAAAGTGTCTTTGTTTTTATCAATGAATCCAGTGACAGAGTAACTAAAAAATAAAGGAAAAGCAGAGTTAATTGCAAAGTAGCAAAGTCCTTCTGTGAGCTGCTGGTAACTGTGGAATCAGCATCCCTGCACTCCCACAGACACAGCAGAGGCTAATCCAGCCCTGCTCCCAGCCTATCACTTAATGGCTGCAGGAGCAGAGTGTGAGACTTGGATCCTTGGGCCCAGCTCCCACCTCCAGCACAGGAACAGCACACCTGGCTTCAGAGAGCTCCTGGAGCTGGGCAGGTGCTGCCTGAGACACCTCACAGCACTTGGGCAGGGGGCAGACGGCCCAAATTCAGGAGTTACACTCAGGATTCTGTCTCCAAAGTGAGTGTGTGTGTTTGTGTCAAATCCTAAAGAAATTCAAGTTTGCTTTTCAATCTGTGCAGTCTGTCCCTCTCTTGGTAGAGAAAATGTGAATTCCTGAACAGCCTCTGAGTAGTGACAGGGAGCTGCCCTGGAAATCAAAGCACACAGAAACACACACCCTTTAGATTCCTTCCTTCCTCTATTTCCACAGGAACACCACTTGAGGAGGTCGCTGTTCTAGGGTTTCATCTCTTCTCCAAGTCTCAAGGCAGGCAGTGCTCTGTCCTCATGGAAAAGGTCCAAAGTCTCCCCATTCAGTGACTCCCATGCAGATGTTTCCTGAGCTCCAGATCCCACCCTGGGCAGCTGCACCCAAACTACAGACTCTGGGATCAACCCACAACCTGCAAGTCCTTGTATGGAGCAATCCTCAAATCACAGAGTCACGGAACAGGACCTTTTAACAGGCATCCCGTGCCACCCCCTGCCATGGCAGGGACACCTTCCACTGTCCCAGGTTGCTCCAAGCCCTGTCCAACCTGGCCTTGGGCACTTCCAAGGATGTGGCAGCCACAGCTGCTCTGGGCATCCTGTGCCAGGGCCTGCCCACCCTCAAGTCTTAGGGCTTCATGTAAGATCTGGGCCTGAACTACCTGTGATTCCTTCCACATTTCAGTTTTCTTTTACACCATTTGTCAGCAACTAGCAGTTCAGAAGGTTCAACCACTAAGACAGCACCTTGTATTTTCTCCTCCAAAACCCCCTGAAATCAGGGATGTCTGTCAGGAATTGCTCAGCAAAGACTCCAGAAGATAACCTGCTTGTGCTATATTGGCTCCAGTCTGATCACACTGGTTGTCCTTGGAAATTAAAGGCAAAATTAATAGCAAGGTAAAAGAAGTCACGAATTCTTCCTTCAGTAACTCCCTTTCTTCTGACATGGGAAGTTACACAAATCCTAAACCATTAAATTACTTCAGTGATATTCCACACAACAGCTTTCCCAGCAAATGCTTTCTATCATGTGCATCCTTCACTTCCACTCACTCTCCATTCCCACCGCTGTCACGTCCTGCACTTGTTCCTGCAGGCTCCAGGCAAGCACTTCCCAACCCTCCTGCCCTGATCCCTCCTGCAGCTTATCTCTCCCCTGGGCTTCCTGCTTGCTCCAACTGATTGGAGAATTTAAAGCCAGAGTTATATAATCATACCAAACAGATGTCTAAACCAGACTTTATTAGCTCAGTGTAGCTTTCTTGCATAAATACTGCTGCCTTTTTTCCCTTTTTCTTCCCCTGAAGCAGTGCTCTCCCCTCACCCCCCACCCCTCACTCTCCTTTTGTTTCACTCCAAGTACAAATTCCCACTCTGTAGAGCAAGGCACCAGCAGAAGATTTAATTGATAAGCAAGCGCTGTACTCTGTAATTGTGTGTGACAGCTATTCTGGCTTGCACCAGAAGCAGCAGTAAATCAGAATATTGTACCACTTCAGAGCTGCTGGGAAGACAAAAATAAAATGTGCAACTTTATTTCTGAAGGAAACTCACATCACATCCCCAGCGTAGTGCTTGATCCGGAAGTCTCTGTCGAACTCCAGCGTTTTGTCCGTGGCACAAAGCTGAAACAAATTCATATACATTAAAATACCACCTATGGACTGATATTAAAACACCAGCCCTGGATTTACAAGCTCCATGGAAGAGCAACCTGCCTTCAAAATAGCACTGGGAATCACAGGAATTCCACTTTCTATGTGCATGTGCAGATGTGAAAGCCACTGCTGGAAAATGGTTTCATGGATGCACTGTAAGAACATGTGCTTGTACAAATGAAGCTGCAAGAGCCTATAATTTTACAAAGAAATTGATACTATTTCAGAAACACCATTATGCAAAAAGAACACTCATGCCTGTAGAGAAACATTGCGCCCACGAGTTAATTTATTACTTTTTTTAAATCTTCCTTTATGGTTTTTTTTTTTTTTTTTTGCAATTGCAGTGTAACTCCTCTGTAATTGCAGAGAAATGGGCCAACTGCTGTGGCAACAGCAAGGCTTGCTCAGTCCCAGATCCCTCCTAGTCATCTGACACCCCTCAAACAGGGAACCCCCTGCAGATCCACTGCTCCAGGCTCAAATTCCCATCCCATCCCATTCCTCCTGTACAACACAAGATGTCCAGTGCCCATGTGGCAGCTGTTCAGCAGCAGTGGCTGTAACACACTCGTCCCTTCAGGAATAGCAGGAGCCAAAACATCCATCAGGATTGGCTTAATTAAAAAGGGAGTATGAGATAAGAATGAGGATTTTGTTATAGGCAAAAGGAGCAGGAGATGAATTAAGTCTTTGCAGGCAGCATTTAACAACACCAAGGGCTATAAGCAGATATCTGCTACCCACAAAAAGTCTTGGAGAAATAAAAGAGGAAATTAGCATGGTTGAAATGCAGGGCAGAAGGAATGATTAGGAGCAGGGAGATACACTCCAAAAATTTACCTGTGTCCAAGAACACAAAATAGATTGGCTCAAAGTGTAAGAAAAGATGAAAAAAACAGAATATATTTTACACAAAATTAATCAGAAGGAGGAGCCCAAAGAGTGTGAGTACCAAGGTTCCCAGGAGGTCCCAGAGGTGTGGGAAGTCCAGCATGGCAGGAGCAGGGAGCAGCAGGAGCTGCATGGATGACCAAGGTGCAGCAGAACACAGGGAAAAGGAAGAAAGGAGGCAACACCAGGAAAACAAAGCTATTTTTCTTGCTGCAGCTTTGTTCCCAGCAGGGGGCTGGGAAGTGCCTTTCTCAGCCACCCAAACACACAGCTCAAACCAACAGGTCAATAAAAGGGGTAAATACAAATGGCAACAGAAATGTGTCTGTGCTCAGACAGGGCACAGCTGACAGCACAAGCTCCTCTGAAAGCTCATCCAGCTCTGGAGAGGCTGGAAGGAGCCATAACACAGCAAACTGGGATTTTGTCATTTGCTGGTTTGGCTTTTTCCAAAGGAGTGATTCTGTCCAAACTTTGTGTTTCCTGGACAAAGAAGTTGAAATTAGTGAAAAAAACCCAGCAAGTCCATTGATAGAGTGGATCACCTGCCTGGGTTCGTGGGAGCCCTTCCATTGTGGCTCCTCACTGACAGCTCACAGCATTCAAAGGCGAGTAAAGACAGGAGAAAGGTGTTGGAAAGATGGGAATCCTGTGGGAGCCTGCCCTGAGTCTGTGCTTTCACAGCATCTGAAATGAGCCATAATCTGAGGGCAATGGGAAGGTCGTAGGGCTGGGTGGGGGCACTTAATCACTGAGGGCTGGCTGGGAAGAGCTGCGGGAGACACCCGGAGCTAAATGAGGGCAAAGCAGAGCAAATGGAACTCCCCAGCAGGGCAGGGATTCCCACTGAGAAAGGGCAAAGTTCACAGGAACTGATGGGCCCCAAACCATCCCTTCCTGACTCAACAGGGATCTTAACTGCCCTCATTGGTCTCAAAAAGGACACAGAGAACTGGGGGAGGCTTAAAGGGCAAAACCCATCCCTTGCTGACTGACTGCCCTGGGAGGATGGGCCAACAAATTCAGCTTTCCCAGGTTAGGAAAGAAATACCAGAGATGATGGCAAAAAAGTGGAGATGATGTAGTGGAAGACAAAGAGAACTGTGTTTTGCCATTTTAAAACTAGGAGGTGAGAGGTATAATCTAAAATGGAAAAGGATGAAGGAGGGAAACAGGGAGGAAGGAGCTCTTCACTTGAGTATCTGAGCTGTGGACTTCTTTGTTGATTTAAAAACCAAGAAGACCACACAAAAAACCCTATTAAGAAGACCAGGAGGTTCCTGGCCTGCAGGTCCCTGAAGAATGGGAGCATGTCAAGTTATCAGTACACATTTATCCTATACTGGCCTCTCACTTGGGCATTCACCACTGTCCAGTGTCTTGGGAGACACAACATCAGAATGTTGAATGTGGACTAGAATGGACCTTCTGGCACTCTTCCCTTCACAACCAGTTTGTTGAGATTGATGCTCTCCACAATTTGAAGATTGAGGCATTCATGGACTGTCACTGCACTTGATCCTTCCAAAGTAAAATATCAACAGAAAATAAATGGAACTTGGAGAGGTTGAGGATACAAATGGTGACACTGGGAAGGGCCACTAGAACAGCTGGCACATCTGCACATCCAGAGTAGCATTAGACAAACCCGAGGAGGACAGCCCATGATCCAGGAACACAAAATTCTGCCACAAATTCTGCTGGTGGAAGTGTCAACCAGCATTGTCCTGGCTTGTTTGGCCTTCCCCAGGACAAGGGCGCCGGCAGCGCGGAGCAGCCGGGTGCACAAAGTAGGACACGACTATTTAGGGCACCACAGCCCCCTAGAGCTTCTCCACATGGAGCCTGTGTGCAGCATGCTCTGCAGGAAGCAGTGGAGCATGAACTGGGCTGAGGGATGGGAGCTGTTCCCACACATGCACTTTAACTCTTCGGGAACAGCTCCCATCTGTGTGGAACTTTACAGGATCTGCATGGAACCACTGCAGTCTGAAAAGGCAGGGCATGAGATGGAATCAAGCCCTTTGTTTTAATCCAAGTTAGAAGAGCCTGGCCCAGAAGGCTCAGGCTTTCCACAGCAGTTCTGGGTGGGACTGAAGAAGAGCTCTGAGGTGCTGGGACATCTGCAGAGATGCGACGGGAAGAAAAAATAATAATTATGCTGAGAAGTTTATGGGTCAATGTTTTCAAGGCTCTATTGATTTAACTAGAAATTAGCAAGCCAGGCAGATCCATCAGCCCCTCCATAAACATTATTTATAGTAAAGATTCCTTGTCTCCCTCTTATTCTGTGCAGGCAGTTTCTGACAACGCCACCTCCTGCTGAGGAACGCTGCAGCTGGCAATGCTGCCTTTTAATGTCTCCTTGCTGGGAGGGGACTCCCCAAGGCAAGGACTTGAGCAGATTTTATTTTTAAATGTTCGTTTTATAGCCTCCCATAGCACCTCCTGAAATTTCATCCCCTTCTGCCACTGCACTAAAGGACCACCTGCTCCCTCTGTGGCAGAGCCCCTTCCCCTGGGCAGATGTGGGAGCAAGGACAGAACAGAAACCAAACTCCTCTCTCTACATCCACTGACAGCTCCAGAAACTGGACCAATCCCCAGCACCCTACTGTAGAGGATCCCAGACTTCATCCCACCAGTACTACCACTGAAGGAAGCAGTTTGTATTCAAATGAGAACCCAGGCCAGGCCCCACACTTGTTTTCAGGTGGGTTTTCTCAGAATGTTCCATGTCACTGCTCGGGCATGTGAAGTCTGGGTCAACACTGGAATCACGCTCCCTGTCCCCCTCTCTGAGCTCAGGTACACCTGGCAAGTGTGCAGCAGGTGTGCTGCAGCAAAAGGGTATTTAAGGAAAATTATTATCTGGGAGGAAAAAGTGGTTTTGGTTTACTTTCATCCTGGCCTCTCCTCAGACAGCACCAGCCAGATCCATTGTTTATCCCGGGCCTGCCGGAGGCAGCTTTTAGCACATATCTTACACAACCAGGCTAATTTGGTACTTCTGACCTACATAAAATATTGTGCTGGGGTGGGAGGGAGCAGGGGGGACCAGCACTCTGAGCCATACATTTTACACAATGTTTCTGAGTAGAGAGACATCAAACTAAAGGCCCTTATTTGATTAGTCTGTGTGAAAGATTCTCAAATTAATCAGCCTGGTGACCATTTTGCAATCTGCTGCCAAGTGAGGAATAAATGAAGCCTTTTAATTCGCCCATTGTAGCCCAGACAAAGCCAGGCGAGGGGCCTGGGTGCTCTGAGGTGCAGTGGGAGACGAGCACGTTCTGCAGCCAATGACGATGAAAAAAGCCCACATCACAGTGCTGTAATAATGCAGGAGTGTGAATAATTTCACTGTCACTATGTATTAGAGCAGCCTGGGAAGAACAACACGTGGGCCGAGCCGGCATATCGATTGGTTCCAGATGACATCATGATATGTCAAGGCACGAGCTCAGCCTCCTTTTATCCCGGAATAAAAGGGATGAGCCACTGGATGTGCTGGAGCTCCCTCTGCCGGGTTCTTCTGCAGCTGGAGCCGCTCCGGGTTCCTCATCTCACACTCAGTTGCAGTGATTCCAGTCCAGGCACCCCTAAACCCCTTTTCCTCATTCCATTCCACCACAGAACATGGGGAAGGGACGGCAGAGGACAAAAGGCCTGTGGGTTACCTTCCTGCTGGAGAAGTGTGCATGCTTCCCCAGTTTGCTGTTGAGGGCCTCGAGGAACATCTCATCTGTGACTTTCCCCACGTTCATGCAGGCATCGTCCAGAATGGCAATGATCCCTTTGTGCTGCTGTTCCACCAGGTCCACAATAACCTGGTTGTTGAAATAATCAATCTGCAGGAAACAAAGGACAGGGGTGTTGGTGACCTTGGCTGCAGAAATGGGAGGGTACCAGTGCTGGCCATAGCAGCCAGTGTGACAGCAAGGAGCAATCAGCTCTGAATGTGCAGATCTCTGATTCCAGATAAAGTAGGCTGCTCTCTTACATTGAACAGCACATAAAGTGATTTTTCAAACCTTGCTGATACCATCTCAAGACCTCTGCTGCAGAATGCTCTTTAAAATGTCTTTTACAATTCAGCTGTGTGCAGTCACCACAGTGACACTGCATATCCTGTCCTTAGCATTCTGAAGCGAGTTTGAACAAGAAAAGTCAAGATTTTTACATATTACCATCAACAACTAGAAAAATCTATAAGCACTCAGCACAGAAACCCACAGTTACATGTGTGGCATCACAGAGGTGCCACAATGGGCTTCATCTCAAACCTGGAGTCCCATATTTTCCCAAGGAGACACGTGGTGAGGTGACTGGGGAGCTCCTGCCCCGGCCTGATCCCTGGCAGGACAGCTGGCAGGGACACAGATGTCCCATCAACTGGAGCCTGCATGTGGAGTAACTTCAGGTCTGGCACTTGTGCTGGTACACTGACCTCACACCAACCTCTCCCTCCCCTGCCAAAGCACTCACATGCTTCCAGGGAATTCCCTCTCGCTGGTACTCCTCCTGCTCCTGCTTTAGAACCAGCTGAATGAAGAGCTGCTGCAGCTTTTCATTGCAGTAATTAATGCAGAATTGTTCAAAGCTGCAAAAACATGAGAAGAAAAGGTGATGAGTGTTTTGGGAAAGGCAAGGGCACAACATTGGGCTTTAGAAGGTGGCTCACCTGTTATTGTCAAATATCTCAAAGCCATAGATATCCAGGACCCCAATGACTGTGTTCTTGCCATGCACTGTGGTGTCGTAGTTCTTCACCTCGATGACATCGTTGATGTGTGTCACAATCCAGCAGAAGAGACGCTCGTAAATGGCCTGCAGCAAACACAGACTGAGGGTCCTGCCTGCACCTGCCTCAGCTCTTCCCAGGAAATTCAACACAGCTCATTCCAGGCCTCCATCAAAGCTGCAGGTCATGTTCTGCTGCAAGTGAGCAGCTACAGACTGAGGAAAATATTCTATGGAAGTATTTATTTTCTTTCTTCCAAAACTCATTTATACCAAGTTGAAATCCCAGTGAGGTCACTGGGTGCAGCAGTTCCCTATTTTGATTCCAGTCAGCTTTTCAGCTGCCTAATAAGTACCATTCCTGAGAATTATTTAACAATAGTGAAGACCAAGAGAGAGGTCAGTCACAGAAACCCAACAACTGAACACAATGACAGGAAAATAATCCTGTTCACCTTTCACAAAGATAATGTTCTGTAGGCAGAGGTGTCTTCAAAGTCTTCATGTTGAAAATGTGCTGTGAAGCTGGGTAAATACATTATCTCAGGAAAAGAAGTCAAGTTAATTATCAATGACCTTCATAACTTCATCCATTCCTCCCTTATAATTTGATTTCTTAGCGGAGGAGGAACAATTGTCACTCCTGCCATTAGTACTCACTTTGCCTGTGGAAGGTGTCCCTGCCCATGGCAAGGGGTTGAAACAAGATGGTCTTTAAGGTCCCTTCAAACCAAACCATTCTACAATTCTTTAAAAATATTTTTTAAAATACCACATTGTATTTTCAACATGAGTTCTAGACAATACAATTCTACTCTCTATTCTTTGAATTTAACTGCAAAATGAAGTTGAGGATCCCATTTCACAGCAAATTCCTCCCTGTATGCCAGCCAGGCCTGCAGCCCGTCCCCTCCTCGGTGTGCCTGACTCTGCTGGCTGTGGGAGCTGGATCCCTGCTGGACAGGCAGGGATGGGGAGGTGCCACAGACTCCTACAGAACTCAGGAGCACCAAGGTTCAGAGAGAAATCTGCAGGATGTACAGCAAGCCCTGTGCTTACTGACCCACCCAGGAATCTTCCTGGGACTGAGCACTGAAAAATGTGCAGTTCTGGCAGCAATGCCCCCCTTGGGCACCACCATTCCTTGCTGCACACCTCAACCCACGGGCAAAGGCAGCAGAGGTGTGTCTGGCTGAGTGTCACACACCTGTGCAGAGGAAGGGGACTGCACTCACCTTTGCAAAGGCGTCCCTGCCGTAGGTGGCCTCCTGCTCCGTGTGCTGTTTGTCGATGACGTCCCTGCCCGTGGCCACTGTCCGGAACAGCAGCGCCTTCTCCACCAGCTCGGCCTTGGTGGACAGGAGGTCAGCGATGACTGACACCACCTTGCTGTTCTCGATGATGGGAGTGTCTCCATCTACACAGAACTTCAGGTTCCCCTGCAATCAGCAGCATTTCTCCATCTGCCCTTTACTAACAGGGATCAGCACACCCTAACTCCATCTGTTTTCCACCTGCTATTCCAGGCTGGAAATCTCCTGCCACACTGGCAGGTGGATCTTGCACATCCACACCCTCAAACCTCCAATGTCAGTGGGAGCAGCAAGGGCTTTCTCAAAGCAAAGCATTCCTGTTCAGTGCTCAGCTCAGCTTTTGGGACAAACTGCATCAAATACTTCCCGAAATTTAATCAAACACCATCCCAAGATTCAGAGTCCAGGGATAGGGAATTGCACCATGTATGCAAATACTGGATGTAGCATTTGCCTTCACTGCAGCTCGCCACGAAACCACTGGCTGCAATTCCCCTGGTAGTGCTCCTGCCACAGAGGGAATGGGAATGGTGTGGGGAAGCTGAGAGGTCAGTGTCAGTGAGACTGGACTGGCAATACCCCACCACCACAGATCTCTGCTCCTGGGTACCTTCTGTGCCAGGACTAAGCAGTGACACCCCTTGGTGAGCCACAGCAGAGGGTTGTTCCCCAGCCTGCCTGCATGGCCCCACTCTACTCTGCCTCCCTTCCTTCCCAGCATTGTCATCTCAAGGAGGAGAATGAACTGGAATAAAGTTACTCTTTCCCACTCTTCTCCTGCCCACCTCTTTCCTCAGGAAACAGGAGAACTGAGCTACAGGGACACTGTGCAGGGGAGGAGGCTCTGTGGCTCCCAGAAGGATCCATGAGAAGGAAGGATCTCCTCAGTCTCAGAACACGAAGAATTAAGAGGACTCCTGTGTTTCCTGTGCTCAGCCTTCACCATGAAGTGAAGCAGGATCACTGTGGTGAAGGTGAGTGTGAGGGCACAAAGGGACAGAAGCTCCCTATCCCCTCACTGCCAAACCCCAACAGTTCCTTTTTCAGAGCATACAACAGCTCCCAGTACTTAGTGGTACGCCTGGGTTGGGATCTGGAACATACAGGAATACATGTGATCATCACTGCAGTGCCCTGCTCCAGCAAGGACTTTCTCTCACCACTGGAGCTGTGAACTGGACACCTTCCCAGCCACCAGAGCTTCCAAGGGCTTCTGCAGCAGGAAAATCAGAGCTGCTGGCAGTACAAGCCCTCCTGAGGAACAGCCCAGGGATGGGTTCAGGGATGGATATCCATGGGCAGGGAGCTTACCAGGTGCAGAATGGCTGCCACGATTTTGTAGACAGTCTGAATCTCCTCCTGCTTGAAGCCAATCACCTTCATGGCATCAGCGACTGCCTTGAACTCGGCCCCGTCATTGATGGAACACTGAGGGGAGACAGAAGTTTGGGATGGGGGATTTAATGGAAGTCAGCTGTGAGGAAGCAAGGATTTCACAAGCCCATGGGAAACAAGATGCACTTTGATGTTTCTCAGAGGCAAGACATTGTCATGAGGTTTCCCAGCTTATTCCAATGCCATCTTGCGTGCTTGGACACTGAACCCTGCATTGCACACACATATTCTGGCAGCAGGAGACCCAGAAATCCACCACAGCACAATAAACTTCCCAGTGGAATTTGCTGAGAAAGAGTTCATTAAAAATCCCAGAAGAACAGGGACAATTTGTGCACTCACAGACCCTCTGAGCAGAGGATGCAGAGCACCAGCAGGAAATCTCTGTTCTGCACTTCTCTCAAGATTAGCATACACATTTTTAAAGAGAATCATGTGGCATGGGAGAAGGTCTCTGCGTTTCTGTAGCAAAGTGCATCTCACAAAAACATCTAGGAAATCAGGGAGCCTTTGGCCTGGACCCTGCTTCAAAGGGACAACATTAGGGACAGCCCCAGATTTATCTGAAATGTTCAGGATCTTGTCTAAAGACTTTATGGGCTTGTTCCCTTCTTTCCTGCTCAGAGTTCCCCCTTGAGGACAAGTCAGACATGAAGACTCAGTGCTTCAGTAACTCAAAGATCCTGCTGCTGCTGCTGCAAAAAAAGTCCTTCTGGCTTTTTGCTCCAGAAGGCAGTTTAAGGTACCCATTATGGAGCATGGAATGTCTGCCACTGGTAATGGGTCAAATATCAACACCCGCATTTATTAAAAAATCATTTTATAATGATTCATATAATAATGTTATATTATTATATAATAATAATGATTATATGATGATTTTATAATGATTTGTATATCATTTTATAATTTTAATCATGTTGTTTATATGTTTGTATATCATGCAGCATGCACAGGTATATTTGTATATTTTAAGAAGAATAGAGGTATATATTTTCTATGATTCTAAGTACACTCGTGCTTTTTCTTGTAGCACCAGAAACTTCATTACAAACAGCACACCAGTGTCACCTTTCCCTATTCATCCCCACTGATCTCAACTTCTGCTAGCTCAGCAGTGCTTTGAGCATTTCCAGCAGCACTTCCAATGTTAAGCTGTCCCTGGGTCCCTCAGAGGCCTCACCTTGAGCTGTGCCCCAGGGCAGATGTAGCTGTAGGCTGACGTGTCCTTCTGGAGGTGCAGAGAACGCAGGAGCTGCTCAGAACCTCCCTGCAGGAGCTGCATGAAGAGAGTTTTAAGAAAGAGTGAATGAAAAATATAAATGCCTTCTTTTTTCTTTCTCTTATTCATCTGCTTGACAAGCAAAATCATGAAAATATTAAATACTGCTGCAATATCTGAAGTACAATGTGCAAGATGCAGGGCCTGCACTGGTGCAGCGCCACCACAAATCTGTCCTTTCGAGTCACAACTGTATAAAAACCAGCCTGAACCCCTCCCAGACCTGTTCACAGCTGTGACATGCCACAGCTGTGCCTTGGCAAGCACATTGCCCCACACAGTGACTTTTCCTTCTGGAAATGATACATCTGTGAGGAAAGTGCTAACGTGCCATCATGGAGTACTGAAAAAGTGGGGAAAAAATAAACAAACCTCCCCTTCCCTCAGTGCAGAATCAAGGTTATACTAATAGGCTGACCATATCCCCTAAAGGACACACAGGGAACCAACACACAACGTGGAAGACATTAAAGAACATCCAAAAAACCAAATTACTTCCATATGGACTAAAGGCCTCAAGAGAAAATAGAGGGATTAGGCTTACTGCACATAAAACAGTGAGTCAAAGTCCAATGTCCTACCATATTTGTTTAGTCAGCCTCCTTTTAAGTTTAGAAATGTGTTAATATGGGACTGGAGGATAGAAAACAATCCATCTTCCCAGGCTCCCTCCCAGCCCAGGCCCCTGCAGAGAACTGAAGAACCCAAGATCACCCAAGATGCTGCAAAAGGGAACCCTCTGCAAAACACAAGAGGGTGAAAACCCTGAAT